>NW_026652288.1:48396301-48536123 GCF_009828535.3 Hylobates moloch
GTAGTCCCAGCTACTCGGGAGGCTGAGGCAGGAGAATGGCATGAACCCCGGGGGGCGGAGCCTGCAGTGAGCCGAGATTGCGCCACTGCACTCCAGCCTGGGCGACAGAGCGAGACTCCGTCTCAAAAAAAATTAAAATAAAATAAAAATAAAAATAAAAAAATAAAAAAAGACTCAATTTTTAAAGACTCTTGGTCAGATGCAGTGGCTCAAACTTGTAATCTCAGCACTTTGGGAGACCAAGGCGGGTGGATCACTTGAGCCCAGGAGTTTGAGGCCAGCCTGGGCAACATGGTAAAACCTCGCCTCTACTAAAAGAAATACAAAAATTAGGCTGGGTGCAGTGGCTCACGCTTGTAATCCTAGCACTTTAGGAGGCCATCGTGGGCAGATCACCTGAGGTCAAGAGTTTGAGACCAGCCTAGCTAACATGGTGAAACCCCATCTCTACTAAAAGTACAAAAATTAGCCGAACTTGGTGGTGTGCGCCTATAATCCTAGCTGCTGGGGAGGCTGAGGCAGGAGAATTGCTTAAACCTGGGAGGCGGAGGTTGTAGTGAGTAGAGATCACACCACTGCTCTCCAGCCTGGGCGACAGAACAATCTTTATCACATACACACACAAAAAAAGAAATACAAAAATTAGCCAGACATGATCGTGCATGGCTGCAGTCCCAGCTACTCAAGAGACTGAGGTGGGAGGATGGCTTAATAGAGTGATACTCTGTCTCAAAAAAGACTCCTGGCAGAGTGCGGTAGCTCACGCCTGTAATCCCAGCACTTCGGGAGGCCGAGGCAGGCAGATCACATGAGGTCAGGAGTTGGAAACTAGCTTGGCCAACATAGTGAAACCCCGTCTCTGCTAAAAATACAAAAATTAGCCAGGCGCCTGTAATCCCAGCTACTCAGGAGGCTGACACAGGAGAATCGCTTGAACCTGGGAGGATGAGGTTGCAGTGAGCCGAGACTGCACCACTGCACTCCAGCCTGGGGGATAAAGCGAGACTCTGTCTCAAAAAAAAAAAAAAAAAAAGACTCTTAATTTTAAAAGAATAACTATTACTGATATTTGGCACTTGTTGTATATGGTGCTAAGTATTTTATTTATTTTTTGAGACAGGGTCTTGCACTGTCACCCAGGCTGGAGTGCAGTGGCATGATCATGACTCACTGCAGCCTTGACCTCCCAGGCTTAAGCAAGCCTCCCACCTCAGCCTCCCGAGTAGCTGGGACTACAGGCACTTGCCACTACATTTTTTAATTTTGTAGAGACACACTATGTTGCCAAGGCTGGTTTCGTACTCCTGGGCTTGAGGGATCCTCCTGACTCCGCCTTCCAAAGTGTTGGGATTACAAGTGTCAGCCACTGCACCTGGCCTGTGCTAAGGATTTTATATCTACCATCTCAGTTATCCTACCTCTCTTGCTTTCCTTCTGCTTTTACGTGTGGCTGCTCACTCTGAGAAGGGAGTGACGCTTCTGGGAAATAGAAATGTCCTTTCCACACGGGTGTCTTCACACATCTTTATACGCTAAATTCCAGTCATCCAACTAATCTTAAATCTGCCGTTTCCTAGCATCCTGCTTTGAATTTGAATAATCAATCAAAGTTTCCTTTTCTGTCTGGTAACCAAGTGGGTACCTGTCTAGGTTTCATTGGCAGATCCAAAGTCAAAAAAGCCCCAGCCTTGAGACTACTTCCAACCTCCAGGGAATAAAACTGAAATTCCTGCATTTCACACAAAAAAATCAGTGAAATACTAGAAGTTTTTTAAAACATTACCTCCTTTACATGCCTACATTTCTAAGGCAATACATTAGCTTTTAGTTAATAAATCAAACTCCAAGACTCGTCATCACACTACCAGGCTTTTCATGCCTTCCTCTGTCACCCAGGCTGAGTGCAGTGGCACGATCTCGGCTCACTGCAACCTCTACCTCCTGGGTTCAAGCGGTTCTCCTGCCTCAGCCTCCCAAGTACCTGGGACTACAGGCGCATGCCACCATGCCCGGCTAAGTTTTGTATTTTTAGTAGAGATTGGGTTTTGCCATGTTGGCCAGGCTCGTCTTGAACTCCTGACCTCAGGTGATCTGCCCACCTCGGCTTCCCAAAATGCTGGGATTACAGGTGTGAGCCACCATGCCTGGCCTCAAGTACTCAAATGTTTACTAAGTGAATGAATTAACCCATGTTTATTCTGAAAGCATTCAACATATATACATCAAGCAGGTAATCTCAAATTCTGCAAGTCTAAAATTAATTTCTGTACCTTTTCCTGAACTCCCTTATTTCTAATATCTCTTAACTTGTCTGACTGCCTCTGTTCTCCTACACCTCCAAACCACCCTCAATAATGCAGCTAGCATTAGCCTTCTCAAGTATATGTGATCATGTCATTTCTCTCTATATAAACCCATTAATGTTGCCCATTCACTTCCAGTCTACTTCATAAGAAGACTCATACCTAGAATACTCTTTTATTGGATTTCTTTACATATTTCTTTGCTACATGATGATATGCTACCATCCCTTACTTCTAAAAGCAAATCTAATATCATCCCAGACATCTAAGATTTTAGGCCACATGTGATGGCTCTGCTTAAATCTTGAAATCATGAGGGGCACAGTACAATTATGAGTCCTCTTCTAAATACTACTAATTCAAATGACTTCTGCCATTCCACCTAATGAGCATAAACCAAGGTTATGAGTAAAAACCTGCAAGGTTTCGTTTTCTAGGAGCCAAATAAAACCGCATGCCATTCAAAGGAGTGAAGCAAACTGATGGATGTTAGAGCAGAGATCTATCCCTTTTTTCTTTCTTTTTTTTTTTTGAGACAGGGTCTTGCTCTGTCACCCAGGCTGGAGTGCAGTGGTCCACGATCATAGCTCACTGCAGCCTCAAACTCCTGGGCTCAAGTGATCCTCCTGCTTCAGTCCCCCAAGTAGCTAGGAATACAGATGCATGACACCATACCTGGCTGATTTCTAAATTTTTTGCTATGTTGCTTAGGCTGGTCTTGAACTCCTGGCCTCAATCCTCCTGCCTCAGCCTATCCTTTCCCTTCCTCCCTTCCTTTTATTATTTATTTATTTATTTATTTATTTGATACAGAGTCTTGCTCTGTCACCCAGGCTGAGGTGCGATGGCGCAATCTCGGCTCACTGCAACTTCTGCCTCCCGGATTCAAGCGATTTTCCTACCTCAGCCTCCTAAGTAGCTGGGATTACAGATGTGCGCCACCACACCCAGCTAATTTTTGTATTTTTAGTAGAGACGGGGTTTCATCATGTTGGCCAGGCTGCTGTCAAACTCCTGATCTCATGTGATCCACCCACCTCGGCCTCTCAAAGGGCTGGAATTACAGGCATAAGCCACCATGCCTGGCCTTTTTTTTTTTTTTTGAGAAAGGGTCTCACTCTGTCACCCAGGCAGGCTGGAATGTAGTGGCACGATCACAGTTCCCTGTAGCCTCAACCTTCCAGGCTCAAGTGATCCTCCCACCTCAGCCTCCTGAGTAACTGAGACTACAGGCACACGCAACCACACCTGGCTAATTTTTGTATTTTTGTAGAGACAAGGTTTCACCATGTCGCTCAGGCTGGTCTCAAACTCCTGAGCTCAAGCAATCTGCCCACCTCAGCCTCCCAGAGGGCTGGCATTACAGGCATGAGCCACTGCGCCTGGTCTAGTCTATCCCTTTCTTAAGAGAAAGCTGGAGAACCGACAATTCAGCCAATTCAGGTCTTCTAATAACCCTGACATTGATTCTCACATGAAAATGACATTTAGGACATATCAATAAATAGCAAATGAGATTTAAGATTTAGAATCTGCTGCAGTTTATGAAATCCACCATAGTACAGGAGGATTAAGGAAAAAATCTGGCTCTTCATTTTCTTTTTTTTTTCCTTTTTTTTTTGAGATGGAGTTTCGCTCCTGTTGCCCAGGCTGGAGTGCAATGACATGATCTCAGCTCACTGTAACCTCCACCTCCTGGGTTCAAGTAAGTCTCCTGCCTCAGCCTCCTGAGTAACTGGGATTACAGGCAAGCACCACCACGCCCAGTTAATTTTGTATTTTTAGTAGAGACAGGGTTTCTCCATGTTGGTCAGGATGGTCTCGAACTCCTGACCTCAGGTGGATCTGCCTGCCTCAGCCTCCCAAAGTGCTGGGATTATAGGCGTGAGCCACCACACCCTGCCTGGCTCTTCATTTTCTAACATAGGGCCTGACATAAGACTGATGGCCCCTGAGAACCATTTCAAACTAGTATGAGTGATAATACAGTCCTATCCTTCCCTTCCCCAGAACATTCATTAATCTGAGGGAAAGGCTGGTGGGACATGGACATAAAAATATATAACTCCTTCATCTTTCACCCAGAAAAAGAAAAATCGAATTCCCCTGTACCGTAGCAGAAACTTCATGTTTCCTGTCTTACTGAGTCATATGAAACTAGGAGAAAAGAGAGTGTCCTTCCATTTGCTCTCTTTCAAGAGATTATAATGATAGAAGGAGGGTGGCACAATGCCTACTTCCCAATCACTAGGTTTTCATCAGATCTTTTAAGAGAATGATCCAATCAGATGAGCTACTTGCAATTATAATCTAGTATAAGTAAAACATTGTCTTTAAAGAAGCTGTATTTCTGGCCCAGCCCAGTGGCTCAAGCCTGTAATCTGAGCACTTTGGGAGGCAGAGGCAGGTGGATCGCTTGAGGCCAGGAATTCAAGACCAGCCTGGCCAACATGGTGAAACCCCGTCTCTACTAAAAATAAAAAAATTAGACGTGGTGGTGCACATCTGTGATCCCAGCTACTCAGGAGGCTGAGGCACAAGAATCACTTGAACCTGGGCGTCGGAGGTTGCAATGAGCCAAGATCATTCCAGCCTGGGTGACAGAGTGAGACTTTGTCTCAAGAAAACAAATCAAAACAAATAAAGAAGTTGTATTTCTGAAAATTAAGCTCTCCGATCAAGTGCTCATTTAGTCTAGTTTCATAAAATTTATGAATCCTGTATCCATTCATTTGCCATCAAAGTCATCCTCACCCTGGGCCCTTAACTGTGAACTGCCAGAGCAGTAGAAAACTCAATCCCACGTCTGATACCTAGCTAAGTTCCTGGCACATAATAGGCACGGATATTTGTTAAAATGAGTGAAATAAACACAGGGTTTGCTAATGTGTATCATGTTAATAAATCCCTAAAAAGTCTCACAGATACATAATCCAGCAGCCTAACATCAAAATTCCTAATGCAACGGGAATGTGGATGATCCACAAAACATATTCCTGGGGCCAGTGGTCTCCAGGACATACAACATATCTGAACGTTTGCCTAAAATACATTATTTCCTGGGTTCCAAATCATTGTATCACCTAATAAGGGAAAGTCTACTTTCTCTGAGAAGTAACAGACCCCATAATAATTACCCATGAGATGGAATACTATGCAGCCATAAAAAATGATGAGTTCGTGTCCTTTGTAGGGACATGGATGAAACTGGAAAACATCATTCTCAGTAAACTATCGCAAGGACAAAAAACCAAACACCGCATGTTCTCACTCATAGGTGGGAATTGAACAATGAGAACTCATGGACACAGGAAGGGGAACATCACACTCCGGGGACTGTTGTGGGGTGGGGGGAGGGGGGAGGGACAGCATTAGGAGATACACCTAATGCTAAATGACGAGTTAATGGGTGCAGGAAATCAACATGGCACATGGATACATATGTAACAAACCTGCACATTGTGCACATGTACCCTAAAACCCTAAAGTATAATAAAAAATAAAAATTAAAAAAAAAAAAATTACCCATGAGATCCTTTGCACTATTTCAGTCATTCAGCAAATATTTGTTTGTTTGTTTGTTTTTTGAGACAGAGTTTCACTCTGTTGCCCAGGCTTGAGTGCAGTGGCGCAATCTCAGCTCACTGCAACCTCTGCCTCCCAGGTTCAAGCAATTCTCCTGCCTCAGCCTCCCAAGTAGCTGGGATTACAGGCATGTGCCACCAGGCCTGGCTAATTTTTGTATTTTTAGTAGAGATGGGGTTTCACCATGTTGGCCAGGCTGGTCTCGAACTCCTGACCTCATGTGATCTGCCCACCTTGGCAGCCTCCCAAAGTTCTGGGATTACAGGTGTGAGCCACCACATCCAGCCAAGCAAATATTTGAATACCAACTATGTACAAACACTACTTGTACATATGCTGTGGGGACTCACAGATGAATGGTGTATGAGTGAAATATTTCATAATGTATTTATTTATTAACATGCTCCACAGGGAGGTACATAATAAATTTAAATGCACATCCACAAGGAGTCACTAACAAGTTCACAAACTAGAGCTTACAATCTAGAAAAGTAGCAGAATGGGCTGGGCGCGGTGGCTCACATCTGTAATCCCAGCACCTTGGGAGGCCAAGGTGGGTGGATCACCTGAGGTTAGGAGTTCAAGACCAGCCTGGCCAACATGGTGAAACCCCGTCTCTACTAAAAATACAAAAAAATTAGCCAGGCATGGTAGTGGGCACCTGTAATCCCAGCTACTTGGGAGGCTGAGGCAGGAGAATCGCTTGAACCTGGGAGGCAGAGGTTGCAGTGAGCTGAGGTCATGCCATTGCACTCCAGCCTGGGCAACAAGAGCGAAACTGTCTCAAAAAAGAAAAGAAAAGAAAAGTAGCAGAACAAAATGTTTGTGCTAATGGTATAGGAATCTGAAAGAAGACACAATTAATTCCTGAGGGTGAAGTCTCTCAAAAAAGACACTTGGGCCTTGAAAGGATAAGCAGAACAAATAATTATTTTTTTAAAATAGAGACAGAGACTCATTATGTGCCCAGTCTTGTCTCAAACTCCTGGACTCAAGCAATCCTCCTACTTTGGCCTCCCAAAGTGCTGGGATTACAGGCATGAGCCACCATGCCCAGCCAGAACAATAAACTTTTTTTTTTTTTTTTTTTTTCAGATGGAGCTTCGCTCTCATTGCCCAGGCTGGAGTGCAGTGGTGTGATCTCAGCTCACTGCAACCTCTGCCTCCCAGGTTCAAGCGATTCTACTGCCTCAGCCTCCTGAGTAGCTGGGATTACAGGCACCCGCCACCATGCCTGGCTAATTTTAAAAATATTTTTTAGCAGAGATGGGGTTTCACCATGTTGGCCAGGCTGGTTTTGAACTCCTGACCTCAAATGATGCCACCTGCCCTGGCCTCCCAAAGTGTTAGGATTACAGGTGTGAGCCACCGTACCTGGCCCAGAATAATAAACTTTTAATGGACAGCCATCAAGGAAATGCAAATCAAAATCACAACAAGCTATCACTTTATACCTACTAGAATGGCTATAATAAAAAAGACAGGTAAGTTCTGGTAAGGGTGTAAAGAAATTGGAAATTGGAAACCTCGTATACCGCTTATGGCATTGCAAAACGATGCAGCTGCTTTGGAGGATAGTTGGGCAGTTCCTCAAATGTTTAAAGCATAAAGTTACCACGTGACCTAGCAACTCCACTGCTAGGTATACACCTAAGAGAATTGAAAACATGCCCACACAGGGCCAGGTGTGGTGGCTCAAGCCTGTAATCCCAGCACTTTGGGAGGCTGAGGCAGTCGGATCATTTGAGGCCAGGAGTTTAAGACCAGCCTGGCCAACATGGTGAAGTTCTGTCTCTACTAAAAATACAAAAACTAGGCCGGGCGCGGTGGCTCAAGCCTGTAATCCCAGCACTTTGGGAGGCTGAGGCAGTCGGATCATTTGAGGCCAGGAGTTTAAGACCAGCCTGGCCAACATGGTGAAGTTCTGTCTCTACTAAAAATACAAAAACTAGGCCGGGCGCGGTGGCTCAAGTGAGGTCGGATCATTGAGGCCAGGTTTAAACCACCTGGCCAAATGGTGAATTCTGTCTAATAAAAAACAAAAATAGGTCAGGCCCAGCACTTTGGGAGGCCGAGGCGGGGGGATCACAAGGTCAGGAGATCGAGACCATCCTGGCTAATACAGTGAAACCCTGTCTCTACTAAAAATACAAAAAAATTAGCCGGGTGTGGTGGCAGGCACCTGTAGTCCCAGCTACTCAGGAGGCTGAGGCAGGAGAATGGCGTGAACCCGGGAGGTGGAGCTTACAGTGAGCTGAGATCGCACCACTGCACTCCAGCCTGGGCGACAGAGCAAGACTCTGTCTCAAAAAAAAAATAAAAATAAATAAAAATACAAAAATTAGCCAGGTGTGGTGGTGCATGCCTGCAATCCCAACTACTCGGAAGGCTGAGGTATAAGAATCACTTGAACCCGGGAGGCAGAGATTGCAGTGAGCCAAGATCGTGCCACTGTACTCCAGCCTGGGCAACAGAGTGAGACCCTATCTCAAAAAAAAAAGAAAAGAAAAAAAAGGGAAGAAAACATATGCTTACACAAAACCTGTACACAAATTTCACAGAAGCACTATTCATAATAGCCCAAAGTGGAAACAAGACAAATGTTTATCAACTGATAACTGGATAAATAAAATGTGATATATTCATATGATGAAATATTTATTCAGCCATAAAAGGGAAGAAAGTACTGATACATTGCACAATGTGAAGTAAGCCTAAAAACATTATGCAAACAGACAGAAGCCAATCACAAAGGACCACATGTTGCATGATTCCATCTATATAAAATGTCCAGAATAGGGCAATCTATAGATATAGAAAGTAAATTAGTGACTACCTAGGGCAATGGGAGAGGAGTAATGGGAGGATTAAGTGGTGATAGGTAAGTGGGTAGGATTTCCTTTTGGGGATAATAAAATGTTCTAAAATTGATTATGGTAGTGGACGCAAAACTGCATATACTAAGAGCCACTGAATTGTATACTTTAAATTTATGATGTGTGAACTTTAAACTGTGTGATGTGTGAATTATATCTCAGTAGAGCTGTTATAAAAATGTGATGAGGTGCATGTTTATAGCAGCACAATTTGCAACTGCAAAGATACGGAACCAACCTAAGTGCTCATCGACCAACAAGTGGATAAAGAAAATGTGATGTATATACACCATGGAATACTACTCAGCCATAAAAAGGAACAAAATAATGTATTTTGCAGCAACTTGGATGGAGCTGTAGGCCATTATTCTAAATGAAGTAACTCAGGAATGGAAAATCGCATATTATATGTTCTCACTTATAAATGAGAGCTAAGCTATGAGGATGCAAAGGCACAAGAGTAATATAATGGAATTTGGGGACTAGGAGGGGAAGGCTGGAAGGGGTGTGAAGGATAAAAGACTACATATTAGGTACAGTGCAAACTGCTCAGGTGACAGGTGCACTAATATCTCAGAAATCACCGCTAAAGAACTTATCCATGTAACCAGAAACCACCTGTAACCCCAAAAACTATTGAAATTTAAATATGTAGTTTAAAAAATGTGATGAGGGCCAGGTGTGGTGCCTCATGCCTATAATCTCAACACTTTGGTAGTCTGAGGCAAGTGGATTGCTTGAGCCCAGGAGTTCAAGACCAGCTTGGGCAACATGGCAAAGTCCCAGCTCTACCAAAAAAAAAAAAAAATTAAAAATTAGCTGGGCATGGTAGCATGTGCCTGTAGTCCCAGCTACTCAGGAGGTGGGAAGATCACTGAACTTGAGAGGCTGAGGATGCACTAAGCCATGATTGCACTACTGCACTACAGCCCAGCAACAGAGCAAGACTGTCTCAACAACAACAAAATGTTATGAGGATGGGTAGACAGAAGAAGACATTCCAACCACTAAAACTATCTTGAGACGTTAGGTTACCAGAGGTTACCATGAACTGGCAAAGAATTCAGCTTAGGTGGCATCACTCTACTTCATTTCCAGGTAGAAAAGTCAGTCACAAGATAAATATATTTTATTGAAGCTCAAATCATGTAAGAGAAAGAAACAAATATTTCCTGCAACTCCTCTTCCTGAAAACAATGTAAAACAAGAAAGGCATCTCTAAAACAGAGCCTGAGGCAGAGAATACACGCCACATAACTGCCAGCATAGATAGGTTTTTTTTTGAGACAAAGTCTCGCTCTGTTGCCCAGGCTGGAGTGCAGTGGTATGATCTCAGCTCACTGCAAGCTCCACCTCCTGGGTTCAAGCGATTCTCCTGCCTCAGCCTCCTGAGTAGCTGGGATTACAGGCATGCGACACCACGCTTGGCTAATTTTTGTATTTTTAGTAGAGATGGGGTTTCACCATGTTGGTCAGGCTGGTCTCGAACTCTCGACCTTGTGATCCCCCCGCCTTGGCCTCCCAAAGTGCCGGGATTACAGGCGTGAGCCACCACCCTGGCCTATAGCTGGTTTTAAAAGGTGACTCTATGGCCAGGCATGGTGGCTCACACCTATAATCCCAGCACTTTGGGAGGCTGAGGTGGGTGGATCACTTAAGGTCAGGAATTCGAGACCAGTCTAGCCACCATGGTGAAACCCCGTCTCTACTAAAAATACAAAAATCAGCCAGGTGTGGTGGCGCATGCCTGTAATCCCAGCTATTTGAGAAGCTGAGGCAGGAGAATCACTTGAACCTGGGAGGTGGAGGTTGCAGTGAGCTGAGATCAAGATCGCACCACCGCACTCCAGCCTGGGGGACAGGGCAAGACTCCATCCCTCCCCCCTCAAAAAAGAGGTGACTCTAGGCCAGGTGCGGTGGCTCACACCTGTAATCCCAGCACTTTGGGAGGCCGAGGCGGGTGGATCCTTGAGGTCAGGAGTTCGAGACCAGCCTGTACTCTACCCTGGGCCATAGAGCAAGACTGTCTCAAAAAAAAGAAAAAAAAAAGGTGACTCTCAGTACTTTTTTTTTTTTTTTTGAGATGCAGTCTCGCTCTGTTGCCCAGGCTGAAGTGTAATGGCATGATCTCAGCTCACAGCAACCTCTGCCTCCTGGGTTCAAGCGATTCTCCTTCCTCAGCCTCCCAGGTAGCTGGGATTACAGGCGCCCGCCACCACGCCCAGCTAATTTTTTTGTATTTTTAGTAGCGATGAGGTTTCACCATGTTGGCCAGGCTGGTCTCGAACTCCTGACCTCAGGTGATCCACCCACCTTGGCCTCCCAAAGTGTTGGGATTACAGGCGTAAGCCACCGCACCCGGCCTTCATGGACAATTTGAAATGAAGTATGGGGCTGGGTGTGGTGGCTCATGCCTGTAATCCCAACACTTAGAGAAACCAAGGCAGGAGAATCATTGAGGCCAGGAGTTTGAGACCAGCCTGGGAAACACAGTGAGATAATGTCTCTATATAAAATTTTTCAAAAAAGAAATTTGGAGGCTGAGGCAGGAGAATTGCTTGAACCCAGGAGGCGGAGGTTGCAGTGAGTTCAGATTGTATCATTGCACTCCAGCCTGGGTGACATAGTGAGACTTCATCTCAATAAATAACTAAATAAATAAAAATAATGAAATGAAATATGGAACGGTTAAAAAATAAATAAAGAGGCCAGGTATGGTGGCTCACGGCTATAATCCCAACACTTTGGGAGACAGAGATGGGAGGATCGATTGAGCCCAGGAGTTCGAGACCATCCTGGGCAACACAGGAAGACCCTGCCTCTACGAAAAATTTTAAAAATTAGCCTAACATAGTGGTGTGCACCTATAGTCCTAGCTACTCAGGAGGCTGATCTGCGAGGATCACTTGAGCCGAGGAGGTTGAGGCTGCAGTGAGCCAAGATTGGGCCACTGCACTCCAGCCTAGGCAACACAGTGAAACCCTGAATAAAAAAAAAAAAAAAAGAAAAGAAAAACAAGAAAAAAAAAAGAAACACAGGGACAGTCAATGGTTTTCGTTAATTATAAGCCCCATTTAAAAAAAAAACAAAAACCCACACTTTAAATATGTTCAAATCAGTAGTCTAAAATGACACCAAAAAACAGTTAAAGGGATTTAGTTTATCATTTTACCTCAATCATCAAAAAGTCTGCTAGAGCCAGGTGTGGTGGCTCATGCCTGTAATCACAGAACTTTGGGAGGCCAAGGTGGGAAGATCCCTTGAGCCCAGCAGTTTGACATCAGCCTGGGCAACATGGCGAAACTCTGTCTCTACAAAAAAAAAAAAAAAAAAAGAGAAAAATGCAAAAATTAGCTGGGCATGGTGGCATGTGCCCGTAAGTAGTCCCAGCTACTCTGGATGCTGAGGCGGGAGGATCACCTGAATCCACGGAGGTTGAGGCTGCAGCGAGTGGTAATCATGCTACTGCACTCCACCGGGATGACAGTGAGACCCTGTCTAAAAAAAAATAAATCTACTAGATTTAAGCATTGATCTAATAAATGAAAATGGAACCCAATCAAGAGAATCTTGTATCATCTTTTAAAATTTTTTATGTTTATTTTATTTTTTGACTCTTGCTTCTCTCTGGATTGTTATCATCTTAGGGAAAAACACTTATTCCCTACTCCAGATGTTTCTTTCCATGTAGACAGCCAAGCGTTTAGCATATCACCCCTCCCTTTTTAGTGACTAGAAGAAAAACACAGCTCCTTCTTTCCTATTTTGAGATCCAGCTAGCTGCAGAGAGTATACACTCAGCTTTGCTACTCTGAACTCGTCAAATTTTACAGGGGTAAGTGCCCACACGAAGTGCATAGGTTTTTGTTTGGTTTTTAAGTACTGCTTGTATTTAGGTGGATAAATCTGTCTAATTCCGGATTCAGTATTAGAACATCTACTAGCCCACAAATATAAGCTATCTTCTTGAATATTAGTTTTATTAGTAATAAGTGTTACTTTATTTCCATCTGTCAAACTTTTTTCGTATTTCTTAACTGGATTAAAGTAAGAGGAGTGCTTCCAATTGAAACCCTCAAACCCCAACAATCTTTTAAGTGCTATGCAAATATTATTTTTGGTAATTGAAATAGTGGGGTAAAGGTTAGAGTACAGCCCTACCAGTTTGCAAATCCTATTATTTGTAAAATAATAATTTAATAGTAATTCAATCTGAGTTAAAGTAAATCAATTTCATTCCTAATTAATGTCTTTATTTTACAAATGAGGGAAAATCAGATTCACTTTTTATATAACTACTTAATTTTTCACTGTTCATTCAGCAACTGAATAGGCAAGGAATCAATGTTTACTCAATTTTTTAAAAAGTATTTTTCTTGACTATAAATCCCATTAACCAACAGAAAATGGTTAAAACACTGGCTCAAAAGTCGCAGAGACTTAGGGGTTTTGGGTTTTTTTTTTTTTTGAGTCAAGGTCTCACTCTGTTGCCCAGGCTGGAGTGTAGTGGCACAATCCTGGTTCACTGTAGCCCCGAATTCCTGGGCTCAAGCAATCTTCCCACCTCAGCCTCCCGAGTAGCTGCGACTACAGGCGCATGCTACCACACCTGGCTAATATTTGAATTTTTTGTAGAGACTTAGTCTTGCCATGTTACCTAGTCTGGTCTTGACCTCTTGGGTTCAAGTGATCCTCCTGCCTTGACCTCCCAAAGTGCTGGGATTACAGGCATGAGCCACCAAGCCCAGCCAATATTTAGGTTTAATTCTACCATTGTCTTGTATTAGCTGTGTGACTTTGGATAAGTTGCTTGACCTCACCTATAAAATGGGGACAGTTAACAGCACCTATGAAATAGGACTGTTGTGGGGATTAAAATAAATGCAGGTAGCCAGGTGTGGTTATTCTTGCCTATAATCCCAGCTACTCTGAAGACTGAGGTGGGAGGATCACTTGAAGCCAGGAGTTCGAGATCAGTCTGGGCAACATAGTGAGACCTTGTCTCTAAAAAAACAATTTTTAAAAAATCAGCTGGGTGTGTTAGTGTACACCTGTAGTCCCGGCTACATGGAAGGCTAAGGCAGGAGGATCACCTGAGCTCAGGTGTTTGAGGCTGCAGTGAGCTATGATCACACCACTCCACTCCAACCTGGGAGAGAAAGTGAGATCCCCTTCTGCAATAAATAAATAAATATATACATATAGGTAAGTACAAATAAATACATACATACATGTAAAATTCTTATCATGGTGTCTGAAACATAAAAGGAGCTGACATCTATTCATTCAATAAATATTCAATGCCCACTTTAGAGTACTAGGTACTATGTTAGGTACCAAGGACAAAATGCTTAGCTAAACCAGACATGGTTCTGGCCCTAATAAAATTTTCAGGGGTATTTAGTGGGGAGAGAGACATTAATCAAATAATCATAAAATAATTTAATAATTACCCACTGTGATAAATGGGCTACCAAAAAAAACAAAAAGAAGGGTGTGGCCTATTTTCATTAGACTAGTCAGAAAGATGACATTTAAGTATGAAAGACTTCAAGGATGAGAAGAAACTAGCCATTCGGAGAATGAAAGAGATCATTCCAGAAAGAGGGAGCGCACGGTTAAAAGCTATAAGGTGGGACTTTGGAAGGAATAGAAGGCCAGTGAAGTCGGAATGTAATGAAGCATCTGGCCTCTCAGTTTTTAGAAGGTTTATGTGAGTTAAATTTTATAAAGGGCTTAGAACAGTAACTGGTATGCTTAGGAAGCTGAGGAGGAGAATCGCTTGAACCTGGGAGGCAGAGGTTGCAGTGAGCTGAGATCACGCCATTGCACTCCAGTCTGGGCAACAAGAGCGAAACTCCATCTCAAAAAAAATTAAAGAACAGTAACTGGTATGTAAAAATACTGTCTATTATATAAAATAAAACTAAGAAAACAAGGTAATTATTAACTCCAGGGAAAACAAAACTTGAACAAAGGAACTATTAGCATATTATACAGCTTAGCTAGAAATAATACTTATAAAATCATAATAATATAAATATTGAATACTGGTTTAACTAAAAATCATGACACAACTTATACATGGAAGCTGGGAAGAAAGGGGCAGCTGGAACATAAGGGCACGGGGTTTAAAAGAAATAAATCTTTACCCTCTATAACAGAAAGGCAATATCTGATTTGCTGAATCAATACACAAACATAGACTTATAGAATTGCTGAATTCTGGCTGGGCACAGTGGCTCACGCCTGTAATCCTAGTACTTTGGGAGGCTGAGGTGGGCGAATCACTTGAGTTCAGGAGTTCCAGACCAGCCTGGCCAACATGGTGAAACCTCATCTCTACTAAAAATACAAAAAGTTAGCTGGGCGTGGTGGCGGGCACCTGTAATCCCAGCTACTTGCCAGGCTGAGGCAGGAGAATTGCTTGAACCTGGGAGGCGGAGGTTGCAGTAAGCCGAGATTGCGCCACTGCACTCCAGCCTGGGCAACAGAGCAAGACTCTGTCTCAAAAAAAAAAAAAAAAAAAAGAATTTCTGAATTTTATATAATTAACAATGAATTATTTGAAAAGAAAATTAAAACTGTTCCATTTCTAATAGCACCAAAAATATTAATATGCTTAAGAATAAGGTTAACCAAGGAGGCAAAAGACTTGTACAGTGAAAGCCAAAAATATTACTAAAAGAAATTGCAGAAGACACAAATATATGGAAAGACTCCATGCTCATGGATTTGAAGCATTAACATTGTTAAGATATCAGGGCCAGGCGGGGTGGCTCACGCCTGTAATCCCAGCACTTTGGGAGGCTGAGGCGGGTGGATCACGAGGTCAGGAGTTCAAGACCAGCCTGGCCAAGATGGTGAAACCCCATCTCTACTAAAAATACAAAAATTAGCCGGGCTTGGTGGCAGGTGCCTGTAATCCCAGCTACTCAGGAGGCTGAGGCAGAGAATCGCTTGTACCCGGGAGGCGGAGGTTGCAGTGAGCCGAGATCACTGCACTCCAGCCTGGATGACAGAGCGAGACTCCGTCTCAAAAAAAAAAGATATCAGTACTACTCAAAGCAATCTGCAGATTCAATGTAATCCATATCAAAATCCCAAAAATGGGCTAGGTGTGGTGGCTCATGCCTGTAATCTGCAGATTCAATGTAATCCCTATCAAAATCCCAAAGATGGGCCAGGTGTGGTGGCTCATGCCTGTAATTCCAGGCACTTTGGGAGGCTGAGGTGGGGGATCACATGAGGCCAGGAGTTCGAGACCAGCCTGGCCAACATGGCAAAACCCCATCTCTACTAAAAATACAAAAATTAGCTGGGCGTGGTGGTGCACGTCTGTAATCCCAGCTACCTGGGAGGCTGAGGCAGGAGAGTCACTTGAACCCAAGAGGTGGAGGTTGCAATGAGCCGAGGTCATGCCATTGCACTCCAGCCTGGGCAAAAAGAGCAAAACTCTGTCTCGAATAAATAAATAAATTAATTAATTAAATAAAATAAGCAAAAGACTTGAATAGATTTATCTCCAAAGAAGATTTACAAATGACATTTCACAAATGTGAAAAGATGTTCAACATCACTAATCATTAGAGAAACAGAAATCAAAACCATGGGATACCACCTCGCACCCATCAGGATGGCTACTTACCAAAAAAAAACGTCTCTCTCCTCCCACCGCCCAAGATGCCGAAAGGAAAGAAGGCCAAGGGAAAGAAGGTAGCTCTGGCCCCTGCTGTCGTGAAGAAGCAGGAGGCTAAGAAAGTGGTGAATCCCCTGTTTGAGAAAAGGCCTAAGAATTTTGGCACTCGACAGGACACCCAGCCCAAAAGAGACCTCACCCGCTTTGTGAAATGGCGCCGCTATATCAGGTTGCAGCGGCAGAGAGCCATCCTCTATAAGCAGCTGAAAGTGCCTCCTGCGATTAACCAGTTCACCCAGGCCCTGGACCGCCAAACAGCTACTCAGCTGCTTAAGCTGGCCCACAAGTACAGACCAGAGACAAAGCAAGAGAAGAAGCAGAGACTGTTAGCCCGGGCCGAGAAGAAAGCTGCTGGCAAAGGGGACGTCCCCACGAAGAGACCACCTGTCCTTCGAGCAGGAGTTAACACCATCACCACCTTGGTGGAGAACAAGAAAGCTCAGCTGGTGGTGATTGCACATGACGTGGATCCCATTGAGCTGGCTGTCTTCTTGCCTGCCCTGTGTCGTAAAATGGGGGTCCCTTACTGCATTATCAAGGGGAAGGCAAGACTGGGACGTCTAGTCCACAGGAAGACCTGCACCACTGTCGCCTTCACACAGGTGAACTCGGAAGACAAAGGCGCTTTGGCTAAGCTGGTGGAAGCTATCAGGACTAATTACAATGACAGATACGAAGAGATCCACCGTCACTGGGGCGGCAACGTCCTGGGTCCTAAGTCTGTGGCTCGTATCGCCAAGCTCGAAAAGGCAAAGGCTAAAGAACTTGCCACTAAACTGGGTTAAATGTACACTGTTGAGTTTTCTGTACATAAAAATAATTAAAATACAAATTTTCCTTCAAAAAAAAAAAAAGCAGAAAACAACAAGTGTTGGTAAGGATGCAGAGAAATTGGAACCCTTGTGCAGTGTTGAAAACAGGACAGTGGTTCCTGAAAAAGTTAAAAATAGACTTACCATATGATGTAGCAATTCCACTTCTGGGTATATACCCAAAAGAATTGAAAGCGGTGTCTCAAAGGGACACTTGAATGTATTTGTACACTCACGTTCATAGCAACATTATTCACAACAGCCAAAAGGTAGAAGCAACCCAAGTATCCATCAATGGGCAAATGAATAAACAAATATGTGCTATATGCTGTACATACAATGAAACATTATTCAGGGTGAAAGGCAAGGAAACAATGACACATGCTACAACATAGGTGAACCACGAGGACATTAAACCAAGTGAAATAAGACAGTCACAAAAATATTGTATGATTCCACTTACATAAAGTACGTAGGATAGTCAAATTCATCGAGACAGAAAGTAGAACAGTGGTTGCCAGAGGCTAGAGGGAGAGGAGAATGTGGAGTTGTTTAATGGGTATAGAGTTTCAGTTTTGTAAGATGAAAAGAATTCTGGAGATGGGTTGCGCAACAATGTAAATGCACTTAATGCTACTAAACTGTATACTAAAATGTTTAAGATGAGCCAGGCAAGGTGAGCACCTCACGCCTGCAATCCCAGCACTTTGGGAGGCTGAGGTGAGTGGACTGCTTGAGGTCAGGAGTTCAAGGCCAGCCTGACCAACCTGGTGAAAACTCGTCTCTACTAAAAATACAAAAATTAGCCAGGTGTGATGGCAGATGCCCGTAATCCCAGCTACTTGGGAGGCTGCGGCAGGAGAATCACTTGAACCTGGGAGGTGGAGGTTGCAGTGAGCCAAGATCATGTCACTGCACTCCAGCCTGGACAACAGGGCAAGACTCCGTCTCAAAAAAAGAAAAAAGTTCAAGATGGTAAATTTTACATCATGTATATCTGTCACAATTAAAAATAAAAATAGGCCAGGTGCAGTGGCTCACGCCTGTAAACCCAGCACTTTGGGAGGCCGAGGGGGGCAGATCATGAGGTCAGGAGTTCGAGACCAGCCTGGCCAGCATAGTGAAACCCCGTCTCTACTGAAAATACAAAAAATTAGCCAAGCATGGTGGCACACGCCTGTAGTCCCAGTTACTAGGAAAGCTAAGGCAGGAGAATTGCTTGAACCCACCAGGCAGAGGTTGCAGTGAGCCAAGATCACGCCACTGCACTCCAGCCTGGGAGATAGAGCGAGACTCCATCTCAAACAAACAAACAAACAAAAAAACAAGAAAGAAGGAGAGAAGGAGAGAAAGCGAGAAAAGAAAGAAGGAAGGAAGGAAGGGAGGGAGGGAGGGAGGGAGGGAGGGAGGGAGGGAGCAAGGAAGGAAGGAAAAGATCTTACTAAGAAAAAGAGTAGGAGGTAAGGAAACAGAGACTCTATACGGACTACTCTTTCAAGAAGCTCAGGCCAGGCATGGTGGCTCATGCTTGTAATCCCAGCACTTTGGGAGGCTGAGGTGGGAGGATTACTTGAGCCCAGGAGTTCAAGAACAGCCTGGGTAACATGGTGAAACCCCATCTCTACAAAAATACAAAAATTAGCCGGGCAGAACTCCTGACCTCAGGTATTCTGCCTGCCTCGCCCTTCCAGAGTGCTGGGATTTTTTTTTTTTTTTTTTTTTTTTTTGAGACAGAGTTTCTCTCTTGTCACCCAGGCTGGAGTGCAATGGCGTGATCTCAGCTCACTGCAAAATCCACCTCCCAGGTTCAAGTGATTCTCCTGCTTCAGCATCCTGAGTAGCTGGGACGGTGTGCGCCACCACACCCAGCTAATTTTTGTATTTTTAGTAGAGACAGGGTTTCTCCATGTTGGCTAGGCTGGCCTCAAACTTCTGACCTCAGGTGATCCACCCACCTGCCTCAGCCTCCCAAAGTGCTAGGATTACAGGTGTGAGCCACAACACCCGGCCAATTGTTAACCTTAATGATCATTTACTATGTGCCAGGCATTCACTACTGACAGCTCAATAAAGTGGATACTATTAGTATGCCATTAGATATGGAGTTATGGGGGAAAAGAAGGTCAAGGATAATATTAAGGTTTTTGATCTGAGCATATGGAGGAATGAAGTTGCCACTTACTGAGACGGAGAACAGTTTTGGCAGGGCAGGGAGGAAAAGAGCAGGCAGGAGCTCTGTTTAAATATGTTAAGTTTGAAATGTCTAATAAATGTCTAAATGGAGATGTCAGGTGTGATGTTAAATATATAAATCTAAAATACAGGAGGGCAGTCCAAGTTGAGAGTTCCGTCATACGGGTGCTGTTCAAAGCTATGAGACTGGACATAAATTTTTTTTTTTTTTTGAGATGGAGTCTCCCTCTGTCACCCAGGCTGGAGTGCAGTGGCACAATCTCGGCTCACTGCAACCTCTGCCTCCTGGGTTCAAGTGATCCTTCCACCTCAGCCTCCTGAGTAGCTGGGACCACAGACATGCACCACCACGCCTGGTTAATTTTTGTATTTTTGGTAGAGACGGGGTTTCACCATGTTGCCCCAGCTGGTCTCAAACTCCTGAGCTCAAGCAATCTGCTCACCTCAGCCTCCCAAAGTGCTGAGGTTACAGGCATGAGCTACTGCACCCGTCCAAGACCTGGATAAAACTATGAAGAGAGAAGTATAGACAGAAAGAGGCTCAAGGACTGAGTCCTGCGGTACTCCAAGGTTTAGAGGTCAGGAAAATGAGGAGAAACTAGGAAAGGAATCAGAAAAAGAGAGGCCATAGAAATGAGAAGAAAACCAGGAGTGTGGCATTTTATAAGTCAAATGAAGAAAGTTTCTCAAGGAATAGAGTGATCAGTTGTGTCAAGTGTTGTCGATAGGTTAAGATGAAAGTTAAGAAATAAACATTTACTGGGGCTGGGCACGGTGTCTCACGCCTGTAATCCCAGCGCTTTAGGAGGCTGAGGCGGGTGGATCACGAGGTAAGGAGATCGAGACCGTCCTGGCTAACACAGTGAAAACCTGTCCCTACTAAAAATACAAAAAATTAGCCGGGCATGGTGGCAGGCGCCTGTAGTCCCACCTATTCGGGAGGCTGAGGCAGGAGAATGATGTGAAGCTGGGAGGCGGAGGTTGCAGTGAGCCGAGATCGTGCCACTGCACTCCAGCCTGGGTGACAGAGCGAGACTCTGTCATAAAAAATAAATAAATAAATAAATAAACATTTACTTAATAACATGAGTCACTGCAGACTTTCAAAAGAGCAGTTTTGGTGGAGTGGTAGGAATAAAAGCCTAATTAGTTTGGTTTCAGAGGGAATGAGAGAAGTCTGACATTATCAAAAAATGGAAAGGATGTAAATCTATGACAAATTTTATACACTGTTGATGGAAACAGATTTGGTACAATACTTTGTTAATAAATTTAGCATTATCTCCCAAAGTGGAATATTCGCATACCTGATGGCTCACCAATCCCATTCTTAGGTAGAAACCCAAGAGAAACTCTAGCACAAGGATACTACATACAGAAGAATGTTCAGAACAGCAATTTCAAAAATAGCAAAAATGAATAAACACAATCTAGAAACAATCCAAAAATCCATTGATAGGAGAATGGATAAATTACAGTATATTCACAAATGAAATATTGTAAAGCATGAAAAATGGATAAACCACATCTACATGCAACATGAATGAATTGTGAACACACAAAACTGAAGGTAAAAAAACAAAAACAAAAACAGACAGAAGACTATGTGCTGCAATAAGACACTACAGCAGTGGTTGCAAGCACAGATTTGGAACTAGATTACCTGGGTTCAAATCCCAGTTGGGCCATTCACTAGCAGTATGATTTTCAAACTCTCTGTAACTCACTTTTCCTCATCTATAAGATGGGAATAATAATAATGAAGTTGTAAGGATTAAATAAGATAAAATATAGTTATATAACTATATATTATGTAGATATAATTATATACAGTTATACAAAGTACTTAGAAAAGTGCAAACAAGTTAATTAAACATGATTTTAAAACTATGTTTTTTTGGGGAAGACTTTCAGTCCAAAATGGCAGTATAGAAGTAAACTGGCTTCACTTTCTTCCACAGAAAACTAAAACTATATTTTTAAAAAGTAACAGGGCTGCTGGGCGCAGTGGCTCATGCCTGTAATCCCAGCACTTTGGGAGGCCAAGGTGGGCGAATCACTTGAAGTCAGGAGTTCGAGACCAACCTGATCAACATGGTGAAACCCTGTCTCTACTAAAAACACAAAAATAAGCCAGGTGTGGTGGCATGCACCTGTAGTCCCAGCTACTCAGAAGGCTGAGACATGAGAATCGCCTGAACCCGGGAGGTGGAAGATGCAGTGAGTTGAGATCACGCCACTACACTCCAGCCTGGGTGACAGAGTAAGACCCCATCTCAAAAAAAAAAAAACAAAAAAAAGTTATAGGGCTGGGTGCCATGGCTCACACCTATAATCCCAGCACTTTGGGAGGCCAAGACAGGAGGATCGCTTGAGGTCAGGAGTTCGAGACCAGCTTGGGCAACATAGCGAGACCCTGTGTCTACAAAAAAATTTAAAAATTAGCCAGCTGTGGTGGTGAGTGCCTGTAGTCCTAGCTACTTGGGAAGCTGAGGCAGGAGGATCACTGGAGCCCAGGAGTTCCAGGCTGCAGTGAGCTACAATCATGCCACTGCACTCCACTATGGATGACAGAGTGAGACCCTGTCTCCACAAAAAATTTAAAAATTAGCTGGGCATGGTGATGCACATCTGTAATCCTAGCTACTCAGGAGGCTGAGGTGGGAGGACTGCTTGAGCCAGGGAGGTCGAGGCTGCAGTGAGCCATGATCGAGCCACTGCACTCCAGCCCAAGTGACAAAGTGAGACCCAGTCTCAAAAAATAAAATAAAATAAAATAAAAAGCAAGAGAGTAATAAATACAGAATTTAGGACAGTGGTTGCCTCTAGAAGAGGTGCAGAGGATGAGATGGAGAAATTCATGTGTACGTAATTTATGGGCAACGAATCTAGTCTAGTACTTGAGAGTACCTCTTACAGGTGTTCGTCTATTATTACACTTTATAACTACATGTAAACTTTTGTATTATCTGACAATATATTCAAGATAATAAAAGAAAAAAGAATGGAAGGAAATAAATTGGAGACAGCAAGTATATATGATTCTTGAATAGATAGCTCTTTCAAGATGTTTTACTGTAAAGGGAAGAAGAGAAATGAAACAATGGCTAGAAGAAGAAAAAGGTTTTTTTTTTTAATTTAAATTCTTTTTTCTTTTTTTTGAGACAGAGTTTCACTCTTGTTGCCCAAGCTGGAGTGCAATGGCACAATCTTTGCTCACTGCAACCTCCACCTCCCAGGTTTGAGCAATTCTCCTGCCTCAGCCTCTCTAGTATCTGGGATTACAGGCATGCGCCACCATGCCTGGCTAATTTTGTATTTTTAGTAGAGACGGGGTTTCACCATGTTGGTCAGGCTGGTTTCAAACTCCTGACCTCCGGTGGTCTGCCTGCCTCGGCCTCCCAAAGTGCTGAGATTACAGGTGTGAGCCACCGCCTGGCGAATGTTTTTTTCTTTTTTGTACTCCATAGGTTCACAATTTTTAGACAGAAATTCGTTCTTGTAGCCCAGGCTGGAATACAATGGCACGATCTTGGCTCACTGCAACCTCTACCTCCTGAGTTCAAGTGATTCTCCTGGCTCAGCCTCCCAATTAGCTGGGATTACAAGCATGCATCACCATGCCCAGCTAATTTTATATTTTTAATAGAGACAGGGTCACCATGTTGGCCAGGCTGGTCTCGAACTCCTGACCTCAGGTGATCTGCCCACCTCGGCCTCCCAAACTGCTGGAATTACAGGCGTTGAGCCCACATTTTTTTTTTTTAAATAAGAGAAAAACAGCCAATATATAGGCTGATATGTGATTATAAACATTACCAATACTCAAAATAATTCGACAAAATATATCAGTACTTTTTTTTTTTTTTTTTTTTTTGAGATGGAGTCTCATGCTGTCACCTGGGCTGGAGTCCAGTGGCAGATCTCGGCTCACTGCAGCCTCTGTCTCCCAGGTTCAAGTGATTCTCCTCGCCTCAGCCTCCCAAGTAGCTGGGATTACAGGTATCCACCACCACGCCCAGCTAATTTTTTTGTATTTTTAGTAGAGACTGGGTTTCACTATGTTGGCCAGGCTGGTCTCGAATCCTGACCTCTGATCCGCCCGCCTCAGCCTCCCAAAGTGCTGGGATTACAGGCATGAGCCATCACGCCCAGCCAATATATCAGTACTTTAAGATGAAAAATTCAAGGTCAGAAAGACTAAGACACTGGCACTGGTCACACAGCTAATACTTGACAAAGCCACATTTAAATTCAGATCAATCAATAAATAATTACTTAAAAAATAAATTCAGATCTATCTAACTCCGTATTTCAGGGTTTGTACAGAACATAATGCTTCCTTCCTTTGCTTAACCTTGATTTAGTGCCTACCATAGGCACTAAATGTGACAGCTTAATCACATTTATTAGGATATATATTTTTTGAGTTATCTACTAAATAGGCCTAAGATGCTATATTAGGTATTTGGGGACATAATAAACTGAATAACACTGTCTCTACCTTAAAGAGCTTACACTCTAGCAATGAAGATAAGACAATTACCTAAATGATTCCAATACAATGCAAAATTATATAAACACCATATAAGAAGTATAAAACATTATGGGGGTTCAGAAAAAAGTCCCCTTTGGAAAAAACAGTCCCCTCTGGGGCTGGGAAATGGAAGGATTAGTAGAAGCTTTATATAAGAGGTAATTTTCAACTGAACTTAAAGGGATGGGTAGGATTTTTACAGACAGTTTTGACTGTGAGTTCTTAAAGGGCCACAGTCATGCGTTAACCCCAGGGCCTAGCATGCTGCAGCTGTTCAATAAATATAAGTAATATGAGTGAAGTAAACAAATGAAATGAAAGGCCATTCCGGAATTAAGCAACAACAACAAAAAGGATCAGAGGCTGAATGCATAAGGCACAAGAACAATGAAAAGATCAGAGTTGGAGGGATGTAAATATGCATATTTTGAGAATAAGTACCAAGTAACTGGTCATGATTCTCTTTACATTTGTCTCCTACATCTCCCATCTTTAAGAAAATTATCTCAGCCAGGTGCAGTATCTCAGGCCTGAAATCCCAGCACTTTAGGAGGCTGAGGTGGGAGAATCACTTGAGCCCAGGAGTTTGAGACCAGCCAGAGCAATATAGTGGGACCCCATCTGTACAAAAATTTAAAAATCAGCTAAGTGTGATGGCGTGAGCCGGTAGTCCCAGCTACTCAGGAGACCAAGGTAAGAGAATCGCTTGAGCCCAGGAGGTTGAGGCTACAGTGAACCATGACTGCACCACTGTGCTCCAGCCTGGGCAACAGAGCAAAACCCTGCCTCAAAAAAAAAAAAATGGAAAAGGAAAATTGTCTCTTGACAGCACCACTATCCTCTTCTAGCTTTTATCTCATTTCTCCGGTCCTTTTTTTAAAATAACAACTCTACTGAGATATAATTCACATACCATACACGTCACCCATTTAAGTATAAATTCAGGACTAGGCACAGTGGCTCACGCCTGTAATCCCAGCACTTTAGGAGGCCAAGGCAGGAGGATCGCTTGAGCCCAGGGGTTTGAGACAAGCCTGAGCAACATAGCAAAAGCCTGTCTCTATAAAAAAATTTTTTTTTAATTAGCTGGGCATGTGGCACTGTAATCCCAGCTACTTGGGAGGCTGTGGCAGGAGGATCCCTTGAGCTCAGGCGTTTGAGGCTTTAGTAAGCTATGATTGTGCCACTGCACTCCAGCCTGGGCAACAGAGTGAGACCTGTCTCTACATAAAGCATAAATTCAATGGTACTTAGATCACAGAGTTGTGCAACCATAACCACAATTTTTTTTTTTTTTTTGAGACAGGGTCTCGCTCTGTCGCCCAGGCTGGAGTGCAGTGGCACAATCTCGGCTCACTGCAAGCTCCGCCTCCCGGGTTCACGCCATTCTCCTGCCTCAGCCTCTCCGAGTAGCTGGGACTACAGGCGCCCGCCACCACGCCCGGCTAATTTTTTGTATTTTTAGTAGAGACGGGGTTTCACCGTGGTCTCGATCTCCTGACCTCGTGATCCGCCCGCCTCGGCCTCCCAAAGTGCTGGGATTACAAGCGTGAGCCACCGCGCTCGGCCCATAACCACAATTTTAGAACATTTCATTATCCCAAAAAGAAACACAATACCCATTACCAGTCACTCCCTATTTCCCCACTAAGCCCTAGGCAACCACTAATCGACTATCTCTATAGATTTCTGTATTCTGGGCATTTCCCATAAATGGAATCATACAACATGTAGTCTCTTATGACTGGCTTCTTTCATGAGCGTAATGTTTTTAAGGTTCATCCCATCTAGCATGTATCAGTATTCCATTCCTTTTTTCTTTTTTTTTCCCCTAGGGATTTGTTGTTTTTGTTGTTGCTGTTGTTTTTGGGACAGAGTCTTGCTCTGTTGCACAAGCTGGAGTACAGTGGTGTGATCCACTGCAGCCTTCACCTCCCAGCCTCAAGCAATCCTACCACCTCAGCCTTCTGAGTAGCTGGGGCTACAGGTGTGTTGCACACCAGCACACCTGGCTAATTTTTGTACTTTTTGTAGACATAGGGTTTTGCTTTTGCCATGTTGCCCAGGCTGGTCTAGAGCTCCTGGGCTCAAGCAATCCACCTGCCTCAGGCTCGCAAAGTGCTGGGATTACAGGCATGAGAAACCACACTCAGCCTAGTACCCCATTCCTTATTATTGTTGAATAATATTTCATTGTATGGGCACACCATGTATTTTATTTATCCATTCATCAGTTGATGGACTCTGGACTATTATGAGTAATGCTCCTATGAACATTTATGTACAGGTCTTTGTGTGAATATATGTTTCCATTTCTCTTGGGCATATATTTAGGAGTGGAATTCCTGGGTCTTTGTTTAACCTCTTGAGAATCTGCCAAGATGTTTTCCAAAGCAGCTGTACCATTTTACATTCCCACTAGAAGTGTATAAAGGTTCCAGTTACTCCACATATATTATGTCTCTCTTTCTTTCTTTCTTTTTTGATAGAGTCTTGCTCTGTCACCCAGAATGAAGACAGCGGTGCAACCAACCGCAGCCTTGACCTCCTGGGCTCAAGCAATCCTCCCACCTCAGCCTTCCAAGTATTAATAGCTAGGACTACAGGTGTATGCCACCACACCCAGCTAATTTTTGTATTTTTGTAAAGATGGGGTTTCACCATGTTGCCCAGGCTGGTCTCAAACTCCTGGGCAACATGGTGCCAAGGAGTTATTTGTCCTTTTGATTATCTTTTTGATTATTGACTGTCTTTTTCATTATCTGTCTTTTTCATTATAAACAGCCTAGTGGGTGTGAAGTGGTGTCTCATTGTGGCTTTATTTTATATTTCCTTGATGGCTAATATGTTAAGCATCTTTCCATAGAGCTGTGGATAAACATCGATTCAGATGTTTTGCCTACTTTCTATTTGGGTTCTGCTCTACATCTTAATCAATGTTCTTAAAAGATTAGTGTATATATGCCATCTATACTTCCTTATTTGTTTTCACTCATCAACCTATTCCAATATTGATTTTGCTCCCCATACCTCTGAAATTGCTTGTCAAAGTCATCAAACACCTTTACACTAACAAATTCAAAGACTATTCTTCAATCCTCATCTTCCAGCATTATAATTTTATGATTTGCACACTTGACTTTTTTTTTTTTTTTTTTTGACACATGGTCTCGCTCGGTTGCCCAGGCTGCAATGCAGTGGCATGATCATGGCTCACTGTAGCCTCGACCTCTACCAGCTCAGGCGATCCTCCCACCTCAGGCTCCTGAGCAGCTGGAACGACAGGCACACACCACCATACATAGCTAATTTTTGTATCTTTTGTAGAGACAGGGTTTTGCCATGTTGTCCGGGCTGGTCTAGAACTCCTAGGCTCAAGTGATCCTCCCACTTTGGCCTCCCAAAGTGCTGGAATTACAGGCATGAGCCACTGTGCCTGGCCATATTTGCCTTTTCAGTCCAACTGATTTCTTATTCCAATTGATATTTTCCCTTGTCCTGTTTCTGTTCTGTATTTTTTTGTTATACTGCATACTGCATATTCTCCTATGGAATAAGAAATGTAAACCAGCAACCAAAGGGTATATCCAGAAAACTGCATTAACATAACTGGCTAGTAGAGCAAATGTAACAGTATCAAGGGGGCATGGTGGGGCGGGGCGGGGGGGTGGGATGGGGAAGATAAGGAAAGGCCAGACAGATAGTAGGTGTTGGGCTAGAGATTTGCACTTTGTTCAGCAGGTAATATATGGCCATTAAAGTTTTTTTTTGTTTTTGTTTGTTTTTGTTTTTGTTTTGAGATGGAGTCTCGCTGTTGTCGCCCCGGGCCGAAGTGCAATGGCGCGATCTCGGCTCACTGCAACCTCTGCCTCCCAGGTTCCAGCAATTCTCCTGCCTCAGCCTCCCAAGTAACTGAGATTACGCCACCACGCCTGGCTAATTTTTGTATATTTAGTAGAGACAGGGTTTCACCCTGTTGGCCAGGCTGGTCTCAAACTCCTGACCTCAGGTGATCCACTCACCTTAGCCTCCCAAAGTGCTGGGATTACAGGCATGAGCCACTGCGCCCGGCCTACCACTAAACTTTAACCATTTGAGTTAACTTATTACTGATAACAGAACAGCTGCCCCAGTCAAGAGATGTTAGACCTACAAGTTCTTAATTCTCAGTCCTATTACATTTGATTTGATGGAAACTAGAAGGAAAAGTAGTAAATATACACAGAGAAAATTCTCTATCCTGTTAGAAGTACTAAGTGATTACAGTACTGTTTGTCACTTCTCTCTCCTGAGTAAACACTCTTGACGATCTCAGGTAACAAGCTTCTCAATGAGTGAGGATCTGGCAGTACCCACCAGTCAGCCTTACTTTCATCACCTCCTACTCCCCATCAGTCTTCAATATATTAACATTGAGAAGAAATAGAAATGTATGAAAAGTACGTTGGAGAAGGCAAATTATCCTAAGTTAAACACAGTCCCTTTTCTTTTTTTCCAAAGGAAATGGTTGTTGATCCTATGAGGAGTTAAATTATAATAACACATGCCAGGGAGATGATGTCAAGAAAGGCGTGGTTAGGCCCTTTACAAGTTTGAAATTCCTTTAGTCCCAAACATTTCCTCTTTCGATCTCACCTATACTCAAATCTCTCTACTTAGGCAACTTCTTCAAACATTGAAGAAACAGCGTTGAGAAGCTGTCTCTTTTTACTTCAGCCTTTTTTTTTTTAATGAACGAAGTTACTGAAGGGCATTAAAACTGATGTTTAAAAAAAAAAAACCACAAAATTATCTTGCAGAATCCCTCTTTGAAATCCACATTTTTCCCCTTCAGCAACTATTTTAATTCCAAAGAAAGGAAAAAAAAAATTTAACACTACTTCCTGAGAAAAAAGTCTGCCTTTATTAGGCATTATACATTTGTTGACAGCATTCCCATATTTACCACCAGCCAATAGAGTAAGAAAACTATGACTGTCATGGGCTCCTCAGGAAACATCTTTCCTGATAAGTGAAGTATATATTTCAAAATAAAATAATCCTACCTTTTATTTTTTTTTATTTTTTATTTTATTCATTTATTTATTTTTGAGATGGAGTCTCACTCTGTTGCCCAGGCTGCAGTGCAGTGGCACAATCTCGGCTCACTGCAACATCTACCTCCTGGGTTCAAGCGATTCTCCTGCCTCAGCCTTCCGAGTAGCTGGGACTACAGGCGTGCACCACCATACCCGGCTAATTTTTGTATTTTCAGTATTGACGGGGTTTCACCATGTTGGCCAGGCTGGTCTTGAACTCCTGACCTCGAGTCATGTGCCCGCTTCCGCCTCCCAAAGAGCTGGGATTACAGGCGTGAGCACCAAAGTTAAATTTTTACAATAATTTTCATTAGTTTCAGTAAGAAACAGTAACTTTTATATAAAAGTTATATATAGGTAGGGCGTGGTGGCTCATGCCTGTAATCCCAGCACTTTGGGAGGCCGAGGTGGGCAGGTCACTTGAGGTCAGGAGTTCGAGAACAGCCTGGCCAACATGGTGAAACGCCATCTGTACCAAAAATATAAAAAACTAGCCAGGCGTGGTGGTGGGCCTCTGTAATCCCAGCTACTCAGGAGGCTGAGGCAGAAGAATCGCTTGAACCCAGGAGTCGCAGGTTGCAGTGAGCCGAGATCACCCCACTGCACTCCAGCCTGGGTGACAGAGCAAGACTCTGTCTCGAAAACAAACAACAAAAAAGTTATATATAAAAGTTGGCTGAGGTGGGAGGCTCGCTTAAGCCCAGGGGGTGGAGGTTGTAGTGAGCCAAGATCATGGCACTGTCCTCCAGCCCAGACTACAGAGTGATACCCTGTCTCAAAATAAATAAATAAATAAATAAGCCGGACAGCGGCTCACGCCTGTAATCCCAGCACTTTGGGAACCCGAGGCAGGCAGATTGCTTGAGGCCAGGAGTTCGAGACCAGTCTGGCCAACGTGGCAAAACCCCGTCTCTACTAAAATTACAAAATTTAGCTGGGCATGGTGGCGCACACCTGTAGCCCCAGCTAGCCAGGAGGTTGAGGCGGGAGAATCGCTTGAACTCAGGAGATGAGGTTGCAGGGAGCCAGGATCGTGCCACTGCACTCCAGCCTGGGTGACAGAGTAAGACTCTGTCTCAATATAAATAAATAAACAAATAAATAAAATTTAACTGGGTATGGAAAATACACAAATTACATAAGCAAATGCATCTACAATACTTTCCAAAAAAGAAACACAGTAAGCCCTACTTGACAAGACAAAGAGCAACATAATAATGCTGTAGTTTAAAAACACCCTCCCTGGTCATCTAGTGTTGAGGAAAAAAATTAAGTAAAATAAAAATAAAAATATAGGGCCAGGCGCAGTGGCTCACGCCTGTAATCCCAGCACTTTGGGAGGTTGAGGCAGGCAGATCACCTGAGGTCAGGAGTTCGAGACCAGCCTGACCAACATGATGAAACCCCGTCTCTACTAAAAATACAAAAAATTAGCTGGGCGTGCTGGCGGGCACCTGTAATCCCAACTACGCAGAAAGCTGAGGCAGGAGAATCACTTGAACCCAGGAGACGGAGGTTGCAGTGAGCCGAAATCACGCCACTGCATTCCAGCCCGGGCGCGACAGAGCAAGACTCCGTCTCAAATAAATAAATAAAAATATGGGCCGGGCTTGGCGACTCAAAGTGTAATCTCAACACTTTGGGAGTCCAAGGCAGGCAGATCACTTGAGGTCAGGAGTTTGAAACCAGCCTGGCCAACACGGTGAAACCCCGTCTCTACTAAGAACACAAAAAAACTGTCCAGGTGTGGTGGCACTCCTGTAGTTCCAGCTACTTGTGAGGCTGAGGCAGGAGAACTGCTTGAACCTGGGAGGCGGAGGCTGCAGTGAGCTGAGATCACACCACAGCACTCCAGCCTGGGTGACAAAGCGAGACTCCGTCTCAAAAAAAAAAGAGTAAAAATAAAAATACGAAAACCCTCTGCATTCACAAACTTATATAGGCACAAAAGGAGTCATATGCATAGCCACAAAGTGATGCAGATACAGCATCCTTACATCTGATCATAACATTGACTTATAAGAACCCAAAGAATTGACAAATACATTAGTAATTAGTAATTATGTATCTACCCATCCTCCCCAACCAATTCCAGCAATTCCTGAATTGTCAAACCTTACAGTTATCAGGAAGAGATAAGAGATTTCAACCCAAACCCACAACCATACCTCTTGTCCCCTATACTATCCTAGATTCAGAAGCTAGTTAACTTTTTCCTATACTCCAAGGTGGGAGAGGGAGCAGAGAGCAAAAAGAGATTTTTAGATAGCTTCAAATACATGAAACTTCTAATAGGGAAGCAATTCATTTTGGGAATTCATTTTATTTTAATGAGTTCTGGGTAACCTGAGAGACTAGGAGGGAAAAAAATCAGGAAAGAAATTTTCACATGGTACTCTACAAGGTTTGAAAAGAATAAAGACACATGAAATATTTCCCTTTCAAATATATATGTATAATATATAATGTATTATCTATACATATATTTGATAAAGGGATGTCAGCATATGTACATATAAACATATATTGATAACCAACAAATATGTATAAACTCATTTCATTTCTTTTTGAGATGGAGTCTTGCTCTGTCACCCAGGCTGGAGTGCAGTGGCACAATCCTGGCTCATTGCAACCTCTGTCCCCCAGGTTCAAGTGATTCTCCTGCTTCAGCCTCCTGAGTAGCTGCGATTACAGGCGCGTGCCACCAAGCCCAGCTAATTTGGGGTTTCACCATGTTGGCCAGGCTGGTCTCGAACTCCTGACCTCAAGTGATCCACCCGCCTTGGCCTCCCAAGTGCTGGGATTACAGGCATAAGCCACCATGCCCAGCCTCATTTCTTTTTTAAAGTAAATTTTATTGTGTATATTTAAGGTATACAACATGTTATGGGATACATATAGATAGTAGAAAGGTTACTATAGTGAAGTAAATTAATCATCCCACATAGTTGTCCCTTTTGTTTCTTTTTGTGGCAAGAAGAGCTAAAGTCTGCTCATTTAGCATGAATCCCATATACAGTACAACTTTATTATCTATGGTCCTCATGTTGTATATTGGATCTCAGGATTTGTTCATCCTACATATCTACTACTTTGTATCCTCTGACCTATAGCTCCCCATTTCCTCCCCCCTCTACCCATATTTCTTCAGGATATAAACAGAATGAGTACCACACAGACTAAGCCCATAAGTGTTTTGGGTCTAAACATTTACCCACTGCATTGATCAGACACTTGTGTTTAAATCTACCTCTAATGGTCTCATTAGGTACATGAGAAAGCAGCAGGAATCGTTCCTCACCCTCCAACATTCCATTAGATGAGCAAAAGATTCCCTAAATGTCTATGTCACATTTTTTTCTTCAAAGAACAGCTACAACACGAAGAGAGGGTAAAGAGTCTTCTTCCTGCTACAGCATGAAATTCCTCCTAATCAGTATGCTGTGCGCCCTGAAATGCCAGAAACTGCCAAATATATTCCTTGTCAAATATGGACAAGATTGTCCATCTCTCCCCATGTGCCCAAGGACAGCACAATTCTCTGGCAGCCATGGGTTAATCATAAAGACTCCTAGGATCACTGCAAAGTCTGGCTATCTGCAGAGCTCCAAGTATCAGTTCAAATACAAGATCCAAAGTATCACAGCGCTCTGTGCCTTAATCCCAAAGTGCGACGTCTCTCAAGACTCCTTCTCTATAGGCTGGGTGGGGTAGGATCTGTAGTCTAGAAGAGTATACCCAGCTCTTGACAAACTGTTGTGGTTTCTCTGACTATCTATGATTTCAGCTATCTAATACTACTGGTAGTATGGGTAGGAGGGAAGGTTGGGGAGAGAATGCAAACAGTTAATCAAAAAATAAAATAATCTTGTGGGGTGGGGTGGACTGGGCGACAGGGTCTGAAATGACATATTATCCTTGTGGAGATTGATACATCAGCAGGAAGTCAAACTAACTTCATTTCATAAGGATACAAACTTGCAAGCTTGATTTGTTTTTAATTCCCCTGTCTTTTCAGGCCTCGCAGAGACCGTAAGTTCCTTGAACTCCAGAACCAGGTGAGGAAAGATGCAGAAAGAAGTAGTGGAAAAGGGAGAAGCGCGGTGAGGAATTAGGAATCTTGAGAGAGGAATCCCCTTCTCCTCTTTAAAAAGAATGTAAAAACCAAGGGCATTGCAAGATCCCCAGAAAAAGAAGTAGCTAGATACCAAAAAAGCGCTTTTCCCTACCTTCTTGTTGTTTCTATTGTAGCCAAAAGTCGAAATCCCGGGCCTGGAAGTCACGGATAGCAGCATTTTCTCTTTAATGTTAGGGAACGAGTGAGAGAGAGAGAGAAAGGGAGGGGGTAAGAAAGACGGGGAGGGAGGGAGGAGGGGAGCGAGGGAAAGGGGGAGAGGGAGGGAGGAAAAAAGGGAGGGGGAGGAGAAAGGAGGAGAAAAGGAGCAGCAGGAGAGAGATGAAGGGGGCGCTGCGGGCAGAGAATGAGCTCGGGCTGCTCCTTTACGTCACTGAGAGAAGTTAACAGAGTCTGAATGAGGCAGAAGCACTTCCACTGGGTCCTAATGCCCAAGATGTTTTTTTGTTTGTTTGTTTTTCATAGTCTCAGGAGTTAAAGCTAGAAAGAGGAATTCTTAGGTCTAACCCCTTTCAAATTTATCCTCTTTCCTCTATGAACAAGTTCTGATTCTCATATAAAGACAATGAGGGCTTTATTTCCACTCTTAGATCTCAGCTATAAGATTTCAAGTTTGATTTTAAAGGGGCTCCTGAAACATTGCCTTGGAGAACACGCAAAAAAAAAAAAAAAAAAAAAAAAAAACAGAGTTAGAGACAGAGTGTGTGAGATAAGCTCAGGGCTTCCCCTACTTTACACTTACAGTGATTTTTTTTTTTTTTTTTTTTTGAGACAGAGTTTTACTCTGTCACCCAGGCTGAAGTGCAGTGGTGCAATCCCGGATCCGGCTCACTGCAACCTCCACCTTCCGCAATTCTCCTGCCTCAGCCTCTGGAGTAGCTGGGATTACAGGTGACCACCACCACACCCAGCTGATTTTTGTATTTTTTAGTAAGGACGGGGTTTCTCCATGTTGGCCAGGCTGGTCTCGAACTCCTGACCTCAAGTGATCCACCCACTCAACCTCCCAAAGTGCTGGGATTACAGGCATGAGCCACCACCCCTGGCCCATTTACAGTGATCTTTTTTTTTTTTTTGAAACAGAGTCTCACTCTGTCGCCCAGGCTGGAGTGCAGTGGCGCAATCTCGGCTCACTGCAAGCTCCGCCTCCCGGGTTCACGCCATTCTCCTGCCTCAGCCTCCGAGTAGCTGGGACTACAGGCACCCGCCACCGCGCCCGGCTAATTTTTTGTATTTTTTTAGTAGAGACGGGGTTTCACCGTGGTCTCGATCTCCTGACCTCGTGATCCGCCCGCCTCGGCCTCCCAAAGTGCTGGGATTACAAGCGTGAGCCACCGCACCCGGCCCTTACAGTGATCTTAATGTACAAAGGAACAAATAGAGGAACACACCAAAGAGCAGAGCTAAGCAAAACAGAGTATGGGGTATAACTAGTTTCAGATCCTTAGATGTGTTTCTCTTGGGTCACACCAATGGGCTGATGCCCCTCACTATTTTAGATTCTCTGAGGAATGAGTTCATACTTAAGAAGGAATTATCAAACTGGACTATATCACGAAACTTGGTGCCTAGTCATTTCTCTAACAATTGCAGGCTATCTTATTTAACACTTTGCCCTACTATTTCCTCATCTTTAAGATCCATGAAACTGAAAAAATTACAGTAACTCACCAAACCTGGAATTTATGTCTAAATTGAAGTCTACAGTTGGGATGTCTGCTTCGAGTTGTGTGAGCTGTTAAAAAAAAAAAAAAAAAAAAAAAAAACTACTTAAGAAGCATATGCTTCAACAGAATAAAAACACAAAATTCTTAGGAAGGAATATAAATTTCAGAGTCAAGAACCTAATAGAGTTGCAACACTTACCTCTACTAGTTTCCAAAGAACGTCTTTGTAGGAGTAACCTTAACAAGAAAGGAAACCAAAAACTTAAGAATGATATCCAGTAACCCCTACCAATCCAAGTGGAATAGGGATGTAAAATGAAAGCCTTCAAATCCTTTCATAAGGCCACCTTGCTGCCATTCTAAGTAGGCTCTTGAGATATAAATTAACCCTGTCTGTTTTGTGACAACAAATATTAACCCCAAACCCTCCCTCAAATGAAGTTCTGGTCTCTATTCTAGTTTCCCTGTCACTTTTTTGCTATGATAAGGGAACAGACAGTATTAGTATTCTGCAGAGTAAATATACATACCCTACCCCCAATCTCTAACTTTCATTTCCAATAGGACAGGAAGTGCCTGTTCAGCTCAAGGGACACAGGAAGGGTGGGACAGCCTCAGTGTGGGAATTGCAACTGAGATTGGAAACACAGCAGCCAAATGCAGTAAGTAAATAAATGAAGGCATCAATCAGTGATATATATATATATATATATATTTTTTTTTTTTTTTTTTTTTTTTTTCTGAGACAGAGTCTTGCTCTGTTGCCCAGGCTAGAGTGCAGTGGTGCTATCTTGGCTCACCGCAACCTTCACCTCCTGGGTTCAAGTGATTCTCCTGCCTCAGCCTTCCGAGTAGCTGAGACTACAGGCATGCACCACCATGCCCAGCTAATTTTTTTGTATTTTTAGTAGAGATGGGGTTTCACCATGTTGGCCAGACTGGTCTCAAACTCCCGACCTCAGGTGATCTGCCCGCCTCAGCCTCCCAAAGTGCTGGGATTACAGGACTGAGCCACTGCGCCCGACCTATATATATTTTTTTTAAGTCCCTTTTCTGCTCTCAGAGACTCTCCTTAACCAATTTATCCTTGCTGTTTAGGCCCTTGGATGATATCTTCTTCTTTACCCTAACAATGTGGTACAAAAACCTTTCTCTTGAAGGCCTGATTCGTAAAGGCAATCAATCCAATTTAACTTTTTTTTTAAGTCTAATTTTTCTTTCTACTTTTTTCTTTTTCCCCCAAGACAGAGTCTCACTCTGTCGCCAGGCTGGAGTGCAGTGGTGCAATCTCGGCTCACTGAAACCTCTGCCTCCCGGGTTCCAACGATTCTCCTGCCTTAGCCTCCTGAGTAGCTGGTACTACAGGCACGTGCCATGACGCCCAGCTAATTTCTGTATTTTTAGTAGAGACGGGGTTTCACCATGTTGGCCAGGGTGATCTTGATCTCTTGACCTCATGATCCAGCCACTCAGGCCTCCCAAAGTGCTGGGATTACAGGCGTAAGCCACCGCGCCTGGCCTTTTTTTTTTTTCTTTTTTTGAGACAGAGTCTCGCTCTGTCACCCAGGCTGGAGTGCAGTGACATGATCTCAGCTCACTGCAATCTCGACCTCTCGGGTTCAAGCCATTCTCGTGCCTCAGCCTCCCAAGTAGCTGGAATTACAGGTGCGCAACCACCACACCTGGCTAATTTTTGTATTTTTAGTAGAGACAGGGTTTCATCATGTTGGCCAGGCTGGTCTCGAAATCCTGACTTCAAGTGATCCACCTGCCTCAGCCTTCCAGAGTGCTGGGATTACAGGTGTGAGCCACTGCGCCCAGCCTACTTATCATTTTTTGTGATGAGAACATGTGAAATTTACTCTTTTAGCAATTTTGAAATGTATAATACCCTATTATTAACAATTTTCACCACACGCGCAATAGAGCTCACACACACACAAAAAAACAGCTTATTCCTCCTAAGATTTTGTAACAGTTTGACCAGCATCTCCCCATTTCCTCCATCCCCTGGCTTTTTTTTTTTTTTGAGACATAGTCTCACTCTGTTGCCCAAGCTGGAGTGCAGTGGCATGATCTTGGCTCACCACAACCTCCACCTCCCAGGTTCAAGCGATTCTCCTGCCTCAGCCTCCCAAGTAGCTGGGACTATAGGCACTCGCCACCATGCCCAGCTAATTTTTGTATTCTTAGTAGACACGGGGTTTCACTATATTGGCCAGGCTGGTCTTGAACTCCTGGTCTCATGATCTACCTGCCTCGGTCTCCCAAAGTGTTGGGTTTACAGGCATGAGCCACCAAGCCCGGCTGGTCCCCCAGCTTTCTGTAACCACCATTCTATTTTCTGCTACCATGAGTTGATTGTTTTAGATTCTATGTATAAGTGAGAAATTACAGTATTTGTCTTCTTGTGCCTGGCTTATTTCACTTAATACAATGTTCTCCAATTCCATCTATGTTGTCACAAATAACAGAATTTCCTTCTTTTTTAAAGCTGAGGCTGAGTGAGGTGGCTCACAACCTATAATCCCAGCACTTTGGGAAGCCAAGGTGGGAGGATCACTTGAGCCCAGGAGTTCAAGACTAGTCCAGGCAATATAGTGAGACCCCATCTATACAAAAAATAAAAAAAAATTAGCCAGGTATGGTAGTGCACGCCTGTGGTCCCAGCTACTTGGGAGGCTGAGGTGGGAGGATTACTTGAGTCCAGGAATTCGAGGCTGCAGTGAGACATGATCACGCCACTGCACTCCAGCATGGGTGACAGAGTGAGATCCTGTCTCAAAAAAATTAATAAAATTGAATAGTACTCCATTGTGTATATATAGCATATTTTCTTTATTCATTAATCTGTGGATGAACACTTAGGTTGATTCCATAACTTGGCTACCCTAAATAGTGCTGCAATAAACATGAGAATGCAGACATCTCTTCAATGAACTGATTTCAAATCTTTTGGGTAAATACCCAGAAGTGACATTGCTGTTCTTGAACAAGCAAGACCAGGCTGGTCTTGAACTCATGGTCTCAAGTGATCCTCCCACTTTGACTTCCCAAAGGCATGAGCCACTGCACCCAGTCCAATTCTAATATTCCTAGTGTGTTATATTCTCACTTTCATTCCTTAATACTTAATGATCCCTTAGAATTTAAAGAAGTTGAGACCTCACCCCTATAAAAAAAAAAGGGGGGGGGTGCGGGGGCAAGAGACAGGCATAGTGGCTCACGCCTGTAATCCAGCACTTTGGGAGGTTAAGCTGGTTGGATTGCTTGAGCTTAGGAGCCCAGACCAGCTGGATAACATGGTGAGAGCCTCGTCTCTATTAAAAAAAAAAATTGTTTTAAATAGTTAATGCCAAGCACATGGCTCGTGTCTATAATCGCAGCTACTCAGGAGGCTGAGGCAAGAGGATAGCTTGAGGCCAGGAGTTCCAAGACCATACCTGTAACAGAGCAAGACTCTGTCTCTAAAAAAATTAAAATTAAAACAAAAATTAGCTAAGTGTGGTTGTGTGCGCCTATAGTCCCAGCTACTGGGGAGGCTGAGACAGAGGGATTACTTGAGCCCAGGAGTTCAAAGCTGCAGTAAACTGTGATCTGTCACGACACTCCAGCCTGGGCGACAGAGAGAGACCCTATTTCTAAAAAAATACATAAATAAATCTGTAATAAAATAAAAAGTTTAAAAAATAATCAAATTAAGAAAAAATTAAAAACAGTTAGAAACCATGGGTTTTAGAAAAAGGCAGACCTGAGTTCAAATCCTGACAACAGGCTGGACACAGTAGCTCATGCCTGTAATCCCAGCACTTTGAGAGGCCAAGGTGGGCAGATCACTTTAGGCCAGGAGTTTGAGACCAGCCTGGCCAACATGGCAAAACCCTGTCTGTACTGAAAATACAAAAATTAGCTGGGTGTGGTGCATGCCTGTAATCCCAGCTACTCGGAAGGCTGAGGCACAAGAATTACTTGAACCTGGGAGGCAGAGATTGCAGTAAGCCGAGATTGCTCCACTGCATTCCAGCCTGGATGACAGAGCAAGACTGTCTCCAAAAAGAAAATTAAAATCTTGACACCACTGTTAGTTAACTACTTATATGACTTTAGACCAAGTTACTTAACATCTCTCATTCACCCACGTGCAAAATGAAGATAATACTTCATTAGCCTTTGGAATCAGACCTAAGTTCCGATCCAGACCTATTACTCACAAGCTGAGTGACACTGGGAGAAATTACCTCACATATCTGAACCCTACTTTCCTCATCTGTAAAATGGAATAATAAATAGTATCTATTCCCTAAAATTGTAATGAAATGAAATAAGGCAATGCATATAAAGCCCCTAAGAAGGTGCCTGACACTTGGTAAACACTCAATAGATGTTAGGTTCATTGTGATTACTCTACCACCTGCCAGCGTGTATCCCTCTGGGTATCATATAACCCAATTTGAAGATCCGAAGTGAGCAATTCCAAACACTGCCTTCTTAGTTACATTCAAAAGATTATCCTAGAATCAAGCAGGCTAAACTACACACCTCGAAAAGTTTCAGGGATCATCCAATCTAGTTTCTTCCCTCTCTCCCATAAGCGTACAACCTGATTATTAATAAATTATTTTCATAATTCTTAATCTCCTGGAAATTGGTGGAATATGTCTTATCTCTAGAAAAAAAAGGAAACAAAATAATACAAAATCAAAAAACACTAGATATAAGACACCCCAGCTCCCATTTCTCTTTGAGTCCTACCATCCAAGAAATAAAAACAAATCTGGCAGAAAAAAAAGGAGGACTTCCATGCATCCTAAGATTTAACCCCACTCCTCTACTCTACAAGTAGAGAATATCAGATAGAAGGGAGATAAAAGAAGGATCTAATTCAATAAGCTCTACTTATGTGAACTAATACAAAAACCTAAATTTTTGTTTGTTTGTTTTTGAGACAGAGTCTCTGTCTGTCACCCAGGCTGGGGTACAACGGCATGATCTTGGCTCACTGCAACCTCCACCTCCTGGGTTCAAGCAATTACCCTGCCTCAGCTTCCTAAGTAGCTGGGATTACAGGCGCTTGCTACCACACCCGGCTAATTTTTTGTATTTTTAGTAGAGACAGGGTTTCACCATTTTTGCCAGTCTGGTCTCGAACTCCTGACCTCGGGCGACCCACCCGCCTTGGCCTCCCACAGTGCTGGGATTACAGGTGTGAACCACGGCGCCCGGCCTAAAAATCTAAATTTTTATAATCTAGTAAGTTAAGACCACAGAAGTAAAATGACCCAGATATGCAAACTGATGCCAAAGATGTATTATGTTAAAGAGCACCAACAAAACTGGAAACTAAATTCTTCATTCTGGTGAGTATATATATTATAAATATATATATTTTTTATGACAGGGTCTCACTCTGTCACCTAGGCTGGAGTGCAGTAGCACAATCACGGCTCACAACAGGCAGCTTTGACTTCCCCAGGTTCAGGTGATCCTCGCACCCACCCCACCCCTCCCCACCCTGTAGCTGGGACTACAGGCATGCACCACCACACCTGGCTAACTTTTGTAATTTTTTTTTTTTTTGGTAGAGATGGGGTTTCATCATGTTGCCCAGGCTGGTCTTGAATTCCTCAGCTAAAGCAATTTGTCCACCTCAGTCTCCAAAACTGCTGGCATTACAGGTGAGTATATTTGTAAAGGAGTTATGGAATCCTGTGGAAATGATGGGGAAGGTAATGGTATTCTGTGGTTAGATTCAGGAAGTATATGGGAGGAGGAAGAATCCTACTTCCTCCAGTGTATTTACTTTGACGCCCTTCTGCTTTGCCCATTATATTGCCCACATTTTTCCAGATTTAGTCAATGCCTCTCTAATTCTTGGTTCTCATGAACCCAGCACTCAGGAATTGTTTTGAAGGGAAAAAACCAAAATGAGAGTTATCTGTAACTTCTTTGGGGAAGAGACATTTGTACCTGATTCAATATAGGCTTGTTTGTGATTTCTCCAGAAAAACAACTCTTTTAAACAAGTGTCCAAGGTGAAGGAGTAGGGGCTAGATCAACCCCAAAATGTAGCTGAAAAATGTCCCAGCACTTTGGGAGGCTGAGGTGGGCAGATTGCTTCAGTCCAGGAGTTTAAGACCAATGTGGGCAACATGGCAAAACCCCATTTCTGCTAAAAATACAAAAAACTAGCCAGGCATGGTAGTGCACATCTGTAGTCCCAACTCCTCAGGAGGCTGAGGTGGGAGAGCCACCTGAGCCTGGGAGGTCGAGGCTGCAGTGAGCTGAGACGGCGCCATTGTACTCCAGCCCAGGCAACCAAAGTGGGATCCTGTCTCAAAATAAAAGAAAAAGAAAAATAAAGAAAAATGTTTGCATGCCTCTATTGGCCCCTCCATGTCAGGGTGGAGAATTCAGAAGAATGTATTACCTGTAGATGTGCTGGACCCTAGCCAGACATTCCAATGGAGACAGGCTGGTGTGGTATATGTGGCTGAAAGCAATGAGACAGGTCAGTTTGCGTGTGAGGCTCTGACTGTGGCTTAGAGACCTGAACAAGGTATATTAGAGCCAAAGAAACATTTTTCCCTAAGTATAAATACTCCCTGTGGATTATCTTCCCATTCCACTGACTAACTTTTGTGTCCAAAAGGCTATGTAATGGAAATAGTCCAAAAAGTTGAGTTTATTGGCCAGGCGCGGTGGCTCAATCCTAGCACTTTGGGAGGCCGAGGTGGGCGGATCACTTGAGGTGAGGAGTTCGAGACCAGCCTAGTCAACATAGTGAAACCCTGCCTTTACTAAAAATACAAAAATTAGCCAGGCGTGGTGGCACACGCCTGTAATCCCAGCTACTTGGGAGACTGAGGCAGGAGAATCGCTTGAACCTGGGAGGCAGAGGTTGCAGTGAGCTGAGATCTTGCCACTGCACTCCAGCCTGGGCAACAGAGTGAGACTCTGTCTCAAAAAAAAGAAAGTTGAGTTTATTTCCTGGTAAAAAGGATGAGATTATGTCTTAGGGAAAAGTTAAAAAAAATGAAACAAACAAACAAACAAAAATAGTTTATTGAACATACCAGTTTCCTTAGGCAAGAAACGTTAATGAGCTACACCAAACAATAAAGCAAAGCTTAGCCATGACCCCTTCTGATGTAGGATGGAATGACAAAATTGGTCTAAAACAAAAAATTGGAAAAGTTTGTCTTTTTACCTCTTTGACTTACCTCACTGGCAAACAAGGAAAAAGACAGCTCTGAAGAATTATTTCTTTCACACCTGGATATCAGTGCTAACAGGCTCTCTTCTCCTATAGCAACAGATATTCCTGGACAAACATTGCTACAGAGAATATTCTAATAAAATTGTCAAATGGACTTTTCCTTTGCCGGACGCTGAAGGAATACAGGAACCAAATCATTTAGAATCACTGGGCTAGAAAATTAGCATATTGTAGAAAGAAAAGACTAGAATGAATTCTATGTAACCCAGAATATACTACATTGATTATATGGTGGTATTCATTGTATTCTTTTTATTTTTATTTTATCACCTACCAGAAAGATATATTCTCTAAATGTGTGTTTCCTTTACACCTGAGGCATTAGTTTTGCTTGGCCTCGGCCTCATCTATCCCTAAAATAAATAACTCAGATGATCCCAATAGGGCCCACAACTGATTCAACAATTAGGCTGAAGCAAATGAAACTGCTGTCTCCATAGGTCAAATCTTAATCTTTTCATATTATTGAATACTAGCAATTTCATATGGTTAAATCTAAATATTGCAAGAAATATGAGACTGTGGGGATGATAATGAGCCAAAACAGTAATTAATTGGATAGTTCCTTCTCCTTGTCCTCTCTTATTTTCAGATTAAAAAAACAAATCCCAGAGAGGCAAGCTCACTTACACAAGGTCATAGGGGTCAAATAGCAGCATAAGTGACATCAGAATCCAGATTTCTTCTTCTTCTTTTTTTTTTTTCTTTTTTTGAGATGGAGTCTCACTCTGTTGCCCAGGCTGGAGTGCGATGGCGTGATCTCGGCTCACTGCAACCTCCGCCTCCCGAGTTCAAGCAATTCCCCTGCCTTAGCCTCTGGAGCAGCTGAGATTACAGGCACACGTCACCACGCCCGGCTAATTTTTGTATTTTTAGTAGAGACGGGGTTTCACCATGTTGGCCAGGCTGGTCTCAAACTCCTAACCTCAGGTGATCTGCCTGCCTCGGCCTCCCAAAGTGTGGGGATTATAGCTGTGAGCCATGCTCCTGGCCAGAATTCATATTTCTTGACTCAATTCTATCCTTTCTATTTGCCCGTAGAATTAAAAATTCCAGTAAATATGTACTTTTGGGTCAGAAATAATAAAGGAATAATCCTAGGAATCCAGAAGTGAAAGATTCAACTATTTTCCTCAAGCCAGCCCCTTACCTCAAGTAGTAGTCATATTCAATATTCTGACTTATTCTTAACTTACACACTGGGTAATATTTCTAGGGATAAACTTACAACACAAACAGCAAGAGGTTTGTTGAAAACCACATTTGCTGAGAAGCACTCCTAATGAAGATTCTACCTGAGTTTTGATTCGCTACATATTTAGAAGATAATTTGCTTGAAATCTGCTTTCCAGGTAATTAGGACCATATCCTAAAACTCTCAGGTGAAACATAAGATTTGAATGTAAGGGCTGGGCACGGTGGCTCACACCTGTAATCCCAGCACTTTGGGAGGCTGAGGCAGGCAGATCACTTGAGGTCAGAAGTTCAAGACCAGCCTGGCCAACATGGTGAAACCCTATCTCTACTAAAAATACAAAAAAATTAGCGAGGCGTGGTGGTGTGGCTCTGTAGTCCCAGCTACTCGGGAGTCTGAGGCAAGAGAATCACTTGAACCCAGAGGCAGAGGTTGCAGTGAGCCGAGATTGCGCTACTGCACTCTAGCCTGGGCAACAGAGGGAGACTCTGTCTCAAAAAAGAGAGAGAGAGAGAGATTTGAATTTAAGAAATAATTGTTTTTCTATTTTTCCTGTTCATATGGTGCTGAAAAAGTAATTGTTAAAATATAAATATACATTAGTTATAAGGTCACTAGTCATGAGCAGCCTTCACTAGAAGCATAAGCTTGATGAGGACAGAGACTGTGACTGTTTTATACACCATTATATCCTTAGCATTCAGCAGGACCTGGCTAATTTAAAATTTTAAAATATTTGTTAAATGAATAAATGGACTGTCTCAGAACACAAAATTTACATCTGAAAAAAATGTTACTAATTAAAAATGGTAAGTCTGGGAGCAGTGGCTCACACCTGTGATCCCAGCACTTTGGGAGGCTGAGGCGGGTGGATCATGAGGTCAGGAGATCGAGACCATCCTGGCTAACACAGTGAAACCCCATCTCTACTAAAAATATAAAAAAAATGAGCCAGGCATGGTGGTGGGCACCTGCAGTCCCAGCTACTCGGGAGGCTGAGGCAGGAGAATGGTGGGAACCCAGAAGGCAGAGCTTGCAGTGAGCCAAGATCTCACCACTGCACTCCAGCCTGGGCAACAGAGCGAGACTCCGTCTCAAAGAAAAAAAAAAAAGGTAAAAGTAGTGCTGGCAGTGATGGAATGGCACATTAGAACATCTAGGAGCTTTTCCCTTTATGTTTACAATATATTATTTTCTTTCTTTTTTTGTTTTTTGAGACATGGTCCTCTAGCAATCCTCCTGCCTCAGCACCACCCCCCAACAAATAGCAAGGACTACAGGCGCATGCCACCAGGCCTGGCTAATTTTTAAATTTGTTGTAGAGACAGGGGTCTCATTATGTTGCCCAGGCTAGTCTCAAACTCATGGCCTTAAGGGAGATCCTCTTGCCTCGGCCTTCCAAAGTGCTGGGATTACAGGTATGAGCCACCATGCCTGGCCTGATTTTTTTTATTGCCTATTTTTGTGTCTTGGAAGTCAGAGAGCTTGAACTTACCTGTGTCTCCTAACAGTAGAGTAAGCCCACTCTCACCTGTGGACTAAAGTTAAACTGCCATTAAAGACATCACATCAAGAGCTCCATTACAAATTTGTATTCCTGTAACACTTTGTTTGAAATTTTCATAGGCTATTTTTTTTTGAGACAGAATATTGCTCTGTTGCCCAGGCTGGAGTGCAGCAGCACAATCTCGACTCATGCAGCCTCTGCCTCCCAGGTGCAAGCGATTCTCCTGCCTCAGCCTCCCTAGTAGCTAGGATTACAGGTGCACACTACCATGCCCGGCTAATTTTTGTATTTTTCGTACAGATGGGGTTTCGCCATGTTGGCCAGGCTGGTCTTGAACTCCTGACCTCAAGTAATCTGCCTGCCTCAGCCTCCCAAAGTGCTGGGATTACAGGTGTGAGCCATGACAGCCGGCCTTTTTAGGCTATTTTGGACTCTGCTTCACAGTTCCACCTGCACCTCTTGCTCCTAGATTGTCAACTCCTAGAAGCTAGATTGTCAACTCCTAGAAGGCAGGAACCAACTTTACTAATCTTATTATCATTAACAGCTAAACATAATTTAACTCGAAATTATTCACTGAAAGAATACAATTTTCACTTTTTAAGTATTTCACCTTCAATGGGAAAGTGAGCGGCCAATAAATATAACAGTAAGAGAAACACTGCCACCTTCTGGGTAAAACGGGTTGTGTCTCCTTTAGCAAATACTGGGAAAAGAAAGTATAGAATTTGTAGTTGGCAGATCAGAAATTTGAAATTCAAACCCAGCTCTACTACTTGCTGTGTTAGTATATGTGCTGACAAAGTGGGCACCCACTTGCTGTGTTAAACTGGAAAATTACATTCTTAAAACATCAGTTTCCTATTCTACAAAATGGGCATCTAAGTAGTATCTGTACACTTCTTAGTATACTACTCTGTTTAATGGGCATCTAATAAGTATCTGTCCTGCTTATCTCTCAGGGATTATCAAGGCAGTCAAATCAGGTGACTATAAAGTACTTTGTTTATTATGTAGTATTTTACTATATAAAAGTACTTTATTATATAGTATTTTACGAATATGAAATATATTTTTCACCTATACTTGATATTTACTACACCATGTTGAATATAACAAATCCATCTTATTTTTTACTGTAAACTTTGGTTATGAACCTGCAGCTAGAGAGTCAAAGCAAACTTGTCAAATTTTAGATTGCTAAAGACAAACTTTTTTTTTTTTTTTGAGATAGGGTCTTGCTCTGTTGCCCAGGCTGGAGTGAAGTGCCTCTTGATTATGCCTCGCTGCAGCTTTGACATCCTGGGCTCAATTGATCCTCCCACCCATGCCTCCTGAGTAGCTGGGACTACAGGCACATGCCACCATGCCTCACTAATTAAAAAATTTTTTTTTAACTTTAAACAAATTTTTATTACACAAAGGTTGTCACATAATTGGATATTTCTCTACTTTGTACACAATTATTCTCACTCTCCACAGAAAGGCTGCTTAACTTCTCATCTGGTGGTGGCAAGCACTAAAATCCTGATTTTAACAGAGTAGTAGTAAAAATGTCTCAGTGATTTAAGTTGAAAGCCATACATTGGTACATGGCTCTTGTACCCAGTATCAGGAATGTACAAATGTTTTTTATTCAAAAATACAAAATAAATTATCTGTAGGCATGGACAATGACAGCAGTAAACCATTATATATTTTGTCAACTGAAACCAGTAACTGATGGTTATAGTGATTTTCAGCCAGCCTTTTTCTTCATTTTTCTCCAACTGACTTCTCTGAAGTTATTGGTGAGGAACACTGCCTTGGGCTTCCTGTCACAGTTCATTAACAAAGGTAAAGCACTAATCTAGGAGTTAGAACATGCCACTTCCCATACCACCTCCCATTCCACCCATTGCACTCATTCCAGGGTCCTTCTCTTCTTTAGGAATTTCTGTTGACTACAACTTCTGCTGTAGTTAACAGAGAGGCCACACCAGCATCCAACAAAGCAGTTCTCACAACCTTTGTTGGGTCAATAATTCATTTTTCCGCCATATTCACAAAATCTCCAACCATAGCATCATAATCAACTTCTGAGGAAATTTGCGTCATTTTCTCAACTATCAAAGATCCTTCAACACCTGCATTTTTTTTTTTTTTTTTTTTTTTTGAGGCGAAATCTCGCTCTGTCACCCAGGCTGGAGTGCAGTGGCACGAACTTGGCTCACTGCAAGCTCCGCCTCCTGGGTTCACACCATTCTCCTGCCTCAGCCTCCCACGCCTGGCTAATTTTTTTGTATTTTTTTTTTTTTAGTAGAGACAGGGTTTCACCGTGTTAGCCAGGATGGGACACCTGCATTCTTAGCAATGGTCATTGCTGGAATTTTGAGTGTTCTTTTAATAATTCCTATACTAATTTTTTGATCTTCATTAGCTGGAGTCAATGAGTCCAAGGCTAGAATGCATCGAAGCAGGGCACAACCCCCTCTCAATACAATGCCTTCTTCAACAGCAGCTCTTGTAGCATTAAGGGCATCTGAACTCTGTCTTTCTTTTCATTCACTTCAACATCACTTGTCCCACCAACCTTCAGCACAGCTACTCCATCTGAAAGTTTTGCCAGCCGTTCATTCAGTTTTTCCTTTTCATATTCACTAGTTGTGACATCTGACTGCTCAATGATTTCTTGAATATGTTTTTCAATTTGAGCCTTGTCACCTTTTCCTTTTAAGAGCATGGCACCGTCTTTGGTCACAATGACCTCTCCAACGTTTCCTAAGTCATGAGGCTGAACATCTTCAAGATTTAGGGTCAACCCCTCTTCTCCAAACACTGCACTACCAGTAGCAATTGCCATATCTTTAAGCTGGTTCTTTCTATTGTCACCAAACCCTGGAGCCTTGATTGCCACAACCTGAAGACCCACCTTTAGCCTATTCAAGACGAGTGTACTCAGAGCTTCTCCATCAGCATCTTCAGCGATTATGACCAAAGGCTTACAGTGAGCATTGGCAATTTCAAGAGCAGGTACAATGGACTGGACACTAGAAATTTTCTTTTCACTCAACAGAACATAGGCATCCTGGAATTCACATTTCTGACCTTTTGATGTATTAATAAAGTATGGAGAAATATAGCCTCGATCAAACTTTATGCCTTCAATAATTTCTAATTCATCATTCAGTGTTTTTCCATCCTTTACTGTGATGACACCCTTTCTTCCAACCTTTTTCTTTGCATCAGAGATATTGCCAAATTCTTTGTCTCCATTTGCAGAAATTGTAGCAACCCGTGCAATTTCTTCAGGGGTGGTCACAGGTTTAGACTGCTTTTTAAGTTCAGCAATTACAGCATCAACAGCTAACATCGCACCTCTCCTGATTTCCACTGGATTAACACCTTTGCTAATTTTCTCGAAGCCTTCCTTGGCTATAGAGCGTGCCAGTACAGTAGCAGTGGTAGTGCCATCCCCAGCCTCTTCATTTGTGTTATTGGCAACATCTTGAACAAGTTTAGCTCCAATGTTTTTATATTTATCCTTTAAGTCAATTGACTTTGCAACAGTCACACCATCTTTTGTTACTCTGGGACTTCCCCAGCTCTGCTCAATAATCACTGTTCTTCTTCCCTTTGGCCCCATTGCAAGGGCTACAGCATCGGCTAAAAGGTCTCTACCTTGAAGCATTAAGGCTCGGGCATCTGCACCAAATTTTACATCTTTTGCATAAGCCTGAGTGAGATGAGGAGCCAGTACCCTGGACACCAGTCTCATCTGGCGAAAGACTGTGGGTAACCGAAGCATTTCTGCCGGGCGGCGGCAGGGCGTGCACGCAGCGAGACAAGTTGTTGGTGGCGAGTGAGGGCTAAAAATTTTTATAGAGATGGGGTCTCACTATGTTGCCCAGGCTGGTCTCAAACTTCTGCACCCAAGTGATTCTCCCGCCTTGGCCTTACAAAGTGCCGGGATTACAAACATGAGCCACCATGCTTGGCCTGCCTTCTTTAAATGTTAATGCAGGTTTGCTATCATCAACTTATTAAAATGTGATTTTGAACATAAAAATATGCTCACATTAAAACTACACGGAGCAGGCCAGGCGTGGTGGCTCATGCCTGTAATCGCAGCACTTTGGGAGGCCAAGGCGGGCAGATCACGAGGTCAGGAGATCAAGACCATCCTGGCTAACACGGTGAAACCCCGTCTCTACTAAAAAATACAAAAAAATTAGCCGGGCGTGGTGGCGGACACCTGTAGTCCCAGCTACTCAGGAGGCTGAGGCAGGAGAATGGCATGAACCCGGGAGGCGGAGCTTGCAGTGAGCCGAGATCGCGCCACTGCACTCCAGCCTGGGCGACAGAGCAGGCTCCATCTCAAAAACAAAAACAAAAACAAAACTACACGGAGCTACCATTTCTCACCTGCCAGACTGGCAAAAACCCAGACGCTTACAACAAACTGTTGGTGAGACTGTGAGTTAAAAGGTACTTTCAAGCCTGGGCAATATAGCAACACCCCATCTCTAAAAAAAAAAAAAAAAAAAAAAAAAGTTTTTAAATAAGCCAGGCACAGTGGCATATGCCTGTAGTCCTAGCTACTCAGAAGGGTGAGGTGGGAGGATAGCTTGAGGCTGCAGTATGCCAAGATCATACCCCTGCACTCCAGCATAAGCAACAGAGCGAAACCCTGTCTCTACAAAAAAAAAAAAAAAAAAAGGAGGGGAGGGCACTTTCATACATTGCTTGTGGAAAGACAAAATAAAATAACACCTTTCACACTATATGCCAAAATTATATGTGTATTTACCCTTCAACCCAACAGTCCCACTTGTAGGAATAGATCCGAAAGATACAATGGCAACAATAAGAAGAGACAGTACATATAAGGCATCTTCACAACAGTAAGCAAGAAAGCTATCAAAGACTACTGGGCGTATGTCAAAAGGATTCAAGAATCAACTTTAGAAGCCGGGCATGGGGGCTCACACCTGTAATCCTAGCACTTTAGGAGGCTGAGGCAGGAGGTCTGCTTGAGCCCAGGAGTTCAAGACCAGCCTGGGAAACACAGTCTCTATTGAAAAAAGTCAAAAATTAAATGAATAATATTTAAAAAGAATCAACTTCAGTGGGTTGCTATTGTCCAAAGATGGTACAGTTTGAGCATCAAAAAGAATAACTACAAAGAATGTAAACATGCCAAATTTAATAAAATCCATAAGTTCCTAATAATTTTTCAAAACCCTAATTGATCATCTTTAAGAGGATATTACATACTCAACTTACTATGCCTAAAACTAGCAAATAAAGGAAAACAAGTTGAATATATAGGCTGCCTTTTCTATATGAATTGTTTCTCAGAATAACCAAGTAGTTGAAGAAAATCTTCCTTTATAGATGAATACAAAATAATAAAGAAATAAGGAACAGGCTGGGTGCAGTCTCACGCCTGTAATCCCAGCACCTTGGGAGGCCGAGGCGGGCGGATCACGAGGTCAGGAGTTCGAGACCAGCCTGGCCAACATGGTGAAACCCCGTCTCTACTAAAAATGCAAAAAATCAGCCAGGTGTGGTGGCACGTGCCTGTAATCCCAGCCATTCAGGAGGCTGAGGCAGGAGACTTGCTTGAGCCCGGGAGGTGGATGTTGCCATGAGTGGAGATCCTGCCATTGCATTCCAGCCTGGGCAACAGAGCAAGACTCGGTCAAAAAAAGAAAAAAAAAAGGTTTCTGAATTCAGTTTGCTAATAATTTGTTAAGGGTTTTTTTTTTTTTAATATCTATATTCATAAGAGATATTGGTATATAGTTTTCCTTTCTTGTGATACACAATCAATTTTTAATATAATGGTTTTAGCAGCCTTTGATAATTATTGCCTTGATCAACTGCTTTATTACAGGTTGCAAAGTGGTGCTCTTTTGTTGTTCCTTATTTCTTTTTTTCTTTTTGCGACGGAATTTTGCTCTGTCGCCCAGGCTGGAGGGCAGTGGCGCAATCTCAGCTCACTGCAACCTCCATCTCCTGGGTTCAAGTGTTTCTCCTGCCTCAGCCTCCCGAGTAGCTGGGATTACAGATGCATGCCACAACGCCTGGCTGATTTTTTGTATTTTTAGTAGATACAGGGTTTCACCATGTTGGCCAGGCTGGTCTTGAACTCCTGACCTGGTGATCCACCTGCCTTGGCCTCCCAAAGTGCTGGGATTACAGGCGTGAGCCACCACACCCGGTCCCAGAAACATATTTTTTTTAAAAAGGTGGGCCAGGCATGGTGGCTCACGCCTGTAATCCCAGCACTTTGGGAGGCCAAGGCAGGTGGATGATTTGAGGTCAGGAGTTTGAGACCAGCCTGACCAACAAGATGAAACCCTTTTTCTACTAAATAGAAAAAAAATTAGCTGGGCATGGTGGGCATGCCTGTAATCTCAGCTACTTGGGAGGCTGAGGCATGAGAGTTGCTCAAACCCGGGAGGTGGAGGTTGCAGTGAGCTGAGGTTGCACCGCTGCACTCCAGCCTGGGCAACAGAGTGAAACTCCGTCTCGAAAGAAAGAAGAGAGAGAGAGAGGAGGAGGAGGAGGAGGAGGAGGAGAAGAAGAAGGAAGAAGGAAGGGAGGAGAAGAGAAAAATAAAACAAAAAAGCTTTAGGCGGCCAGGCACGGTGGCTCACACCTGAAATCCCAGCACTTTGGGAGGCTGAGGCAGGCAGATCACATGAAGTCAGGAGTCGAGACCAGCCTGGCTAACATGGTGAAACCCCATCTCTACTAAAAATACAAAAATTAGCCAGGCATGGTGGCACCCATCTGTAATCCCAGCTACTGGGGAGGCTGAGGCATGAGAATCACTTCAACCTGGGAGGTGGAGGTTGCAGTGAGCTGAGATCCTGCCACTGCACTCTAGCCTAGGTGACAGAGTAAGACTCCATCTCAAAAAAAATAAAAGGTTTAGGCCAGGAGCGGTGGCTCACATCTGTAATCCCAAGATTTTGGGAGGACAAAGTGGGAGGATCATTTGAGCCCAGGAGTTTGAGACCAGGCTGGACAACATGGTGAGAATCTTTTACAAGTAAAACAAGTTATAAAATAAAATACATAAAATAAAAAAGGTTTATACCCCATGACCAAGTGGGATTTATTCCAGGAATGCAAGGCTAATTAAATGTTCAAAAATTGGCCAGGCACAGTGGCTCACTCCTGTAATCCCAGCACTTTGGGAGGCTGAGGTGGGCGGATCATGAGGTCAGGAGATCAAGACCATCCTGGCTAACACGGTGAAACCCCATCTCTACTAAAAATACAAAAAATTAGCCGGGTGTGGTGGCGGGCGCCTGTAGTCCCAGCTACTCGGGAGGCTGAGGCAGGCGAACTGCTTGAACCCAGGAGGCAGAGCTTGCAGTGAGCCGAGATCGTGCCACTTCACTCCAGCCTGGGCAACAGAGCGAGACTCCATCTCAAAAAAAAAAAAAAAAATCAAGTAACACAATATGCCATGTTAAAACAGAACAACCAGCTGGGCACAGTGGCTCACGCCCATAATCCCAGTATTTTGGGAGGTGGAGATGGGCGAGATTGCTTGAGCCCAGGAGTTCAAGACAAGCCTGGGCAACATGGTGAGACCCTGTCTCTACAAAAAATACAAAAATTAGCTGGCACTCAACCAATCCCTGGACTCAGTATCTTTTTTATGGCTGGGCACAGTGACTCATGCCTGTAATCCCAGCACTTTGGGAGGCCAAAGCAGGTGGATCACGAGATCAGGAGTTCAAGACCAGCCTGGCCAAGATGGTGAAACCCTGTCTCTACTAAATATACAAAAAATTTAGCCAGGCGTGGTGGCGTGCACCTGTAATTTCATCTACTCAGGAGGCTGAGGCAGAGAATTTCTTGAACTTGGGAGGCAGAGGTTGCAGTGAGCAGAGATCGCACCATTGCACTCCTGCCTGGGCAACAGAGTGAGACTCCATCTCAAAAAAAAAAGATCATTTTGTATCTTTCTTATTAATCCTTTTAACATTTAAAAACATCTTATTGGACAATAAGGCCTCCAATAAAACATATAACAGAAGCTGTGATACCAAGCCTGTTCCCTGATAAACTCTATCCAGTTTTAGACATTCCTTTTCTTTTCTTTTTCTTTTTTTTTTTTTTTTTGAGATGGAGTCTTACTCGGTCGCCAGGCTGGAGTACAGTGGTGTGATCTCGGCTCACTGCAACCTCCGCCTCTCAGATTCAAGCGATTCTCCTGCTCAGCCTCCTGAGTAGCTGGGACTACAGGCATGTGCCACCACGCCCAGCTAATTTTTGTATTTTTAGTAGAGATGGGGTTTCACCATGTTGGCCAGGATGGTCTCCATCTCTTGACCTCATGATCCACCTGCCTCAGCCTCCCAAAGTGCTGAGATTACAGGTGTGAGTCACTGTGCCCGGCACTTCTTTTCTTTTTGAGACAGTTTCCCTCTGTCACCCAGGCTGGAGTGCAGTGGCCACAATCTCGGCTCACTGCAACCTCTGCCTGCCGGGCTCAAGCAATTCTCATGCCTCAGTGTCCTGAGTAGCTAGGATTACAGGTATGCGCCAACATGCCCGGCTAATTTTTATATTTTTAGTAGAGATGGGGTTTCTCCACGTTGGCCAGCTGGTCTCCAAGTCCTGTCCTCAAGTGATCTGCCGCTCTTGGCCTCCAAAAGTGCTTGGATTATAGGCATAAGCCATGGCGCCTGGTCTAGACATTCCTTTTCTTGTCTCATTTGCTAAGAGCTTTGAAAATATTTGCTTGAAAGACATTTATCAAATAATTTTTCTACAATGACTTGAGAGGATCATATAGATTTTTCTCTCTTAATCTGTTGATGTGGTGGGACTACACATTTTCTAATATTACACCATTCTAGCATCTTTGGGATAAACATGACTTTGCCACGTGTGTGTGTGTGTTCAATTTTCTAATATTTTATGACTTTTTGCATTTATTTCTTTATATAAAATTGGTCTATACCTTACTTTTCTTTTACTGTCCTTGTCTAGTTCTGGGTTTAAAGTTTACAATAGCTTCACAAAACAAGTTGTGAAGTTTTCCTTCTTTTTTTATTTCTTGGAAAATCTGTTCTTTGAAGACTGAAGTCTTTAAAGTACTGCCACATAAAAGTACTTCAATAGTACTTCCGCATAAAACCTTCTGTATGTATTTTTTTCTGTGTCAGTATTTAAACTACAAAATCTCTAATCTCATCAAACTCTCAGTATTTCCCAGCATTCCCACAAGACTCTAGAGTTAGTGCCCTCTCCTTGTCTCTACTATAGCTGTTCTAAACATTTACCACTCTAAGTTTTCTACGTCACTATTTCACTCTACATTCTTAGCATATCATATTTATCTGCTATCTTCAACCTTGATATCTCTTACTGGCTTTCCTCCTCCACATGTGGATATGATGACCTTTTAAAAAGACAAGATAGGGCCTGGAGCGGTGGCTCACACCTGTAATCCCAGCACTTTGGGAGGCTGAGGTGGGTGGATCAGGAAGTCAGGAGTTTGAGACCAGCCTGGCCAATATGGTGAAACCCCATCTCTACTAAAAATACAAAAATTAGCCAGGTGTGGTGGTGCTCGCCTGTAGTTCCAGCTACTCAGGAGGCTGAGGCAGAAGCATGGCTTGAACCTGGGAGGCGGAGGTTGCAGTGAGCCGGGATGGTGCTATTGCACTCCAGAGTGACAGAGTGAGACTCCGTCTCAAAAAAAAAAAAATTAAAATTAAAAGACAGATGAAAACATACATAAAAAACAAATAAACAAAAGCCCTTCCCTGTACCCTAGGTTGCTCTCTAGATATTCTTAATTTTCCCCATAATCAAGAGTAATCTACATTTGCTAACTGTGTGTCCTCATCTCTCATTTGTTTTTCTCCACTCACTTTTAATTGTATTCCAAGTTATGTTAGAGTTGGGAAATTACTACTGGGTTATATTTATTTTTTATTTTTTATTTTTTTGAGACAGAGTCTCGCTCTGTCACCCAGGCTGGAGTGCAGTGGCACCATCTCGGCTCACTGCAAGCTCCGCCTCCCAGGTTCACGCCATTCTCCTGCCTCAGCCTCCCGAGTAGCTGGGACTACAGGCGCCCGCCACCACACCCGGATAATTTTTTGTTTTTTTAGTAGAGACAGGGTTTCACATGTTAGCCAGGATGGTCTTGATCTCCTCACCTTGTGATCCGCCTGTCTCGGCCTCCCAAAGTGCTGGGATTACAGGCATTAGCCACTGCGCCCGGCCACTGGGTTATATTTAAAAAGCAACATAATCAGATTTGCATATCTGCAAGATCACTTGTGGCTATACTGTAATGAATGGAAGGGAGTAAAACTGATAGGAGACCTAAATTAAGAAGCTTCACTAAGATAGTAGCAATGGGAATGAGAAGTGGATGGATTTGAGACCCATTATCGGATGTAAAGGATATGGAAGCAGGAGAAATAAAGGATCACATGTGAACCTCTAGCTGAACAATGGATTTTTTTTGTCATTGTAGAGATAGTAAGTCTCCAGCCTGAGCAACGTGGCAAAATGCTGTCTCTAAAAAAAATACAAAAAATTAGCTGCGCGTGGTGGTACACACCTGTACTCCCAGCTACCCGGGAGTCTGAGGTGGAAGGATCACCTAACCCCTTGGAGGTCGAGGCTGCAGTAGGCCATGATGGTGCCACTGCACTCCAGCCTGGGTGGCAGAGTGAGACCCGGTCTCAAAAAAAAAAAAAAAAAAAAAAAAGAAGAAAAGAAAAAGGAAAGCTGACCTGACCACATAAAGAGAAAATATTTCTACATGGCAAACAAATCCACAAATGGAAAACCAAAGTCAAATGATAAACTGGCAGGGAGGGGAGAATGTATGCAACTCATTTCATCAACAGCTAATTTCCAAAATATATGAAAAGTTCCAGCCAGGCGCAGTGGCTCACGCCTGCAATCCCAGCACTTTGGGAGGCCAAGGCGGGTGGATCACGAGGTGAGGAGATCGAGATCATCCTGGCTAACACAGTGAAACCCCGTGTCTACTAAAAATACAAAAAAAAAAAAAAAATAGTCAGGCGTGGTGGCAGGCGCCTGTAGTCCCAGCTACTCGGGAGGCTGAAGCAGGAGAATGGCGTGAACCCGGGAGGCAGAGCTTGCAGTGAGCCAAAATTGTACCACTGCACTCCAGCCTGGACGACAGAGCGAGACTCCATCTAAAAAAAAAAAGAAAGAAAAAGAAAAAGAAAAGTTCCTAAAAACCCATATTAAAAGCTTAATATCTGGCCAGGCACAGTGGCTCACACCTGTAATCCCAGCGCTTTGAGAGACTGAGGCAGGAGGATCACCTGACGCCAGAAATTTGAAAAACCAGCCTGGACAACACAGCAAGATCCCCTCTCCAAAAAAAAAAAAATTAGCTGGGTGTGGTGGCATTCACCTGTAGTCTTAACTACCTAGAAGGTTGAGGCAGGAAGATCAATTGAGTCTAGGAGTTTGAGATTACAGTGAGCTATGATCTCACCATTGCACTCCAGCCTGGGTGACAGAGCAAGACCCTGTCTCTTAAAAAAAAAAAATTAACAAAATAATAAAACTTAAAAATTTTAATATCCAACAGTTAAATGGACAAAACATAGGAATAAACACTTCATAAAAAAGGAAACACCAATGGTTCTTAAATATATAAAAGATGTTCAACCTCATTCATAATTTTTAAAAAGTGAAATAAAAACAATACTGAGATAAGTCAGGTGCGGTGGCTCATGCCTGTAATCCCAGCACTTCGGGAAGCCGAGGTGGGTGGATCACCTGAGGTCAGGAGTTCGAAACCAGCCTGACCATCATAGAGAAACTCCATCTCCACTAAAAATACAAAATTAGCCAAGCATGGTGGCGCTTGCCTGAAATCCCAGCTACTCAGGAGGCTGAGGCAGGAGAACTGCTTGAACCCGGGAGGCGAAGGTTGCAGTGAGGCGAGATCTCGCCACTGCACTTTAGCCTGGGCAACAGGAGCGAAACTCCATCTCAAAAAATTATTAAATAAATAAATAAAAATAAAAATACAATACTGAAGTAGCATATTACACCTACTGGAATGGCAAACACACAAAAAAAGTGATAACCAGCCAGCCACGGTGGCTCACACCTGTAATCCTAGCACTTTGGGAGGCCGAGGCAGGCAGATCACCTGAGTTCAGGAGTTCGAGACCAGCCTGGTCAACATGGCGAAACCCCGTCTCTACTAAAAATACAAAAAAAAGTTAGCCGGGTGTGGTGATACATACCTGTAATCTCAGCTACTTGGGAGGCTGAGGCAGGAGAATAATTTGAACCCGGGAGATAGCGGTTGCAGTGAGCTGAGATCGTCTCACTGCACTCCAGCCTGGGCAACAGAGAGAGACTCCATCTCAAAAAAAAAAAAAAAAAAAAAGTGATAACCAACTGAAGTGAGGGAGGAAAAACAGGCACTCTACTACATTGCTGGTAAAACTGAAAAATGGCATGACCAGTATGGACGGCAATTTGTCAACATCTTTAAAAATTACAAATATATATACTCTTTGACACATCAATTATACTTTTAGGAATTTATCCTACAGTTATATTTGCAAACTTGCAAAATGACAAGATATACAAGCTTATTTACTGCAGCACTGTCTGTAATAACTAAGGTAACCATAAAACATATATTACCCAAATTGGAATACTGTTGGAACAGAAAGAGGACAGTATTGATATACAAGCTGGGGCTGGGTGTGGTGGCTCAAGCCTGTGATTCCAGCACTTTGGGAGGCCGAGGTGGGTGGATCACTTGAGGTCAGGAGTTCGAGACCAGCTTGGTCAACACAGTGAAACTCTGTCTCCACTAAAAATACAAAAGTTAACCGGGTGTGGTGGCTCATGCCTATAGTCCCAGGTACTCAGGAGGCTGAGGCAGGAGAATTGATTGAACCCAGGAGGTAGAGGTTGCAAGAAGACAAGATGGTGCCACTGCACTCCAGCCTGGGCAACAGAGCAAGACTCCATCTCAAATAAACAAATAAATAAGCTGGGACAAGTGGCATGAGCTTAGACTGTCCCAGGCAAACAAGGAAATATGGTCATTCTAGTAATAATGACAAATATTCACCAATAGGGAATTTGTTAAATAATTATAATACATCCAGACAATAGAATACTATGAAGGAATAAAAGGAAGCACATTATGTACTGATTTGGAAAGTTCTCCAAGATGTATAATAAAAATTGTTAAAGGCAAAATACAAAACAGTGCTTATAGCATGCTACCATTTATGCAAAGTAAGAATAAATATAACTGCTTAGATACGGATAACATATATCTGGAAGGATATATTGAAAACCAGTGACACTGTTTGCCTCCAGGGAGGGAAGCTGGATAGCTGGGAAACAGAAGCAGGATAGCAACTTCATTACATGCCCTTTTGAATTCTGAACCAGCTGAATAAATAAAATTATAAAATAAAATGGCTCCAATAATGAGTTGACTACTTGAAAATTTTGATGACATATATTTTCCCTGCTTGTGCTTCTATATTAAATAATAATAATTCTGTTAAATATTGTGATTCTACAGAGTTCTTTAAGCAGTTTTTTTTTTTTTTTTTTAGATGGAGTCTCACTCTGTTGCCCAGCTGGAGTGCAGTGGTGTGATCTTGGCTCACTGCAACCTCTGCCCCCCGGGTTCAAGCAATTCTCCTGCCTCAACCTCCCGAGTAGCTGGGATTACAGGTGTGCGGCACCATGTCTGGCTAATTTTTTGTATTTTTAGAAGAGACGGGGTTTCACATGTTGGCCAGGCTGGTCTCGAACTCCTGACCTCAGGTAATCCGCCCGCCTCAGCCTCCCAAAGTGCTGGGGTTACAGGCATGAGCCACTGCGTCCGGCCTAATTCTGCTATAAACATAAGAATATGTTTCATACTGTTCCAGGCAAGCCAGGAAATATGGTGATTCTAGCAATAATAAAAAATGGAGGCCAGGCTCAGTGGCCTCATGCCTGTAATCCCAGCACTTTGGAAGACTGAGGCGGGTGGATCACCTGAGGTCGGGAGTTCGAGACCAGCCTGACCAATATGGAGAAACCTCATATCTACTAAAAATAACAAAAATTAGCTGGGCGTATTGGCGGGCTCCTGTAATCCCAGCTACTCAGGAGGTCGAGGCAGGAGAGTCCCTTGAACCCAGGAGGTGGACGTTGCGGTGAGCCAAGTTCGCACCATTGCACTCCAGCCTGGGCAACAAGAGTGAAACTCTATCTCAAAAAAAAAAAAAAAAAAAAAAGGAAAATAACACAAATATACACCAGTAAGGGACTTGTTAAATAATAATAATTCAAAAACAAAACTAAGATGATATTTCAGAGAAATCTGAAATCAAATACCAGTACTGTTAGTAACTATCACAGAAATTTTATATGTAGTATTATTCCTTTAATTTGGGACCTTCACCTACTTTTTATTGTGAATTTTCATCTAATTAAATTAACTAAATTGGAATAAGAAATGCAAACAAGGGAGTAAATATACTTAGCACCAAAAATCTCTTTTCTGAGTGGTAGTTACATAAATTACCTGATGATCTAAAATTGTGTTATCTAAAACTTTCCTGAAAATCAGAAAACTAGAACGACAGGTTTTTTTGCAAACTGACAGGTCAAAGTAGGTGATGTAAAAAATTTCAAATTATATAAAATCTTAATAAAATATGGCTTATGGAGTGTTTCACTTAGCTAAATGTGGTTAAAAGTTAATTTAACCTAGTCTTTTAGAGAAGGGTCTAATTTGTTCACTATAGAGTAATACAAGATTCTGACAACTTTCATAGTCTTTAAGTCAAAGAAAAACAAGTATTAAAATACTATTTCTCTAGCAATAACTTGGAGAAGGGAAAAAAGAAAATGCTACCAATCAAACCCCAAAGGTATTTTCTTTTTGCTGTGTCGGCAAAGGCTTTCAAATTCCTTCAAATTAGCTTTCACCTACAGACTTTTCTAAATCCTTTTTAGGAATTCTAGCAAAATCTACATTATTTTAGTATATTTTGTCGATTAAGACTTGCTAGAATCTACTTTAATGGCTATTGGAGAACCCAGATTATAGAAGATATTATTTGGCAAAATAGAGAAAATGCATGTTAGGCATCGTAAATGGACCAGTGTGATGATATGTTTTTTAATAGGCTTATATTTATATTTTTTCAGTCCTATAAATTTTCATTTTGTTATTGCTAAACCAAAGAAGAATTAGGAAAGCACACTGGAGTAGATCACAGACATGCTTAAACTTTTATTAAATTTCATTTACTCCATGGAAGTCTAGCATCAAGTTAAAACATGCATCCCATACCTACATCCTCAGTTTCATTGGTCCACATTCTTTTTTTTTTTTTTTTTTTGAGACGGAGTTCTCGCTCTGTCACCCAGGCTGGAGTGCAGTGGCACGATCTTGGCTCACTGCAACCTCTGCCTCCCAGGTTCAACTGATTCTCCTGCCTCAGCCTCCTGAGTAGCTGAGATTACAGGTGCACGCCACCACACCTGGCTAATTTTTGTATTTTCAGTAGAGACGGGGTTTCACCATGTTGGTCAGGCTGGTCTCGAACTCCTGACCTTGTGATCCACCCACCTCAGCCTCCCAGAGTGCTGGGATTACAGGCATAAGCCACCGTGCCTGGCTGGTCCACATTCTTATACCTACGTTTCATTCCAACCAAACTAGAGGTAGAGTCCCTCGAATGTTCCTCTCAGGCTATGTTTATTCTTGTAGAGCCCTCTGTCTGAAACACCTCTCATGCTTTAAAAACCAGCTCCTGTCAGTCAACGTTCCTCTTCTACCTCAGTGGCCCTTCACCCCCAGCTTAGTTAGATGTCCCCTCTTTATACTTTCTTCTGAATGTCTCTACATCACAGCATTTTTCATTAGGAATTTTAAACATAAGCTTTCTCATTTCTCCCAATAGAAACTGGTTTATTAAATTTTTAAATTTCTGGATTCTCCAGCACTGGACCTGGCACACTGAATGCCAACAAATAAATATTAATTGAGTGAATGGAAGCTGATTATGTCAGAGCCCCAAGTACTTACATTTTACCCAGTAAAATACAAGTTTATCTTTTACAAATGGAGAAACTAAGGCAGAAAGGAGTTTGTAACAATAGTATCATTAACAAACATTAATAAAAAAAAGTGAACTAATCTTTTACTTGGACCAATTAACATCCTAGCTACAGTCTAAAGAGTAGAACAGGCCAGGTGCGGTGGCTCACACCTGCAATCCCAGCACTTTGAGAGGCCGAGGCGGGCAAATCACGGGGTCAGGAGTTCGAGACCAGCCTGGCCAACATAGTGAAACTCCGTCACTACTAAAAATACAAAAATTAGCCAAACATATTGGTGGGTGCCTGTAATCCCAGCTACTCAGGAGGCTGAGGCAGGAGAATTGCTTGAACCCGGGAGGTGGATGTTGCAGTGAGCCGAGATCACACCATTGCACTCCAGCATGGACGACAGAGCGAGACTCCATCTCTCTCTCTCTCTCTCACACACACACACACAAAATAGAGTAGAACAAATGAGTCTCTAAATCATAAGAAATAAACAAACTCCAAACATCAATTTCCTATCACAGAGGATTTAGCTTTTCTTTCTTTTTTTTTTTTTTTTTTTTGGTTTTTTTGTTTGTTTGTTTGTTTTTGTTTGAGACAGAGTTTCACTCTTGTTGCCCAGGCTGGAGTGCAATGGCGTGATCTCAGCTCACCGCAACCTCCGCCTCCCAGATTCAAGCAATTCTCCTGCCTCAGCCTCCTGAGCAGCTGGGATTACAGGCATGTGCCACCACACCCAGCTAATTTTGTATTTTTATTAGAGTCAGTGCTTCTCCATGTTGGTCAGGTTGGTCTCGAACTCCTCACCTCAGGTGATCCACCTGCCTCAGCCTCCCAAAATGCTGGGATTACAGGCATGAGCCACCGCGCCTGGCCCGGATTTAGCTTTTACTGAAGATTCAAAATCATTAAGTCTAATCCTCTCTCACATACCACAAAACTCTGGCACAGCCATGGACTAACCTAAAAGCCCGCTGTTAGAGACACAAAGAACTTTCAGTTATGAAAATCTTCATTTCTAGCTGCCCTTGTCATAGTTGGCTAATAGTTTTGCACAAATTAAACTAGATGATGAGTATTTTTCAAATTAGAAACAAAAAGAGGACCTGACCCTGCCAAGCTTAAACCACCTGGGACAACAAACTTGCTCTTCTCCAGCATCTTACACTTTACACAGTACCATTGGCCTCCCAATTCACCAGTTCATGCTCCATCCTCATGCAAAGACAGCAATATTGTATTGGAGACAGTTAGTCCAAAGGTCCAAGTGCAGCTGGAGCTAGTTCTCTGAGCAAAGAACCTCTGCTTCCAATGCATAGATCTTCTTCACTACCCAACAAGTTCCTATTAGTGGAAGAATGCTGGGAGAAAGAGAGTAAGGAACTCCTTAGAGTATAAAGCTAATTCAAAGAGGCAGAAATAGGAAAAAAAGGAAGCAAATTACTTCTGGGTAATGTTTAGAAATTCCCTAACAGATGGTATTTTTCTCTTGAACAGATCAAAACGCTTCAGATAAATAATATTCCTATGAAACAAGGATAAGATTTGTCTGTTACATATGAAAAAAACTAATGCAGGATTGAGTTTACGGTTTTTTGTTTTTGTTTTTGTTTTTTTTGAGACAGAGTCTCGCTCTGTCGCCCAGGCTGGAGTGCAGTGGCGCGATCTCGGCTCACTGCAAGCTCTGCCTCTCCGGTTCACGCCATTCTCCTGCCTCAGCCTCTCCGAGTAGCTGGGACTACAGGCGCCCGCCACCACGCCCGGCTAATTTTCTGTATTTTTAGTAGAGACGGGGTTTCACCGTGGTCTCGATCTCCTGACCTCGTGATCCGCCCGCCTCGGCCTCCCAAAGTGCTGAGATTACAAGCGTGAGCCACCGCGCCCGGCCGAGTTTACGTTAAGTATTAAGACCCAGAACTCTGCTTCTTGGGCAAAGCCAAGCATAAAGCAGCAAGCCCTCCCAGAATTAGAGGGCTTTCCACAGACAGGAGAACAGATACAGCAGACACATAACGACTACAGAAGACAAAAACAAGCAAAAACAAATGTCATTCCATCTGGTTTTAAGCCAAATACGCCCTCCAACCCTAATCAAGGCAAAGGAGAACTGCCTTTCCACAGAACACACCTGACTGGTTTCAGTATTTGTTTTCCCACAGGTAACCTTGAAACTCATTTTAATCCAAAAATGAAAACTATGGGCCAAGCACGGTGGCTCATGCCTGTAATCCCAGCACTTGTGGGAGGCTGAGGCGGGTGGATCATCTGAGGTCAGGAGTTTGAGACCAGCCTGACCAACGTGGCAAAACCCCATCTCTACTAAATACAAAAAATTAGCTGGGCGAGGTAGCAGGCGCCTGTAATCCCAGCTACTAGGGAGGCTGAGGCAGGAGAATCGCAAGAACCCAGGAGGCGGATGTTGCAGTGAGTCGAGATTGCGCCATTGCACTCCAGCTAGGGCAACAAGAGCAAAACTTCGTCTCAAAAACAAACGAACAAACAAAAATCGGTATTTTGTGATACAGCCAGAACTATCACAAGGAAAAGACTCCCAGTACTGTATCATAATACTTCCACATAAAATACCTCCTTTGGGGATGGGGTCATTTCTCCTGGGATAATTCAATTCAGTGCTTAATTTTTGAGAAGGGCTGCATGAAGGAGAGACTTGCAGTTAAAAAAAAAAAAAAACGGGTCTAATTTCTGGCTCTGGTACTTACTAGCTGGGTTACCTTATGCGAGAAGTCTTAATTTCCCAGTCTTGGTTTCCTCACCTTCAAATTGAGACTAATAACTACTTTGTAGGTCTCTGGTGAGAGGGAGAAAGAAACTAAGTGGTTGGCACACCATGGGCACTCAATAATAGCTATCATTTACATAGTAAGTCCCTACTAAATATGGATGCTGGGTTAGGCGCTGCCGAGATACAAGGTGAAAGTTCTAGTTGCAAATGGCAAAAGTCCTGAATGTTCTTAGATTTCAAAATGCTTTTTGTACATCGCCTCTTTTTTCTGCCCGTGAGGAGGACAAGGGCAAACAATTAAAATACGAAAAATGTGGGGAACACTTCATGGTTTATAAAATGTTTTTCTGCGTGCCACCTTATTTTAATGTCTTAACTTTCCAGATTTGAAAACAAGTCCTACACCAAATAAATGGTAGAGGGACACAAACTGGAACCCAGGCATCCTAACCACCAGAGCGGCCTTCCCGCCGCCCAATACCTCCCTGGAGTGCTAGTCGGCTGCTTCTGCCCGGGGTACCCAGCAGCCACCCTACTCTCCACTCAGCACCACCGCACGTCGGCCGCGCGCCACGCTACCCGCCGAGTTACTGGGCGCTGGTTTGGCCTTCGGAGGTCGAGGCTCTCTAAGTGACCTCCTGAACTGGGCTCACTCTTACTTAGCCTCCTCTCTCGAGGCAGCACCCTCCTCTCTACACAAGAACTCCATCGTTCGCAGCCCCACGGTGTCTCCGGGGAGGGCCTCCCGCCCCCACCGGCTTCGCCTCAGCTTGTCCTCGCCTTTCCTACCCTCAGCATCCGCGGACACCCTCCCTCGCGGGGCCCACGCGGAAGCATCCGCAGGCTGTCGCGAAGTCCCACCGTCTTGCTCTCATTGGGCAACCTTACCCTTTCCCCGCCTCAATGTTTGTGCTTCCTCAGTGATTGGACCTGGGCATTGTCCATTCCAGCTCCAAGGCACCGCCCTCTCTCCACCCACTAGAACTCCACCCGGGTTCTCCTTCATCCCCAACGCTCCTCACCTAGCCCCTGTCCTGAGGGTGCTCCTAACCCTGAAGCCAGCTTTAAAGGGTCAGGCCCCTTCTCCTGCCCCAGTCCCACCCACCGGCCCCCCCTTCTCCGTCTTCCAGGCCCTGCGCTCCCTCACAGAACTCCCCCGCACCTTGTCTCGCTCGCTCCGCCCCTCCTTCCCAGCCACAGCTAGAGGTCCTGGGCGCACCTGCAGAGCCGGCGGCTTGCTGGGGGCATGCTTTCCATGAAGGCTCTGCAGAAGGCCCTGAGCCGGGCCGGCAGTCACTGCGGGCGAGGAGGCTGGGGTCACCTGAGCCGGAGCCCCCTCCTTGGCGGGGGCGTCCGGCACCACCTCAGTGAGGCCGCGGCGCAGGGCAGAGAGACGCCACACAGCCACCAGCCGCAGCACCAGGATCAGTAAGGCTCCTGGGACAGGGCAGGGGACGGGCTTGCCCCCACTCCCACTGTGGTTCTCGCTAGTTCCAGAGTGCCCTCCCCAGGCAGCGCCCCTCATCTCCCCTCTCCTCGCTCACTAGCCCTCGATGTCTTTTCCTTTGGATGTGGGGCTTTGGGTGCGCCGCGCTCGGGCAGTAATCTGCCGTCTGCCTGGGAGTGCGTTGGGCAAGCGGGTCCTGGGGATGGCGCCTGTCCAAGGTGCGCACTTAACCCGGATCACAGATGCGCGCCGAGTGTTGCTTGACTCACGTGTCTGAGTGCAGGGCCGGGCGCACGCCTCCAGTCCTCACCTTCCCTAGTCCCCGTGTGTATTTTAGGAGATGCGTGGGTGTGGAACAGCCTCCTGCCTCCGCTCCAGGTGTACTGGGGTCTGTGTGTTGTGTTTCTGCGTGTCCTCGGCAGGTAATGTGTGATGCGCATGTATTATTGGTGCGCAGGTACGTGCATAAGTGTTGAGCGTGTGCGTAGCAGTGCTCCCTGAACAGCAGAATGGGGGGGGGGGGGAATTCCCAAACTGGTTGTTGAATGGGGAGAATATTTGTAATGGAGGAAAAGTCTTTAAGACGCAGATTTCCCAAACCAGAGCCAGTCCGAGCCTTTATTTGTGCGGCCCAGGCTCCAGAATCTAAAAGGTTCTCTTCCTTTGGGTGTTTCTTCCGCCCAGGATGCCAAACCTTTATCTTCCCCACCGCCTAGGACACACTTGGTGGCTGAGCCTTTTTCTCCGAGACGCAGACGGTGCTGAGCAGGAAATCTTGTCCTCCCCGGAGGGCCAGCGTAGACACTGTCCAAAGAGCCCCTGCTCTACTGTAGCAGGAACAGGAAATGGGCCATCTCCCTCGTCGCTGCCATCTCCCTGATGACACTCAGAAACATGGACACCATCAGTAAAGTAGCCAGACTGACACAACACTACCTCACCACTACTCGAGTCTCTGTCGTAAGGGACACCAATAGGTATTATTTATTATTAATGACATTATGCAGTAGTTTTATTTCTTTCTTTTTTGAGACGGAGTCTCACTCTGTCACATAGGCTGGAGTGCAGTGGCACCATCTCGACTCACTGCAATCTGCACCTCCTGGGTTCAAGTAATTCTCCTGCCTCAGCCTCTCGAATAGCTGGGATTACCTCGAGTAGCTGGGATTACAGGTGCACACCACCACAACCCGCTACTTTTTGTAGTTTTAGTAGAGACAGGGTTTCACCATGTTGGCCCTGCTGGTCTTGAACTCCTGACTTCAGGTGATTCGCCTGCCTCAGCCTCCCAAAGTGCTGCGATTACAGGCATGAGCCACCACGCCCGGCCCTTTTCTTTTTTTCATAGTCATGGTGTCTCTTATCCATATTACACAGTACTTTCCCATCAGTTTCTTCTCAAAGTGACACAGAACATTTAAAGGATAAGCCCTCTCACTCCTGTTCTAGTCTCCACCCCAACTTCCCCCCAGGTATTCACCATGGGAGAAATAATGGTGGTATACAGCAAAGGCTGAACTTCCCTCGTCTGTCCGCCTTCTGCAGAGTAGGGAACTAGAGGTATCCCTGGTTCCCCACACACACACCTTTTCCAGTGGAGTCTGGTGATGGAAATGTTTTTAGGGGACCTTGTTTCTTCTGCCCAGGGAACCCCCTATCATATCCTTGGACTGGTGCTCCCCAGGCAGAAAGGATTGAGAGCATTGGAGAGTGATGTGCTCTGGCAGTGTGACACCATGATGGGGTGGGGTGTCTGTGTTTGGGGGAGGAAAGAGAGCAGCAAAGAGGAAATGCGCTGTTATTCAGGTTATTGTTTATTTAATATTTAGCTATTTAGCTGTATTTATGACTTTTTTTTTTTTTTTTGGAGACAGAGTCTCTTTGTCGCCCAGGCTGGAGTGCAGTGGCACCATCTCGGCTCACTGCAACCTCTGCCTCAGCTTCTTGAGCAGCTGGGATTACAGGCATCTACCACCACAACTGGCTAATTTTTGTATTTTTAATAGAGATGGGGTTTCACCATGTTGGCCAGGCTGGTCTCGAACTCCTGACCTCAGATAATCCACCTGCCTCGGCCTCCCAAAGTGCTGGGATTATAGGCGTGAGCCACCGTGCTGGGCCATATTTATGACTTTAAAAGAAAAACAAGAGTATCAAGAGGAAAATATCCCGACACAAAGAAATGATAAATGTTTGAGATGATGGATATACTAATTACCCTTATCTGATCACTATAATTCTGTGTATTGAAACATCGTTATGCATCCCATAAACATGTGTACAATTATGTTTCAATTTAAAAAAATATAAATTTAGAGCCAGGCGCAGTGGCTCCCACCTGTAATCCCAGCACTGTGGGTGGCCAACGCAGGGGGATCACTTGAGCTCAGGAGTTCAAAACCAGCTTGGGCAGCATGGCAAAACCCTGTCTCTACCAAAAAAAAATACAGAAATTAACCAGGCATGATGGCGCGTGCCTGTAGTCCCAGCTACTTGGGAGACTGAGGTGGAAGGATCACTTGAGCCCTATAGGTCGAGGCTGTAGTGATCCATGATTGCACCATCACACTCCAGCTTAGGCAACAGAGTAAGACCCTGTCTCAAAAATACATAAATAAGTTTATTACTTAAAAATTTTAAAAAGAAAGATCCCAGTATTAGAGATAACCAATTAATACTGTGATATATTCATATATATCCTATATATGTATATGTAATTTTTTTTTTTTTTTTTTTGAGACGGAGTCTCGCTCTGTCGCCCAGGCTGGAGTGCAGTGGCGCGATCTCGGCTCACTGCAAGCTCCGCCTCCCGGGTTCACGCCATTCTCCTGCCTCAGCCTCTCCGAGTAGCTGGGACTACAGGCGCCCGCCACCACGCCCGGCTAATTTTTTTGTATTTTTAGTAGAGACGGGGTTTCACCGTGGTCTCGATCTCCTGACCTCGTGATCCGCCCGCCTCGGCCTCCCAAAGTGCTGAGATTACAAGCGTGAGCCACCGCGCCCGGCCTATGTATATGTAATTTAACAAAAATGGGATAAGTCATATTCTTGAACTTATCTTTTTCATTTATGAACAGCTTTTAATATCATTGAATGTGTATGACATTGTCATTTTGTCATTTTAAGATTCCATTGTTTGAAGTATCATAGTTTATATAACCAGTCTTCAATTTGGTTACTATATAGTCTTGTACACTTGTTCAATTTCATAAATTCCAAGGAAATTTTGCCCCCCAGAGATAGTCTGATGTCATTGATATCATGTATAGTCTTCTAGAGATATTTTATGCATAAAATACATGCTGATACTACTTTACCTTTTTTTATACAAATGGTATCCTATAAACATTGTTCCTATACCTTGCTTTTTTGGTATACTATACACATTGCTCTTGTACCTTGCTTGTTTTCCTTCAACATTACATTGGTGATCCATCCATATCTGAGGGATATGCAGTTTTTTTAGGCCTGTGATACATTCAGTGGTATAGCATTATTTCCTGTCTTCTGTTAGCTTCCAGGCAGAGTCCTGCCTTCAAAGTGTTCCTATGTACTTTCCTTCTTGAGTTATCCCTCAGATAGCCTTTTTCCTCCTCTCTCCGCTATAGGCACTAGCTTCATTGTGACAACCGGATTTCCCCAGAAGCAGGAAAACTCTTCTGGTATTCCCTCTTCTGGTATTCCTCCTGACTCCAAACACACACATGCCTAGTCTATGCCAAGCTGTTTGAGTCTTTTTTTTTTTTTTTTTTTTTTTGAGACGGAGTCTTGCTCTGTCACCCAGGCTGGAGTGCAGTGGCGCAATCTCGGCTCACTGCAAGCTCCGCCTCCCGGGTTCACGCCATTCTCCTGCCTCAGCCTCTCCGAGTAGCTGGGACTACAGGCGCCCGCCACCGCGCCCGGCTAATTTTTTGTATTTTTAGTAGAGACGGGGTTTCACCATGGTCTCGATCTCCTGACCTCGTGATCCGCCCGCCTCGGCCTCCCAAAGTGCTGGGATTACAAGCGTGAGCCACTGCGCCCGGCCGAGTCTTATTTTTTAATCCATTGTTTCAATAGATAACATATTCCATATGGTTCAAAATTCAAAATATACAAAAGATAGTGAAAAGTATCCTCCCATCCCTTTTTCCCAGCACCTATGTCATCTCTGTAGAAGGAGATGAATCAATCTTACCTATTTATTTATTTATTTTTTTGAGATGGAGTCTCGCTCTGTTGCCCAGGCTGGAGTGCAGTGGCGTAATCTTGGCTCATTGCAACCTCCGCCTCCTGGGTTCAAGTGATTCTCCTACCTCAGCCTCCTGAATAGCTAGGATTATAGGCGCGCGCCACCACACCCAGCTAATTCTTGTACTTTTAGTAGAGATGGGGTTTCACCATGTTGGTCAGGCTGGTCTCGAACTCCTTACCTCATGATCCGCCCACCTTAGGCTCCCAAAGTGCTGGGATTACAGGCATGAGCCACCATGCCCGGCCAGTCTTACCTATTTCTACCTAAATGGTCTTCTAGAAATATTCTGTGCCTGAATAAGCAAACACATATATATTTTTCCCTTTTAAACCTGTGCTTCAACCTGAGAAAACTGATATAAGAAAAAAAAGAAAAAACAAATGAAAAAGCTAGCACTAAAGAACTTACTCATGTAACCAAACACCACCTGTTCCCCAAAAACCTATTGAAATAAAAAATAAATTAAAAAATAAAAATAAATAAAGCTGGGCATGGTGGCATACACCTATAGTCCCAGCTACTCTAGGGAGGCTGAGGCAGAAGGATCACTTGAGCCCAGGAGTTCAAGGCCAGCTTGAGCAATACAGCTAAACCCCATCTCTAAAAAGAAACAAACAAACAAACATAAATACTACCACACACTTCTTTTAGTTAATATTATACTATTCTACAACACACTTCTTTTAGTTAATGTTATATCTTAGAGATAATTCCATATCAATTCTTAGAGCACACCCCAATTTCTCTTTTTTTACACTGCATAATATTGCATTATATGAATATACCATAATTAATCAGTTCCCTATTGTTGCACATCAAGTTGTCTCTAATCTTACTATTACTAACAATGTGATGAAGGCTGGGTGCGGTGGCTCACTCCTGTAATCCCAGCACTTTGGGAGGGGGAGGCGGGCAGATCATGAGGTCAGGAGTTCGAGACCAGCCTGGCCAACATGGTGAAACCCCGTCTCTACTAAAAATACAAAAATTAGCTGGGCGTGGTGGCACGTGCCTGTAATCCCAGCTACTTGGGAGGCTGAGGCAGGAGAATCACTTGAACCCAGGAGGCAGAGGCTGCAGTGAGCCGAGATCACGCCATTGCACTCCAGCCTGGGTGACACAGCAAGACTCCATCTCAAAAAAAAAAAAAAAGAAAGAAAAAGAAAAAGAAAAAAGAAAAAATAACAATGTGATGAATAATTGTAAATATGTTATTTTTGAGGTGTGTAAGTATACCTGTAGGATAAATCACTGGAAGTCAAATTATTGGGTCAAAGATCTTTGAAGGGTCTTAATCGCAACTAGCTGTCATATTTGGAAATAATCTGATAAAATAACTCCGCTTGGCTGGGTGCGGTGGCTCACGCCTATAATCTCAGCACTCTGGGAGGCTGAGGTGGGAGGATCACTTGAGTCCAGGAGTTTGAGATCAGCCTAGGCAACATAGTGAGACCCCTTTTCTACTTAAAAAAATAATAACTCTTCTAAATATTTTAACATATTAATGGAAATCTTGAAAACTAAGAAGTCTTCAGTACCTGGAATTTTAGGTGTTATAAGCCAGAGAGATACTTTGGGACACAGGGACCTTGCTAGCAGAACAATTTAGTAATTCTTATTGAAGACCCACTGTGTTGCTAGGGACTTTGCTGAGTGCTAGGAAGACAAAGATGTATAAAACCCAAAGACCTAACAGTGGAGCAAGGGAGATTCTTCTGTCAGTAAGATGGTGTGTTGTGTCAAACCGGCAGCATAAGCAATATCTAGAGGTTTGGGGAAGCCTTTACAGAGTTGGTGACATTTGATCTGGACCTTGAAGAATGAGCAGGACCATACTAAGCAAAGGTCATTCTATGCAGAAGTTACAGCATAAGCAAAGGCCAGGAAGCCTCACAGTTCCTGGCCCATTTTGGGGAACCATCTATATTGCCTGTTATATCTGGAGTGTGGGCATGATGGGGAATAGGAAAGTTAAGTGGGCAGGTTTTATTTATTTTATTTTTATTTTCTTTTGAAACAAAGTCTCACTCTGTCACCCAGGCTGGAGTGCAGTGGCACAATCTTGACCAACTATAACCTCCACCTCCCAGGCTCAGGCGATTCTCCTGCCTCAGCTTCCTAAGTAGCTGAGATTACAGGAGCCCACCACCACGCCTGGCTAATTTTTGTATTTTTAGTAAAGATGGGGTTTTACCATGTTGGCCAGTCTGGTCTCGAACTCCTGACCTCAGGTGATCTGCCCGCCTTGGCTTCCCAAAGTGCTGGGATTACAGGCATGAACCACCACTCCCGGCCAATTGGCAGGTTTTAAAGAGCTTTTGATGTCCTACCAAGTTTTTCTTTGTTTGTTTTGAGATGGAGTTTTGCTGTTTTTGCCCAGGCTGGAGTGTAATGGCGTGATCTTGGCTCACTGCAACCTCTGCCTCCCGGGTTCAAGCAATTCTCTTGCCTCAGTTTCTGGAGTAGCTGGGATTACAGGCACGTGCCACTATGCCCGGTTAATTTTGTATTTTTTAATAGAGATGGGTTTCACCATGTTGGCCAGGCTGGTCTTGAACTCCTAACCTCAGGTGATCCGCCTGCCTCAGCCTCCCAAAGTGCTGGGATTACAGGTGTGAGCCACCATGCCCAGCCTACTTCTTATTTCAAGAGCTTATTCTGTAGGCACTGGGGAGCTACCAAACGTTTTTGAGTAGAGAAATTACATTTGAGTTTAGAAAGATCACTGGCACATTTGGACTGGGCATGGTGGCTCATGCCTGTAATCCCAGCACTTTGGGAGGCCGAGGCAGGCGGATCACAAGGTAGGGTGTTCGAGACCAGCCTGACCGAAATGGTGAAACTCCGTCTCTACTAAAAATACAAAAAAATTAGCAGGGCGTGGTGGCGCACACCTGCAATCCCAGCTACTCAGGAGGCTGAGGCAGGAGAATCGCTTGAACCCAGGAGGTGGAGGTTGCAGTGAGCCGAGATTGCGCCATTGCGCTCCAGCCTGGATGACAGAGCCAGACTCCATCTCAAAAAAAAAAAAGAAAAAAGAAAAAGATCACTGCCACATTTTAGAAGATGGATTGAGGCAACAAGAGCAAAACTCTGTCTCAAAAAAAAAAGATGGATTGAAAGTCAAGAGAGTGTAGTGGTAATTAGGTAATAGGGAATAAGGAGCTGATGATAAACATGATTTATTAAACATTTACTTTGTGTCAGGCAGTTTTTCACGGAATATTATCTTAAGCCTCACATCACCCAGGTGAAGTAGACATTACTATCCTTATATTACAGATAGGAAGCAAGTTCAGCAATATTAAGCGACCTGCTCAAGATCACACAGCTATTAAGGGGCAAACTCTGGTCTACTACACCATGCTGGCACAGGGAAAAGGAGAAGAGAGGGTGGATTTGAGACATTATGAGGCAGATTCATCCCATGTTGGTGACCAACTAAGCAGGGACTTAAGGTGTGGCAACTATCAAAATGATGCCACATTTCCAGCTTGGCACCCAGGTGGGTGGTAATGCTGTTAACCCAGGTGGGAAACAAGAGGAGAAGAAGAGGGAAGGAAGTGAGATGACTCAGGTTTGGACATATTTTTCAGTGCTTGTGGGGCACCTATAGGTGGAAGTGTGAGAAGGGAGCTAAAAATAAAGATCTGAAGGTCAGGAGTAAAAGCTAGAGAAAAGATCTACAACTTCTTAGGACAGACATGAAAGTTAGATTTATAGGGCTAGATCAGATGGCTTAAGGAGGAGGCATAGAATGAGGACACTCACCTACTTATAAGCCCATGTTGCAGAAGGAGGAGCAGGTAGCAGTTCTCAGGCCCCACTTTCCTCCCCATTCTCTGCCCCCAAACAGTGATTCATCAGAAAGTGGCATGCTGTCCCGCCTGGGTGATTTGCTCTTTTACACTATTGCTGAAGGACAGGAACGAATCCCTATCCACAAGTTCACCACTGTAAGTTGCTCTCTACCTGTTCAGGACCCTAATTCCTTAAGATCTCTGAAAAGTGGGGAAAGGAGGGTATGACAAGTGCAGGGCAGCTAATGGGTTGCTACATGAGGGTGAAGCATACAGATGGATGAGAATCCAGATGTCTAGGCTGACAAGACAAGCCAATCCCTGCCCCAGGGTCAGAAGATTAAACCCTCTGGAAAAAGGACAGGAAACCCTTGTTAGCCTTCAGAGCTACTCCATCCCCTCCTTTCTTATTCGCCAAACCCATTTGTTCCACCTATCGTAGTGGCTGGGGTTCAGCTAATTGAGTATCCAGTGGGAAAGATTATGAGGAGTATATCGCTGTCCTTGTAGCTGACCTTTCTGGCCTCTTCTTTCCTGTAAAGGCACTAAAGGCCACTGGACTGCAGACATCAGATCCTCGGCTCCGAGACTGCATGAGCGAGATGCACCGCGTGGTCCAAGAGTCCAGTAGTGGTGGCCTCTTGGACCGAGATCTCTTCCGAAAGTGAGGGCCCCAGAAACAAGGGCACTGCTCTCTGAAAACTGTCCTGTGCACATAGACTCTCAGAGCAGGGAGGAATTTGGGAATTGTATAGTTCAAGTCCTCATTTTATTTTATTACTTATTACATAAGTTATACATGAATACTCATCATAAGAGTTCAAACAACATAGAAATACATGTTCTCCTTTCCCTCCCTATTCAATCCCTGTCCTCTTTTCCCAGAAGCAAATACTAACAGATTAGTGGGTATCTTCTAGATAATGTCCTATGTATTGACATACATACATGAATATATATATAAATATACTTTTATGATTTAGACTTTTTAAATATCAAGGTAACATACATACATATTATTCTGGTATTTATTTTTTTCTCATATCCCAAGACATAGTTTCTTTCCACATCATTAAAACCCCTCATTTTAGAGGTAAGGAAACTAAGACCTAGAAAGGTAAACTGATGTGCCAAAGGTAACAGAGCTGTTGATCCCAAACCTGAAGACCACTCAACCTTCTTTATTCCCAACTTCCGTGGCTCCAGAGTGAGTCCCAGCTGTATCTCTCTAGCCCCCTAATCCAATCGTGTCTGGGATCCAGGTGTGTGAGCAGCAACATTGTGCTCCTGACCCAGGCATTCCGAAAGAAGTTTGTCATTCCTGATTTTGAGGAGTTCACGGGCCATGTGGATCGCATCTTTGAGGATGCCAAAGAGCTCACTGGAGGCAAAGTGAGAGTCGGGACTAAGGGAGGGGTCAGGGACCTGGGCCAGATATCTTTTTTTTTTTTTTTCTGAGACAGAGTTTTGTGCTGTCACCCGGGCTGGAGTGCAATGGTGCAATCTCAGCTCACTGCAACCTCCACCTCCCGGGTTCAAGCGATTCTCCTGTCTCAGCCTCCCGAGTAGCTGGCATACGCCACCATACCCGACTAATTTTTGTATTTTTAGTAGAGATGGGGTTTTGCCATATTGGCCAGGCTGGTCTCGAACCCCTGACCTCAAGTGATCCACCCACCTCGGCCTCCCAAAGTGCTGGGATTACAGGCATGAGCCACCACACCTAGATATACCTTGCTTCTCAGAGATTTCCTGGGGCTGGGAATCCTATGAATGAGAGATGAGAAGCAGAACTTCTGTAAATGGTGACATGGCTTCATGTGTTTCTATACACGATTCCTAGAGCAGGTGAGGGAATCAAGATTCAGTAGAGCCTTCAAAGGGATTTATAGGGTAATTGAGCCTAAGAACCAAAAGGGGAAGGTGACCTCAGAATTCTCCTTTTTTAACTTCCATGGGCTTTACTGCTATCTCTACAGGATTGGGGATACAGAAAGATATGGCCTTCTAGGATTTAAGGCTCAGGCATTTCTGGGAGCAACATGCAGGAGGGAACCCCTCTGCCCTACAGAAGACAGAACTTCAGCTTTTATCTAAAAGATTCTCTTGACCCTCAACCTCAACTCTGTTTCTCTTCTCCACATCCATCTCCCTTTTCTCTACCCACTCATGTCCAGGTGGCAGCCTACATCCCTCAGCTGGCCAAGTCAAACCCAGAACTGTGGGGTGTCTCCCTGTGCACTGTGGATGGTCAGCGGTGAGATGCTGGGCAAGAGGAAGGGGAGGCAGGGCACAGGTGCCGAACACAGGCCAACCCCTTTCATGGCATCTGTCTGCCTCCAGACACTCTGTGGGCCACACAAAGATCCCCTTCTGCCTGCAGTCCTGTGTGAAGCCCCTCACCTATGCCATCTCCATAAGCACCCTAGGCACTGACTACGTGCACAAGTTTGTGGGCAAAGAGCCAAGTGGCCTGCGCTACAACAAGCTCTCCCTCAATGAGGAAGGTGAGCACTACCAAGGCTCAGACCATACTTATAGCCGTCCCCTTCTCCTTATCCCCACCCCATCTCCCAGCCTTTTGTGTTTCTCTGCCCTTCCTGATTAGCCCTGTCATGCCTTTCTCCCTAGCAGTCTTTCTTGTCCAACCCACAAAGAGAGCGGGCTGTCAGGGAGGCTTTGTTCAGTGGCTAAGACTCTTGGTGGTTTGTATTTCCCCAGGAATCCCCCATAACCCCATGGTCAATGCTGGTGCCATTGTTGTCAGCTCCCTGATCAAGGTCAGTGCCACCTTAACCTTCTGATAGGTATTATCCTCTAAGCTCCTGTGTTCCTGTATCCCTCATATTTGTTCAGCTCTCTGGGGAGACTGATGGGTCTCTGATTCCTTTGAGGGTCCCCAGAAGGCACATGAGGCACAGCAGGGACCCACATGTTATGCTGACGATGTCAGTAAAAGAGACTGCACTGCCTCCCTCACCCCCACTCAGTACTGTTCCCTGCCCCCACCCATGAGTCTAGAGCCTAGAGCTTCCTGACCCTTAGAGAAGTGAGCAGGTCCTGACCCCTGCCTAGGACCAAGGGCCAAATGCCAGAGACAAGGGGAGGACAGCACTATTGGGCACTGATTGGCCACTTCTGGGTGTGGGACACCTGCAGGGAAGGGTGAATGGCCAGGCCAGGGCAGTTATTCACGTCACCTGGAACTGTGAGTTGGCCTTGAACAGGGTGTCAGACTAGCCCATCAGCTGTAGGTCTCCCAGGGCTTGAGCAAGAACCTGGGAGCAGCTGGGCAGCAACACCCTGGAGCCAATCACAGCCCCTCCTGGGGAAGGTGGTGTTAGGAATCCTCCCCTCAGGGACTCAGGTGTCAGAGTCCCTGTGGTATGGACTCTGTAGCTGACACATGAGTAAGCAATGAGTCTGGGTGAGGAAAGGAGGCTGAGTCCCCCTGTTCTGTGATGGCTCCACCTACAAACCTGTATCTGGGACCTGCCTCATCCCATTCCCATCTAAGTAGGACTTTTTTTAAAAAAATATAGAGGCCGGGCGCAGTGGCTCACGCCTGTAATCCCAACACTTTGGGAGGCCGAGGTGGGCAGATCACGAGGTCAGGAGATCGAGACCATCCTGGCTAGCACGGTGAAACCCCTCTCTACTAAAAATACAAAAAATTAGCCAGGCTTGGTGGCGGGTGCCTGTGGTCCCAGCTGCTCGGGAGGCTAAGGCAGGAGAATGGTATGAACCCGGGAGGTGGAGCTTGCAGTTGAGCTGAGATCCTGCCACTGCACTCCAGCCTGGGCGACAGAGCGAGACTCCATCTCAAAAAATAATAATAATAAAAATAAAAAAATTAAAAAAAAATAGAGACAGGGTCTCTCCTATGTTGCCTAGGCTGGTCTCAAACCCCTGGTCTCAAGCAATCCTCCTGCCTTAGCCCCCCAGATTGCTGAGATTACAGGCATGAAACATCATGCTGGCCAATGGGATAGAGTAAAGCTCTAGCATGGGGTGTAAGGAATGGGGATGGAGATCAGGGATAGGGTGGGGCTAGGAGACAGGATTCGAGTCAGGAAAATGAATGTGGGAGTCAGGGATGAGGGTTTGGATTGAGAATGGAAGTGGGATGGCCCAGCAAGATAGCTCATGTCTGTAATCCCAGCTACTCAGAGGCTGAGGCGGGAGGATCACTTGAGCCTGGGAGGTCAAAGCTGCAGTGAGCCATGATTGTGCCACTGCACTCCAGCCTGGGTGACAAGGGTGACAAAGCAAGACTCTGTCTCAAAAAAAAAGAAAGAGAAAGAGAGGAGCCAATGGAAGTGCGGTGTTTTCAGAAGGATAAAAAAAGGGCCATTATAAAACTGAACACATTTGCAGCAGCAGAACCAGACTAACACTAGAACTCCACTAGATCCTTCTGACCCTTCCCTCTGTCATCCTCCTAGGCTTAGAATACTGACATCTCTCTCTTTCTCTGCAGATGGACTGTAACAAAGCAGAGAAGTTTGATTTTGTAAGTTCCCTTGCTACTTGGCCCCTGGCTGCATTTCTCCATGGCATGCTGTCCTCTCCAGCTGCCCCAGTGGCTCTCTAACCCCACTACCAGGTGCACCAGCCCATACTAGAAGCCTTATTTCCAGAAGTGTGGAAATCTGCTGGCCTCAGAGAGGAAAGCCTCTTAACAAGACCTGAGTTCAGAAGGGCTAGTCAGCCTGTGAGGTATTAATAGAGCTTCTTAGTCAAGTGGAGCCTCAATGTCCCTTTTTCTCTTCCAGGTGTTGCAGTATCTCAACAAAATGGCTGGGAATGAATACATGGGTTTCAGCAATGCCACGTAAGTCCCTACTCAGAGGACTGACTGAAAGCATTGTGGTGTATGTGTGTGTACTTAGGATGGGGACAAGAGGAATGAGGGAGAGAGAATCTTAGGAGGAAGAAATCCCAGGGGAAATTTGGCCCTCCAGCTTCCCCTGAGTCCCTTCATTAACATTTGTTTATCTTGTAAAATAATTTGTTCCATTTCTAATTAGTACGTAATGAGAGAGGCAGTGTGATGGTTTGTGCCTAAGCCCTTTCTTGCCAAGACTTTCAAAGCCAAAAACTTCACTGGTTTTCCTAGATGACTAGACAGTTTGGGGTGTTTGGTTTGGGTTTACTTTATAACAAAGCTATGCTGAGTGTTTGCTCAGGTTCAGAAATTTCCTCTAATATTACTGTGAGAAGTTATAAAGGGGTTCATTTAGTTTGTGGTGTGATGTAGTTCTGTCTCTCCAGGGAAGGTAATTTTTCCCCTTCTCCCAACACCCACTCCTCCAACTTCAAGTACTAAATTGGGTGTTTGCTTCAGATTCCAGTCAGAGAAGGAAACAGGGGATCGGAATTATGCCATCGGCTATTATCTCAAGGAAAAGAAGGTAACCAGAAGAGGCCGGAAGAGAAAGTCCCTGGGAATTCTGCTGCTAGTGGAAGGGCAGTAGGGGTTGGGGGCTTCAGCTGAGACCCTGACAGTGTGAAAGGGCTGATGTCCTGAAGAGAAATGCTCTCCCCTCTCTTCCTTGCAGTGCTTTCCTAAGGGGGTGGACATGATGGCTGCCCTTGATCTCTACTTCCAGGTAAGAAAACACTGCTCAGGGCCGAGGGAACAGGACAGACTGTCCTTGCCCTTGCCCTACACCCAACGGTACCATGTGCAGGTTCACATCACATCTTCACCTATTCTTTGTTTTCATAGCTGTGCTCTGTGGAGGTCACTTGTGAATCAGGCAGTGTCATGGCAGCCACCCTCGCCAATGGTGGGATCTGCCCCATCACAGGCGAGAGTGTGCTGAGTGCTGAAGCAGTGCGCAACACCCTTAGCCTCATGCATTCCTGCGGCATGTATGACTTCTCTGGCCAGTTTGCCTTCCACGTGAGTTTCTGGCTCTGCTATCCATCTGTCATGAGCCCAGTGCTAAGAAGAGAGAACACTGACTCTCTCAAGATAGAGGTGGAAGCTTGTTCCTGCCTCTCATTCACTAACTTCCAGGAAGGCAATTAGGTTGAGACTCCTTAGGCGAGTTTCTCAAAAACACCAGGTTCCTCGAATATATAAAGGGATGTCTTTGGGAGGCTGAGATAGGTGGATCACCTGAGGTCAGGAGTTCGAGACCAGCCCGACCTACATGGTGAAACCCCATCTCTACTAAATACAAAAAATTAGCCGGGAGTGGTGGTGCACACCTGTAATCCCAGCTACTTGGGAGGCTGAGGCAGGAGAAGTGCTTGAACCTGGGAGGCGGAGGTTGCAGTGAACTGAGATTGTGCCATTGCACTCTAGCCTGGGCAACAAGAGCAAAACTCCATCTCAAAAAAAAAAAAAGAAAAAAACAACAACAACAACAACCAGAGGTGCTGCAGCTCCTGAATTGTGCTTCACATTGCTGGCTCTTCTCCTCGGGGTCTCAGCTTAGATGTCATTTCCAAAGAAAGACTTTTCTGACCACCCTATCTCACGTGGCCCCCCTCTACCTCTATTTACAGCACCCTGCTTCTCACTGTTTATCACAATTACTTTAAAAATTATGTGTCTATTTATTTACCTGTTTATTACCTATCTCCTAACACCAGAATGTAAGTTCCTAGTTCTAGCACAGCATCCAGCACAGAATGCTGTAAGTATTTCAAAAAATATTTTCTAGCTGAATCAGTGAATTTAAGAGAAGGAAAGGACAGGAGTAATAAAAGAAGCTAATTAACAAGCCAAAAGGTTGAGGTGGATGGTGCCCATGCAGTCATTTATAAACTTAAGAGTACAGCCTAACTTGTTTATTTTCTGATTTGGGGTACACCTACGTCATCCTCAGCTTCAGTTCTGTTTCCCAGGTGGGCCTGCCAGCCAAGTCAGCTGTATCAGGAGCCATCCTCCTGGTGGTACCCAATGTCATGGGAATGATGTGCCTATCACCCCCATTGGACAAGCTGGGGAACAGCCATAGGGGGACCAGCTTCTGCCAGGTGAGATGCTTTGCATATAGTACTTAATATTTTTGAAGCAATAAATTTGTTTAATGATACCACTTTTACTATAATAAAGCAATTTTGAGCTCCTACTAAGTGTAAGGAGTAAATAAACAATATATTTGGCTTACAATTCTAGAAGTTGGTGTCTCTCTTCAATTTCCACAACTATGACAACCTGAGGCACTGTGCTCGGAAGTTAGACCCACGGCGTGAAGGGGCAGAAGTTCGGGTAAGGAAAACTCCAGATGGCTTGTAAGACTATTTCAAAGTCCAGGTGCGGTGGCTCACGCCTGTAATCCCAGCACTTTGAGAGGCCAAGGTGGGCAGATCACGAGGTCAGGAGATCAAGACCATCCTGGCTAACACGGTGAAACCCCGTCTCTATTGAAAATACAAAAAATTAGCCAGACGTGGTGGCACGCACCTGTGGTCCTAGCTACTTGGGAGGCTGAGGCAGGAGAATCGCTTGAAACTGGGAGGCGGAGGTTGCAGTGAGCCAAGATCGTGCGCCACTATACTTCAGCCTGAACGACAGAGCGAGACTCCATCTCAAAAAAAATAATAATAATAATAATATTTCAGAGTAGCACATTCCATAACACTTCAGCAATACCCTTGGACTAAGCATCCATGGAGGAGGGTCACAGGGCACAGCTGGCACAGGTGAGTTCAATTAATGTCATGTGGGTATGATTTGTGTTCCAGAACAAGACTGTGGTCAACCTGTTATTTGCTGCCTATAGTGGCGATGTCTCAGCTCTTCGAAGGTAATGCTACTGTGACCAAATATACACAATAAAATACTCCTGGTCAGAGATTTTACTAGGAGGCAGCATAACAAAATAGTTAAGTGCTTCAGCTTTGGAATTAGAATGGATATAGATTGCATTTAAATGAAATTTTTTTTAAAAAGGAGATTTTTTAAAAAAAGTAAACTGCCTGCTCTATGATAATTAATGTTAGCCATTGTTATTGAGTGTTAAGAGCAGTGTCCTAGGAAGTAGTTACCCTGCCTCAAATGGGCACTTACCACAGGTAGGCAGTGAGTGATATTTCTGGTAGGATCACATTCCCATCTCTCTAATAAGGGTATAACAGTCTCATCTGGATACGGAAAAAAGATTATTCAGAGCCTACAAATCTGGGTATAGGCTGTTTCACTTTCTCTGAAACTCATCCAGTCTGACACCAGTTCACAAAAGAACACCTGTGATTCCAGTCTGATCTAGGCAACTCTAGCTGCTTTCCCACTACCCTCAGGTTTGCCTTGTCAGCCATGGATATGGAACAGAAAGACTATGACTCGCGCACAGCTCTGCATGTTGCTGCAGCTGAAGGTACTGAAGGGTTAAGGAGGGGAGGGTAATCATAAGACCCTTTCTTTTTCACCAAAAGTACCTTCATTATATGTGCCCTCAAGGTTATAGGGGCAGCAACTAGTTTTATCTAGACACCCTTTGGTTTGCAGCTAGACTATTACTGGGTGCTGCAGGGTACAAAATGGGAAGAGGCCTTTTCCCCTCCCCTCTTGGTAAAGACTGCAGTGGCTAAGTGTCTGCACCAAAGGGTTCAAGACCTGCGCCTTCTCATTTTCCTTCTGCCCGTATTCCTAGGACACATCGAAGTTGTTAAATTCCTGATCGAGGCTTGCAAAGTGAATCCTTTTGTCAAGGACAGGTGAGGAATAGGCTAAAAGTGGAGGAGGGTGGGCACAGCTTCTCCACCTATCCTCCAGCCACCATGCAAATATATACAACCACCATACTCTCCACGTCTCCTTTGCCTGATCATATCATTATTCCTCTCAGGTGGGGCAACATTCCCCTGGATGATGCTGTGCAGTTCAACCATCTGGAGGTGGTCAAACTGCTTCAAGATTACCAGGACTCCTACACACTCTCTGAGACTCAGGCTGAGGCAGCAGCTGAGGCCCTGTCCAAAGAGAACTTAGAAAGCATGGTATGAGCACAGGTCATGGAGAGCCCATGCTCAAGAAAAAGCATGAGCTGGCCACACATGTAATCCATAACCACCAAAAATACTATGGAGAGCTACACTGCTTCAGTGGGGACCAAGCAGTCATTTGGTGACTTAGGCTAGTGCTTTCTATGGGAGTCAAAATACCCCATTCCCTCAGCAGACAGAGTACAGAGAAGGGCCTCAGAGGACACCTGCAGTAGAGCTATCCAGAGAAAATGGGCTTCAAGGTACAGCCTAATGGCTTGCCCCACTCAAAACCATCCCAGCTCTTCACCCAGTTCTCCTCTTCCTCTCCCTCTCCCTCTCCCTGAAGAAACCATCATGAGAGAGATACACTGGTGGAGGCACTCTAGCTACCATGCACATGGACATATCCACAGAATATGGGAAGTGGGAATGGCTATATACATGGCTTTAGTAGTCTGGAGAGATCTACTCCCCTTGGCCAGGACATGCTGCTGCTACTGCTAACAGCCAATTTTATAGACAGAGAAAGTATTTTGTGTTCAAATAAACTTTAATTACCGAATCATTTTTGCTAAACCCAGTCCTTCTTTCTTCCCTAGGGGTATCTAGCTTCATCACCATCATAGAAGGTAGAAAAAGATGGAATCACAGGGTCAGAGCACAGCTTCTCTACCTACCCTACCAAACAGTACATATTCACTTACCCCACCACGTTTTTCTCAACTCCAAATACTGCTTTAGGTTAAGTGTATTCTGCTGCCAAGGGAAGTGTAGGTTTGAGTCTAAACAGGCTCTGAAACAGATTGTGCAAAACCTCAGGCCTCCTTCCTTCCTCGGGAAGTTCCAACTGTGGCAGAAATGAAGATGGAACTTCTCAAGAATAAACAGTTTTGGCCGGTCATGGTGGCTCATGCCTGAAATCCCAGCACTTTGGGAGGCCAAGGTGGGTGGATCACATGAGGCCAGGAGTTCGAGACCAGCCTGGCCAATATGGCAAAACCCCATCTCTACTAAAAATATAAAAATTAGACGGGCATGGTGGCAGACACGTGTAATCCCAGCTACTCAGGAGGCTGAGGCACGAGAGTCACTTGAACCCGAGGTAGAGTTTGCAGTGAGCCAAGATCATGCCACTGCACTCCAGCCTGGGTGACGGAGTGAGACTCTGTCTCAAAAAATAAATAAATAAATAGTTTCTAGCACTCATCCCCTAGATATCCCCAAGTGTCTCTCTTCCCCTTTGGTCACGGTTATAACTGGGATAATGATTATGACAGACTGGCTGGGTGTCAGAGGTACAGATTAAGGTAGATGGACTCAGGGTAAGGATAGCTACAGCTGTGTGGGGCTGAAGGTCTGTGGCACTGAGCTACTGGGGAAGGAGGGCTCTGTTTTCATTTTGACACACTGAGTTAATAAAGCACTTACTGAGGGAGCCAGAGCCCAAACTCTAAATGTGCTGTAGAAAAAGGGCCAAGTCATTGACTGCACCACTCCTTCAGCCAGAGGTAGAAAGGATTTACTCTTCAGCGATCTGGTAGAGCCCCAAGAACAAGTTACATGTGGACAAAGGGAGGGAGAGGTATCATGGTGATTAATAAATTCAAACAAAGCTGAATGATAAGACCCCAGGATGGAATACAGTCTGAGAAAGGCCTGGGCAAAGGGAGGCAGAGGGACTGAAAGAAGCAGGTCAGGGAAGATACACCCATGGTAGCCTAGGAAATTGGCAGTAGTTGGTGGGTGGGGAAAAGAGGGTTTGGCTGTATGCCTAGCTTTCACAAGGTAGGGGATGAGGAAGATGATTATGATATTGCACAGAGGACCCAACATTGAATTGTGGGAGCTAGAGGTTGCTTGAGGCAAAGTAAAAAGGCTTCAGACACTTTCAAAAGGAGGCTGGCCAAGGGCGTGATTAGGGACTCCAGTAATGGACATACTAGAGGCCCTCAGGCACCTCAAGCCCTGAATGGGTCAGCAGCTCCCCATCCCAGAGAGCAAAGGCAGGCACCACTGGACCCCGGAAATCTGTCTGTAGAGTGTGAACCACAGAGACCTGGCTCACATCCACCAGGCTCAGCTTCTGGGCCTCATACTCCAGCAACAGCCCCACCTTCTCTGGCTGCCCAATACCCTCAACTGGGGCTTTCTCGTTGGCCAACATGGTGTACCACTTGCGCTGGGCATAGGTGAACACCCAGGAACGATCATCAACACCAATGCAGCTATCCCGGGACATGTCCACATCTGCCACTCCTATCCGGAACTGCTGGGAGCGCTTCACTGTTACTTCCCAGTAGTGTCTGCCACTGGTGACCGCTGTGTCTGCCAGCACCACTGCCCACTCCCGGAAGCGCTCCACATTCAAGGCCACCTTGGTGGGCTCCAATCCCACCAAGCCATATTTGACACCCGTATCATCTCTGAAGAGTGCCAGGCTGCTGTGGGCGGTTTTTTCTTCCAGTTTGAAACTGACGCCTGCGGGCAGAGCAAAAAGACGGGATAATAACACGGGCTAGAACCCTAGGGCTGGTGATATATTCAGATCTGAGGCAGGCAGTCATGAGACACGAGCAACTAGGGAAGAGTCAGAATGCCAAGCGGGCAAGAGAGTCGCGAGGTCGCTTTACTATGGATAGCTCACGGAGCTGAAAAACTCGGATTGAGGAAGTCCCGGAATTTAAAGAAACCAAATGGTGTCACAGGTTTGGAATCTCGAGACCAAGGCAGGTGGGGAAAGAAAAGACCCGAGAGGGTTGGAGTTGCTTCTCGGAGTGGGGTCTGGGAATAATAGACAGAAGCCATTCTGGAGGTAAAAGAGTAAAAAGAGATAATCCTACCTCTCTGGGCCTCTGTGGAGGCAACTCCCAATCGTTTGGCTCCCCAGCGGCACAATCGCAAATAACGTGCAAAAAGCAGCGCCATCTTGCGCCTTGGATGAACCGGGCACGCCTCCCGCTTACAGACTCAGCCATCTGCCCGCCTGCTCCCCCAGCACGTGGTGCGCGAGGGGCGGCCGCGCAGTGTTATGACGTAAGAGACGCCCTGGGCTGCGGGGTGGGGGCGCCACGTTAGTGGTTTCTGTTCTGTTTCTTCCCGCGGTTAATGCTGCTTATTCAGTTTCTCTGCGTAGACGAACGCTGCTCACATTTGAACTACGTAAAACTTTTAGAGATATAGTGTAGCCAGATGCTTAAAAGTATAGAGTTTAAAATTAGTACTGTAATTAGCTTTGATCCTGGCTTCACTGTTTGAGTTTGGGCAACTCCACTTTTCTGAGCCTTAGTGTTCTCATTTATAAAATAGAAATTATATACAGACCTTAGTAATAATTAAGTGAGAATAATCAAGGCCGGGCGCGGTGGCTCACGCCTGTAATCTCAGCACTTTGGGAGGCCGAGGCAGGCAGATCACGAGGTCGGGAGATCAAGACCATCCTGGCCAATATGGTGAAACCCCGCCTCTACCAAAAGTACAAAAATTAGCCGGGCATGGTGGCGCGCGCCTGTAATCCCAGCTACCCGGGAGGCTGAAGCAGGAGAATCGCTTGAACCAGGGAGTGGGAGGTTGCAGTGAGCCGAGATCCTGCCACTGCACTCCAGCCTGGTGACAGAGCAAGACTCCATCTCAAAAAAAAAAGAATAATCTAGATATATATTGGCAAATAGCAACCATTGGGTAATTCACAGTTGTTTATAATTAATAGTAAATACATAAATACTGTTAATGCTGGTTTTGTATGTTCAAGGCTAGGAACGGATGGTTTAACTCAGCATTCAGTTTTCTGAACTTAACCAAAAGTAGCAATATTTTGGTTCAGGGTATGAGGTAGGAGATTATGGACAGCCTATATTTAACATTTCGATCTGCATTCCATTTTATTTTATTTTTTGAGACAGGGTCTCATTCTGTCACCCAGGCTGCATGCAGCACAGTGGTGCAAACAGCTCACTGCAGCCTTCATCTCCGAGGCACAAGCGATCTTCCTGCTTCAGCCTCCCGTGTAGCTGGGACCACATGTGCACGCACCATGCCCGGTTAACTTTTTTGTAGAAAAGGGGTTTCACTTTGTTGACCAAGCTGTTCTCGAATTCTCGGGCTCAAGCCATCCTCCCACCTTTGCCTTCTCAAAGTGCTGTGATTACAGGTGTTAGCCACTATGCCAGGCCTACATTTTTTTAATCAGTCCACTTCTCAAGGTTCTGCTGGCAAGTGCAATAGCAACATACATCCCACCTCCATCCTCCTACCCCTCAGAAAAGGATTTTAGATATATATTTTAAAAATTTATATTTTGAGACGGAGTGTCACTCTATCACCCAGGCTGGAGTGCAGTGGTTTGATGTTGGCTAACTGCAGCCTCTGCCTCTGGAGTTCAAGCAATTTTCCTGTCTCAGCCTCCTGAGTAGCTGGAATTACAAGTGCCCACCAACCACACCTGGCTAATTGTTTTTTTTGAGACTGAGTCTCACTCTGTTGCCCAGGCTAGAGCACAGTGGCGTGACCTTGGCTCACTGTAACCTCCGCCTCCCGGGTTCAAGCAATTCTCTCGTCTCAGCCTCCTGAGTAGCTGGGACTACAGGCGCATGCCACTACGTCCGGCTAATTTTTGTATTTTTAGTAGAGACGGGTTGCACCATATTGGTCGGGCTGGTCTCAAACTCCTGACCTCAGGTGATCCACCCATCTCAGCCTCCCAAAGTGCTGGGATTACAGGCGTGAGCCACTGCACCTGGCCTAATTTTTGTGTTTTTAGTAGAGACAGGGTTTCACCATGTTGGCCAGGCTGGTCTCAAACTCCTGACCTCAAGTGATCCACCCACCTCAGCTTCCCAAAGTGCTGGGATTACAGGTGTGAGCCACCACACCTGGCTTCTGGCTTAGATATTTAAAAGCCTAAATAATTAACCAAAAATTCTTCCGCCTCTCCCAGAGTTGTAACTGCCTTGAATGGTGCACATGGCCCTAGTTCAGGCCACTGTCATCCTTGGCCTTAAGGCTTTCTTATTTCTTTTCTTTATTTATTTATTTTATTTTATCTTTTTTATTGAGACCGAGTCTCACTCTGTCACCCAGGCTGGAGTGCAGTGGCACAATCTCGGCTCACTGCAACCTCCACTGCCCAGGTTCAAGCAATTCTCCTGCCTCAGCCTCCCAAGTAGTTGGGACTACAGGCGCCTACCACCAGGCCCGGCTAATTTTTGTATTTTTAATAGAGACAGGGTTTTGCCATGTTGGCCAGGCTTATCTCAAACTCCTGACCTCAGGTGATCTGCCTGCCTCTGCTTCCCAACGTTCTGGGATTACAGGCATGAGCCACCGTGCCTGGCCAAGGCTTTCTCATTTCAATGTAGAAATGTGAGTAGCTTCTAAGCTGATCTGCCAGCTTCTATCTGTCTGCTTCTAATTCAATGTCGGCATTACAGTCAGACATGCCACCTCCCTACTTAAATCTGTTACTGTGCCTGCCTCAAATTCCCTTGCATGGTCACAAGGCTTTACATGATATGACTGCTGCCTACCTTCTTTGTTCATTTTCACAAAATATGATTTCTTCAAGGGTTCATAGGGCCATTGCAGTATAATTCACTAGGTGCCATGATTGAAGTCATACAGGTTGCTCAGAAAACAAAGGAGAAACCTATGATTTAGTATATTTGAGAGTGGTGGGAAGAGACTTCCCAAAAGCCATAGCTATGGCTTGAAAAGCAGAAATGGTTAAGCAGGTGAGGGAATCTCATGAATTGCAACCCATATTCAGCCAGTTGCCCAGAAACCATGGAGTCCTTGGCTTGTCTGTCTCCTCTCACATATCTGATTGTCACTGAATCCCTATCACATTCCCCCTACTCCTACCCAGCCCCCACCATCAACTGCATCAGCCTTTTTTTTTTTTTTTTTTTTTGAGACGGAGTCTCGCTCTGTCACCCAGGCTAGAGTGCAGTGGCGCAATCTCGGCTCACTGCAAGCTCCGCCTCCTGGGTTCACGCCATTCTCCTGCCTCAGCCTCTCCGAGTAGCTGCGACTACAGGTGCCCGCCACCACGCCCGGCTAATTTTTTGTATTTTTAGTAGAGACGGGGTTTCACCGTGGTCTCGATCTCCTGACCTCGTGATCCGCCCGCCTCGGCCTCCCAAAGTGCTGGGATTACAAGCGTGAGCCACCACACCCGGCCTGCATCAGCCTTCTAACTTGTCTCCATTCTCCCCAGTGCTCTGCTGAGTGAAACCTATATCACCCATTAGGTTGTGAATTCTTTTTTTTTTTTTTTTGAGACAGAGTCTCACTCTATTGCCCAGGCTCAAGTGCCATGGTGTGATCTTGATTCACTGCAACCTCCGCCTCCCAGGTTCAAGCGATTCTCCTGCCTCAGCCTCCTGAATAGCTGGGATTACATGCACCTGCCACCATGCCTGGCTAATTTTTTTGTATTTTTAGTAGAGACGGGGTTTCACCATCTTGGTCAGGCTGTTCTTGAACTCCCGACCTTGTGATCCACCTGCCTCGGTCTCCCAAAGTGCTGGGATTACAGACATGAGCCACCACTCCTGCCTTAGGTCGTGAATTCTTAAGAAAGGTGATTAAATACTGTGTTCTCTGTGCCCCAGGGCCTTAGTGTTCCCTTTACCATAGAATATGTGCTCATTAAAACGAATGAGTATAAAAGGAGAGGGTGGTTGGGCATGGTAGCTCATGCCCGTAATCCCAGCATTTTGGCAGGCTGAGGTGAGAGGATCACTTGAGCCCAGGAGTTCAAGACCAGCCTGGGCAACATAGGGAGACCCTATCTCTACAAAATAAATTTTAGGATTAGCCAGGTGTGGTTGTGCATGCCTGTAGTCCCAGCTAATTGGGAAGCTGAGGCACGAGGATTGCTTGAGCCCAGGAGGTTGAGGCTACAGTGAGCCTGGGCAATGAACTGAGACCCTGTCTAAAAAAAAAAAAAAAGTTTTGTTCCCACATTTTTTGGAGTGCAGTGGCTCATTCTCTCCACCAGCTTTTTTTTTTTTCTTTTGAGACAGAGTCTGGCTCTGTCGCCCAGGCTGGAGTGCAGTGGTGTGATCTCAACTCACTGCAACCTCAGCCTCGTGGGTTCAAGCGATTCTCCTGCCTCAGCCTCCTGAGTAGCTGGGACTACAGGCATGTACCACCATGCTTGGCTAGTTTTTTGTATTTTTAATAGAGATGGGGTTTCACTATGTTGGCCAGGCTGATCTTGAACCCCTGTCCTCAAGCGATTTGCCCCTCTCGGCCTCCCGCCTGGCCTCGCCACCAGTTTGGAGTGCAGTGGCCCATTATCTCCACCAGGGGTCATCATGGCCCAGACCTTTCAGTCAGCTAAATAACGTGATAAGAGAGCTTAGAGATTTCCTTCAGCAAAGTCCTGCTCTGTCAATACTTTGCATTTTGGTAGTAATGGGAAGGTTCCCGGATTGTGTTTCTGTAGGATTTCCCCTTTGGTTCCTGTGAGAGCTGAAGCAATCACTGTACATCCCTCACACCGTCACTTAAGACACATCCATTACTTTATTCCTTATTCAGGGAATAGCCTTGCTTGTCATCTCTTGTATCATTTCACTTTCACAGGCTGACCATTCATTTGATAAACTCACCTTCCTCATTCAGATGATTTAGCTGCCTCGTTGCTCATTGTAATTATAATTCTTTTTTTTTTATTTTTTAAACAGATTCTCGCTCTGTCACCCAGGCTGCAGTGCAGTTCAGCTCACTGCAAACTCCGCCTCCTGGGTTCAAGCAGTTCTCCTACCAAAGCCACCCAAGTAGTTGGGATCACAGATGCGCACCACCACGCCTGGCTAATTTTTTGTATTTTTAGTAGAGACGGGGTTTCGCCATGTTGCCCAGGCTGGTCTCGAACTCCTGGCCTCCAGTGATCTGCCCACCTCAGCCTCCCAAAGGCTGACCACACCCAGCCTATAATTCTTAACTTTAATGCAAAATAATTAGAATATGATACAATTTTACTTAACAGACAAAACGGGAAAGACACTGAGGCAACAGGAACAGCTTAGACTAATGCACCGGGTTATGAAATTTAGAACAGAGTATTGGAAGGAACCACAAGGAACACAATATTGCCGGAGTCTCATGTTGGGGAGACAAGGAAAGCAGTTGGAAAAGTTGAGACTGGATGATGAAGTGGCTTACATGCCATGAGAAGGAGTTTAGACTGTCTTTCAGGCATTCAGGAACTGTTGAAGGGAACACAGAGAAGTTACAAATTACGGGTACCATATAAAGATAAAGCTGGCAGCAATATGGAGAATGAATTGGAAGGGACGAGACTAGAAACAGGGACAAACAGGGTCTGAGAGCACTAAAGTTCTCAGGTGAAACGTAGTGCAGACTCAGTTAACTAAGAGGTAGAATTCTTGGAGCTTTGGAGACATTAGATGGAAGTAAGAGGATGAGGGAAGGTGTCAAAGCTGATTCATAAGTTTCTGACTTTCTGACTTAATAAGGGAATGCAGAAGGAGAAGCATGTTTGGATGAGAAGATAATCAGTTCAGTTTTGGACAGGCTAAATTGAGGTGTCTGTGAGACAACCAGGTGAAATGTTCTATAGATATATGGATATACATCTCAAGGATGAGGTGGATGTAGATGTAGATGAGGTCATCCAAACAGAGGGTATAGGGTAAGTAGGGAATAAAAGGAAGGTACAACCCTAAAAAAGACCAATCCATGAGATAAATATAAAATGCTTAGAACAGAACCTGACCATAGTGAGCATTGGTCTGCCTGGCTTGAAGTTGTATCTGACTCCTTAGGAAAAGAAAGGAGGAGGCAAGGTGTGCTAATCTCTTTATTACTTGATTTCTTGGATTACCCCATTTCTAATTCGTGGGAGTCCTGGCCTGATCCAAGTACTAATTGGATCCCTTAACTATGGATGGGAGAAAGATGATGCACTCAGTGCTTGGTGATTGTTCTGGACTTTGCCAGTAGTCAGCAGTCAGCAAAGCATAACCAGAGAAAGAGAGAGAAGGGCAGGGGGTGGGGAGGGCCTCAGGAACTAGCCAAAGGGGCTGCTGGGCTGGCTTGTGCTATGCTGGGGCCTTTGTCCTGCTGAAACTGTCCACACAATGGAGCTGGGTTACATGCTGACCTGGCATTCTGAGTATGGGGCTGGGATAGAGATTCTGTATGGTGGAAGCAGAGATAGATAGTCACCTAGTCCCTGAGGGCTGCATCTCCATTCATCCACAGTGAAATCACTAGAAAGGATGTTCAATATATGATAATAATAAATTATGTTTATATGTAATTCACACCTCAATTCATTTATACTTTGATTTTTTTTTTTTAAGAGACAGGGTCTGCCTACATTGTCCAAGCTGGATTTAAATTCCTAGGCTCAAGCAATCCTTAACCTCAGGCTCCCAAATAGCAAGGACTACAGGCATGTGCTACTGTACCCAGCTCATTTATTTTTATTTATTTTATTTTGTTTTTATTATTTTTATTTTATTTATTTATTTGTGAGATGTAGTCTCATTCTGTCGCCCAGGCTGGAGTGCAATGGCATGATCTCAGCTCACTGCAGCCTCTGCCTCCCGGGTTCAAGCCATTCTCCTGCCTCAGCCTCCCAAGTAGCTGGGACTACAGGCATACACCACCATGCCCAGCTGATTTTTATATTTTTAGTAGAGATGGGTTTCACCATGTTGGCCAGGCTGGTCATGAACACCTGCCTCGGCCTCCAGAGTGCTAGGATTACAGGTGTGAACCCCTGCGCCTGGGCTTTATTTATTGTTTTGAACAGAATCTCCCTCTGTTGCCAAGGCCGAAGTGCAGTGGTGCCATAAGCTTACTGCAGCCTTGAACTCCTGGCCTCTGGTGATCCTCCTGCCTTGGCCTCCCAAAGTGCTGGGATTACAGGCATGAGTCACCATGACTGGCTATTTTTCCTTTTACATTTTATTTATTTTATATATAATTTATATATATAATTTATTTATATATATTTACATTTATTTATATTTTTACAATCTGGCCGGATAGGCAATAAAATACTATTTTGTTTTCTTTTAAAGAGACACAGTCTCACTCCGTCACTCAGGCTGGAATGCAGTGACATAATCATAGCTCACTGTAGCCTTGAATTCCTGGACTCAAGTGAACCTTCCACCTCAGCCTCCTGAGCAGCTAAGACTATAGGCACGTGCCACCACACCCTCTAATTTTTAAAAAACTTCTTATAGAGACAGGGTCTTGCTATGTTGCCCAAGCTGGTCTTGAACTCCTGACAAGGTAGTCTTCCTGCCTTGGCCTCCCAAAGTGTTGAGGTTACAGGCATGAGCCACCACACCTGTCCAGCGTAGATTGTTTATGGAACTCAAACCTGATATATTCTTCAGGTCCTGATAATATGAGCTGGCTAGGGAGTAGCTGCAGTAAGATGGTGAGTCAGTCCTGGACATCCTTAGAGGTGACTGTGGTAATCACATGGGACTCACTGTGGAGGAACACAGCAAGAAAAATAGCTCTGCCTGCAGATTTCCTAAGCTATATAGACCCACTTGCTCTCTCTTACTATGGATTATGGTTGTATAGCACTCTCTGGGACTAAGCAATGGAACCTTCCTTATTGAAGTGGGGAGTAAGCTAGAATCACTGTCACTGTCCTAAAGTTTGAAAGACTGATCATTAGTAATCAAGAGATAACTCAGTTAAGTATAGAGATAAATGAGAATTCATGGTGATTACCACTAGGAGCCATTAAGATTTATAATAACTTTGTAATTACTCAAATTTGTTATTTTACAAATCCTTTCTCCATTTTCATAGTTCCTGTTGGAAAAAACTTCAAAAACATTTGTATACTTACTTAAGGCCAGAAGAAAGGTGGAAAATCTACAGCTAAAAACATTTTGCAACCCCTGAAAAGAACCCCAAATACGAGAATGAAGTAGAATAATAGCAAAGGGGGGAACAAGTGAACAAGAAAAAAAGATGAAGATGAATTGGAGTGTGTCCTGGCATCACCCAGGAGGGTTAGACCCCAGAAATCCCCTTACTCCTAGGCAATTCTCCAAAGTCACCTTCCTTTGCAGATTTCTTTTCTTTTGTTTTTGTTTTTGTTTTGTTTTGTTTTGTTTTTGTTGTTTTTTTTTTTTTTTGAGACGGAGTCTCGCTCTGTCACCCAGGCTGGAGTGCAGTAGTGCAATCATGGGCCACTGCAGCCTCAACCTCCACGGGCTTAGTGAACCAGGCTAAGGCCTGGTTATTTTGTGGTGTTGTTTTGAGACAGGGTCTCACTCTGTTGCCCAGGCTGGAGTGCAGTGGCACCATCACAGCTCACCACCTCAGCCTTCCAAGTAACCAGGACCACAGGTGCATCCCACTTCTGAAGGGAGACACAGCCTTTTTTTGTTTTTTGTTTTTTGTTTTGAGATGGAGTCTTGCTCTGTCGCCCAAGCTAGAGTGCAGTGGTGCAATCTCGGCTCACTGCAAGCTCCGCCTTCTGGGTAAATGCCCTTCTCCTGCCTCAGCCTCCCGAGGAGCTGGGACTACAGGTGCCCGCCACCACGCCCAGCTAATTTTTTGTATTTTTAGTAGAGACGGGGTTTCACCGTGTTAGCCAGGATGGTCTCGATCTCCTGACCTCGTGATCCGCTCGCCTCAGCCTCCCAAAGGGCTGGGATTACAGGCGTGAGCCACTGAGCCCGGATTGTATTTGTTTTTTGTTGTTGTTTTGTTTAAAAAGGCTAGGCTAAGGCTGGGTGAGGTGCCTCACGCCTGTAATCCCAGCACTTTGGGAGGCCAAGGCAGGCAGATTGCTTGAGCCCAAGAGTTCAAGATAAGCCTGGGCCACACGGCAAAACCCCATCTCTACAAAAAATACAAACATTAGCTAGGTGTGCTGGTGCAGGCCTGTAGTCCCAGCTATTTGGGAGGCTGAGGTGGTGGGAGGATTGTTTGAGCCTGGGAGATTGCGCCATTACACTCCAGCCCGGAGTCTCTCCTTTTTTGAAACAGAGCAAGACCCTGTCTCAAAAACAAAACAAAACAAAACAACAACAACAACAAAAAAAACAAGGCCAGGTTCTATGGCTCATCCTTGTAATCTTGTAATCCCAGCACTTTGGGAGGCTGAGGTGGTAGAATCGGTAGGATGGCTTGAAGCCAGGAGTTTGAGACCAGCCTGGGCAACATAGTAACACCTCATCTCTAAAAAAAAAATTTTAAATAAGCTGGGTGCAGTGGCACGTGCCTGTAGTCCCAGCTACTCAGGGGGCTTAGGTGGGAGGATCGCATGAGCCCAGAAGTTTAAGACTGCAATGACCTGTGATCGCGCCACTGCACTCCAGCCTGCGCAACACAGTGAGACTACGTCTGTAAAATAAAAATAAAAATAAAAGGCTAGGCTAGTAGAAAACAATAAGCATACTAATTGTATGTAAATCTAAGCAAAAACTCAAGTAAGCTTTTGAGAGTTCATCTCTAGTTAGGTTTGAAAGAGGCCGGCATTTAGCTAAGTGGGGAGACTGATGTCAAAGGAAATGGGCCGAGGTTTAGTTCTCCATGAAATTCTTGTCAACGTTGATGAAGAATAAAGGCAAGAGGATGGTAGCTGCAGATAAGGAAAGCTAGCCATTTTATTTGTCGTCTATAAGAGATTGAATTTAACTGCCCTTTGCTGTTCCATCTCTTATTATCAGAGGCTACAGGATTGGTGGGTAGAGATAACCCATTCCTGTTAATAAAACCCCATTGAGTGGCTTCTGTTTACTTTTTAAATTTTTTAATTTTAATTTTTTTTTTTTTTTTCTAGACGGAGTCTCACTCTGTCTCCCAGGCTGGAGTGCAGTGGTGTGATCTCAGCTCACCACAGCCTCCACTTCCTGGGTTCAAGTGATTCTCTTGCCTCAGCCTCCCAAGTAGCTGGGATGACAGGTGAACACCATGATGCCTGGCTAATTTTTTTGTGTATTTTTAGTAGAGATGGGGTTTTGCCATGTTGGCCGGGCTGGTCTCAAATTCCCAACCTCAGATGATCCACCCACCTCAGCCTCCCAAGGTGCTGGGATTACAGATGTAAGCCACCATACCCAGCCAAATTTTCAATTTTGTTTTAGACAGGGCCTGACTCTGTCACCAAGGCTGGAGTGCAGTGGTGCTGTCTCAGTCCACTGCAACCTCTACCTCCCAGGCTCAAGTCATCCTCCCACCTCAGCCACCCCAGTAGCTGGGACTACAGGTGTGTGCCGTTGTGCCTGGCTAATTTTTGTATTTTTTGTACAGGAGGGGTTTCGCCATATTGCCCACGCTGCTCTCTGACTCCTGTGCTCAAACGATCCTCCTACCTCAGCCTCCTGATTTGCTGGGACTACAGGTGCAGGTAGCTCCTGTTTTTAAGTGCTTTATTCTGTGCCAGACACTGTACTAGGCTCTTTACCTACATTATGTTATTTGATACAGAGGAAATTGAGACTCAGAAAGCTTATGCTAATCTGGCCAGGTGCAGTGACTCAGGCTTGTAATCCCAGCACTTTGGGAGGCCGCGGTGGGCAGATCACTTGAGGCCAGGAGTTCGAGATCAGCCTGGCCAACGTGGTGAAACCCTGTCTCTACTAAAAATACAAAAATTAGCCAGGTGTGGTGGTGTGCACCTGTAATCCCAGCTACTTGGGAGGCTTGAACCCAGGAGGTGGAGGCTGCAGTGAGCTGAGATGGCACCACTGCACTCCAGAGTAAGACTCTGCCTGGGGAAAAAAAAAAAAAAAAAAGAAGCAAGCAAGCCTATGCTAATCTAATCTATTCAACAAATATTTATTTACTGCCTTCTGTGTGTTAAGCACCAGGTTTGCACTGGTGAAAAATCAGACAGGGTCCCTGCCCTCCTGGAACCTATATATAGCAGGGATAACTTGCCCAACCAGAAAGTGGTAAAGCATATATTGTTGTCACTGCTGTTTTTAATTAATTTGGGGTACACAGAATATTTTGTTGTTCATGATATCCTCTCCTCATTGGCCTATATATGGCTCCCACTTATTTGTTTTTAATAATGATTAAGCATCATTTCTAACCATCCATCCAATAGAAAAACTAGAACCTTGACAATTACTTTTATTTTATTTTATTTTTGAGACTGAGTTTCGCTCTTGTCGCCCAGGCTGGAGTGCAGTGGCACAATCTTGGCTCACTGCAACCTCCACCTCCCAGGTTCAAGCGATTCTCCTGTCTCAGCCTCCCAAGTAGCTGGGATTACAGGCACCCACCACCATGCCTGACTAATTATTGTATTTTTAGTAGAGATGGGGTTTCACCATGTTGGCCAGGCTGGTCTCCAACTCCTGACCTCAGGTGATCCGCCTGCCTCAGACTCCCAAAGTGCTGGGATTACAGGCGTGAGCCATTGCCCCCAGCCAACAATTACATAAATTTACATGATGTGCTACCCAAGTTTCTCTTGGGTATATAAGTGAGAAGTGGAGTTGCTGAGTCAGAAATTATGTAATTTGACCTGGCGTGGTGGCTCACACCTGTAATCCCAGCACTTTGGGAGGCCAAGAGGGGCAGATCACTTAAGGTCAGGAGTTCAAGACCAGCGTGGCCAACATGGTGAAACTCCATTTCTACTAAAAATACAAAAATTAGCTGGGCATGGTGGCGGGCACCTGTAGTCCCAGCTACTTGGGAGGCTGAGACATAAAAATTGCAGAGGTTGCAGTGAGCTGATTGTGCCACTGCACTCCAGCCTGGGCAACAGAGTGAGACTGTGTCTCAAAGAAAAAAAAAAAAAAAGAAATTATGTAATTTGTTCATCTTTATAAGTAGGTGTTAAACTGTGTCCCAAAGTCATTATCTCAGGTGGGGAACAGTGCCTCACGCCTGTAATCTCAACACTTTGGGATGCTGAGGTGACAGGATCACCTGAGCCTGGGAGTTTGAGGCCAGATTAGGCAACACAAGTGAGACCCCATCTCTACAAAAAATAAAAAAGTTAGCTGAGCATGGTGGTAAACACCTGTAGTCGCAGCTATTTGGGAGGCTGGGGTAGAAGGATCGCTTGAGCCCAGGAAGCTGAAAATGCAATGAGCTGTGATTGCACCACTCCACTCCAGCATGGGTGACAGGGCGAAACTCTGTCTAAAAAAAATAAATAAATAAATAAAAGTAATATCTCAGTTTATACTCCCACCAGCAGTTGTAACTGGTTCTTTTTTTTTTTTTTTTTTTTTTTGAGACGGAGTTTCGCTCTTGTTGCCCAGGCTAGAGTGCAATGGCGTGATCTCGGCTCACCGCAACCTCTGCCTCCCGGGTTCCAACGATTCTCCTGCCTCAACCTCCCAAGTAGCTGGGATTACAGGTACCCGCCACCATGCCCAGCTAATTTTTCTTATTTTTAGTAGAGACAGGGTTTCATTATGTTGGTCAGGCTGGTCTCGAACTCCTGACCTCAGGTGATCCACCCATCTTGGCCTCCCAAAGTGCTGAGATTACAGGCGTGAGCCACTGCACCCAGCTGGTTCTGTCACTTTTTATCCTCACCTAATTGGACCAGAGTATCTGTGGCCAAAGTCTCTGCTCTTAACACCATGATGTGCTACTCTCTCTCTTTATCCTGTCCAGGGGAAGTTTTCTGGAGGCAGCGTGAACCCTGCATGCTTCCTGAGGCCAGCAGTGGTGACTGGGATCTGGGAGCATTACTGGGTGAGATGCATTGAGGGTTACAGGGCCTTAAGTCAGGAGACTGATGAGGCTTCTAGAATATAGGAGATTCCAATGACTTCTGGTGGACTGTTTCTCTTCTATGTAATTGAGAGCTCCAAACCCTTTGGGTGCTCTCTGACCTGTTGTCAGCAACTCTTCCTGCCAGTGGATAGGTTAGATGGACCCCCTACCTTCACTATAACTCTCTTTCTGTTCATCCTCAAGCTGGGTATTATGAGGAGAAAGCACAGTCCCTGATCTGTGTTCCTTCTGTCTCCCCACAGGTGTACTGGGTAGGACCCATGCTGGGCACCATTCTTGCAGGCCTCACCTCGAATTTCTGTTCTCTGGTGCTTCATGAGAAAAGTTTGTGGCCGGTATGACTTGCTACTATGTGGAGATGGTAGAACCTATCAGTATGTCCCATTCCACCTTCTCCATCACCACACAACTCCACACCTAGGTCCCAAGTCCCTCACCAAGCCCGAGCACAACTGAACCTGTTTCCCCAAACTTTCCTTCCCCATATTATCCTTTTCCGTCTCCTTGACCAGCTGTTTCCCCAGGTCTGATCCCAGCACACCCATATCTTTCCCTGGGGATCAAGGCTTAGGGTGTGCTGATCATGGCTGTATTAGAGGATATTAGACCTTCCCATTGCTTCATAGCCAAGACTCAGTTTCCTTCCTTTCAGTACTTCTTGCTATGACCATGTGATTTAGGAAAGATGAAATACAAGCTGATTCTAAGGTTTAACTACGAGTCCCTTTCTTATTCCTATCCCTCCAACCCCACCCCCAGCCCATGCAGGGATGATAGTGTCTTCTCTCTGTCGATCCCTGTGGTTTAAAAAGCCAGGCCTAGGGTTTGAAAAGGGAGGTGCTGTCATGGACTGGGGGTAGGGAACCCAGGCTCAGAGAAAGCCAGACGCAGCAGAACTATTTTGTCCCAGAGCTGCAGGGTCCACAGATTCCAGCCCAAACTAGCCAATGGGAGAAAGGCTTCTAATCCCTGGGAACTAAAGAATTCTCTTTAGTTATCCAACTTCCCTGCTGAACCCCACTCCTTACCCCCACCCCCACCCTTACCCCTGGCAGACTCAGAGGAGGCTGAGGCCCCCAGGAGCTCAGCCCCAAATGCCATGAAGTGAGCTCAGCTTGATGGACCTTCCAAAGAGAGCTCAAGAGTATTCTAATGTTGATGTCAATCAGGACTATGAACCCCAATTTTGACACACACAGAAGGGCAGACTCTTCCAGTCCTGCTGTTCTTCACCCCCACTTCTCGTAGTCTCTCTTGCTCTGACCCCAATCCCACCCTCACTGCCATGGCTCTCTCGGCTCATCTCCCAGTTGAGAAAGGCGGGAAAATCCAACATCTTTACCATGTATGGGAGGCGACTTAGCCCTCCCCAGCTGTGAAGGGGTTAAGAGGCTGGGCCAGCTACCTCAGCCTGCCCCTCCCAGGGATTAAGAGTCCTCTATAAAGGGGACTGTCCACCCAGACAAGGCCATGGGGGTAGCAGGGACCCAGGCACTGTGCCCATCCCCCCTGCCATGTGGGAACTGCGATCAGCCTCCTTTTGGAGGGCCATATTCGCTGAATTCTTTGCCACCCTCTTCTATGTCTTCTTTGGGCTGGGGTCCTCACTGCGTTGGGCTCCTGGATCCCTGCATGTTCTGCAGGTGGCTATGGCATTTGGCTTGGCCCTGGCTACACTGGTGCAGTCTGTGGGCCACATCAGTGGAGCCCACGTCAATCCTGCAGTCACTTTTGCTTTCCTTGTGGGCTCCCAGATGTCCCTGCTCCGTGCCTTCTGCTATATGGCAGCCCAGATCCTGGGAGCTGTGGCTGGGGCCGCTGTGCTGTATAGCGTTACCCCACCTGCCGTCCGAGGAAACCTAGCACTCAACACGGTAATGGTTGGCTGAGAGGGGAGGGGGAACCTGGTGTCCTGACTCTCTGTTGCCCTGACTCCCTGACTGGTGCAGGTGAATCAGCTCACCTGGGGTCTGGGACAATATGTGCATGTGTGAGCATGTGTGTGTTGAAGTGGTGAGGATTGACAGGTGGTTTAGAGCTTTAAGGAAGGCATAGGGCCCTGGACTGAGAATTAACAAACCTGAGTTTGAGTTTCAGCTTTCCTTCCAACTCCTTGCAGGTTCTTAAGGAAACTTATTTTACCTTTCAAGGCCTCAGTTTCCTCATACATGTAAGTGGCTGCAATCATTTCCATCATGAAGGAGCACTGTTAGGAGATACTAAGATGCAAATACAATGATTATGAAGGGGGTTGTATTGTCCTTCCTCTCCAGGGACCTGATGCCATAAGGAGATCCTTGCCGGGGAAGTCTTGAGGAGGTAACACTGTGGCAGCCCTCACGAGCTGCCTCTCTTCTTCTTCCTTTGCGCAGTTGCACCCTGCAGTGAGCGTGGGCCAGGCAACCACAGTGGAGATCTTCCTGACGCTCCAGTTTGTGCTCTGCATCTTTGCCACATATGACGAGAGGCGGAATGGCCAACTGGGCTCCGTGGCCCTGGCCGTTGGCTTCTCCCTTGCCCTAGGGCACCTCTTTGGGGTAAGCAGGAAGGAGAACAACTTCTCATTCAAGGATTCCGGGGCCCCTAAACCTTTCCCAACTTTTAAGGGTTCTTCCTGCCTACTTCACTGTCAAACATGAACATTATCCATCGCACTCTGTACTGGCACAAAGGAATCAACTCTGCCCTATCCCTCTCTTGTGACTGCTATATCTAGTCCTTCTTGACCCCAAGGTAGAAATGAATGCATCATGGCTAGACATGGGCTTTGCCTATGGATCCATAGTCTGTTCCCAGACAGGGCATCAGTTGCCCTCACCCCATTCCAGGAACCCCTGGAGAGTCATGCAGGCTGTCCCTCCCCACTTGCTGCTGGCTAGAGAAAAGATGCCAGCTCTCAGGGGCAATGTGGGTTGTGGGGAGAGAAGCTGGGGTGCAGTAGGGGGGTGTCTCAGTTACAACTGTCTCTTTTGCAGATGTATTATACTGGTGCAGGCATGAATCCTGCCCGCTCCTTTGCTCCTGCCATTCTCACTGGGAACTTCACTAACCACTGGGTGAGTGAAGGGAGAGGGGCAAGATCCTGGAGCCCTTCTGGATGGTTGTGGACTGCAGGTTCCAGGCTGGATTCCTGCTTTCCTTCTGCATGTGTTGGCTGCTCTACCAGCACTCAGCTAAGGGGGCTGTCAGAGAGTGTGGCATGCCTGTGTGAGCAGGATTCATGATTTTCCTAGAAGGAGAGGCTCTTGCTCATATTTTTCCTTCTCTGGTTACTCAGGGAGTATGCACTGAGTATTCACTGGTTGCTGAACTAGGGGTATGAAGAGAGACAACTAAATATGAGCAGAATAAATTCTGCTCTCCGAGATCAAGATGTGTTGTGAGCACAAATGGGCCTCAGCCCCATTCCAGTTCTAATACGTTATTGGCTTTGTGTGTGACCATGGGCAAATAATCACTCTGTGCTTCAGTCTGTTTTACTATAAAATGGGACATTACGAGAAATGTGTGAAAGTTATATGTGAGAAACATTTAGCACAGAATCTGATATAAAGTAAGCACTCAATAAATATTGGTTATGTCCAAATATATGGAAATAATTTTAAAAATTTTCAAAGCTGTACACCCATTTTCATAACAGCGTTACTCACAATAGCCAAGAGGTAGAAGCAACCCAAGTGTTCCTCAGTGGATGAATGGATAAACAAAATGTGGTATATACATAAATGGAATATTAGCCGTAAAAAGGAAGGAAATTGTGACACATACCACAACATGGATGAATCTTGAGGACATTATGCTAAGTGAATAAGCCAGTCACAAAAAGACAAATACTGTATGATTACATTTATATGGGGTATTTAGAGTACTCAAATTCATAGACACAAAGTAGAAGGATAGTTACCAGGGGCTGATGGGGGTGGGGTGGAATAGGCAGTTGTTTAATGGGTATAGAGTTACAGTTTTGCAAGATGAAAAAGTTCTAGATATAGGTTGCACAACAATGTGAATATACTTAACACTACTAAACTGTACACTTAAAAACATATATATATATTTTTGAGACGGAGTCTCCCTCTATCACCCAGGCTGGAGTGCAGTGGAGCTTGATCTCAGGATCTCAGCTCACTGCAAACTCCGCCTCCTGGGTTCAAGCAATTCTCCTGCTTCAGCCTCCCGAGTAGCTGGGATTTCAGGCGCCTGCTACCGCACCCAGCTAATTTTTGTATTTTTAGTAGAGATGGGGTTTCTCCCTGTTGATCAGGCTGTTCTCAAATGGCTGACTTTGTGATCCGCCCGTCTCAGCCTCCCAAAGTGCTGGGATTACAGGCGTAAGCCACTGTGCCTATCCAAAAATATTTAATATGGTAAATTTTATATGTGTTTTACCACAATTTATAAAATTTTTTTGAAAGCAACATCAAACTAGTGCAAATTGATAACAAATAGAGTATACACATGCTAAGGTGTGGGATAAAGGAGTAATTTGATGAATCAGAAAATAAATGGTGAGTTTATTGTAGATATCAAGTGTACAATATCTTGTTTTCCACTAAGGTGGCTGGAAAAAGAGCAGCAACCAAGCCTGAGTATTCCTTTTTCTCTTCCTACAGGTGTACTGGGTAGGCCCAATCATTGGAGGGGGTCTGGGCAGCCTCCTGTACGACTTTCTTCTCTTCCCCCGGCTCAAGAGTATTTCTGAGAGACTGTCTGTCCTCAAGGGTGCCAAACCTGATGACTCCACTGGACAACCAGAGGTCACAGGGGAACCTGTTGAACTGAACACCCAGGCCCTGTAGAAGCTCCAGCTGAATAGAGGGAGTAGAAAGCTTCTGAGTTTACGTGGAGGGGTTGAGCCAGCCCCTAGATGAAGAAAGAGACTGTGGGGAGGGGCATGTACTTCTTTATTTTTTAACTTATGTATGTGGTTGTTTTTTTTTTTTCTTTTGCTGTGTGAAATCTTTCAAGTTGCATTCATGAGCTGGTTGGTGCAAACTTCCCTTCCTCCCCATCCCACCTCCCTTCGCCGTGTGTGCTGATTGTGCATATGAATGTGAGTGTGGCTGTGTCTGAGTTTTGGGGCATGAGAGCTAAGGAAGCAAAAAGAGGTGCCATCCTATACCTCCCTTCCTCGACCCAGTATGGTGAGTACTGGGTAACCAATACCTTAAGTTTCTGGCCTTTACCCTGCTGCCAGTCAAGTGCATGGCTCTTGATTTCTGAGGGAACAGAGAAGCAGGGAGTTACTCCTCACATGAGGCAGATGGAGAGAAGTGGAGGAGACAAGGCTTCCAAGGGTTAGGAGAAGGGACTCAAGGGAGGTGGGTGGTGAAAATGGAGGTATTAGCCCCAGATCAGGATGTAGGTGTACCAAAGAATTGGGGGGAAGTTAATGGGAATATATAGCCTACTTATCTCAGGGATGCTTGCCCCAGGGACTTGGGTGGGGAAGTAGCTCTGAGAAAAGTGAACACTAGGATTTAGCTGTTCTGTAAAGCCACATAAACCTGTCTACATCCGCTGGCTGGTTGTTTTCATTCTGGCATAATGGATCTCTTCAGAGGTCCTGGGCCAAGGAGCTTCCAACCTAAATAGGGCTTGGGCAAGCCTAGAATCTAGAAAAATTAAGCAGCTTAACTGGTCAGCCTGACATCCACTGTTGTGGCTGCCTGGCAGATGGTATTTAAGCCCCACAATTGTTCCCTAAGGCCAACACAGGAAATCTGATTCCTGGAGCAATAAATGAACGGGTGGTAGTAGGGGGCATGAGGGGAGAGGCTTTGACTCTGTTCTAATTTATTTAGAGCAAATCAAAACACTCCTCAAATGGCATCTTTCTGCTTTTATCACTAGTTCTGTGTTTTTTTTTGTTTTGTTTTGTGTCTTGTGTATTTTCATTTCTCTGTCATCTGTCCTTTCATCTTGAAGCAAATCTCTTCTAACTCTCTCATACCTCAGAAATTGATTCCTTCTCTTTAAATGCTTAATAATTCAGGAGATTATTATTTGTTTGAGCCCTATCTTCTTCTTCTTTTTTTTTTTTTGAGAGGGGGGTCTTACTATGTTGACCAGGTTGGAGTGCAATGGATATTCACAGGCATGATCATCGCACACTACAGTCTAGAAATCCTGGGCTCAAGCGATCTTCCTGCTTCAGCCTCCCCAGTAGCTGGGATTACAGGGGGCCAGAGCAGAGCCCTATTATCTTTTCCTTTTGGCAAGATCTTCTGAGCAGAGGCCAGAAGAGACCCTCAAATGATCAATGAATATTTACGGTTGCTTTCTTCCTTTTATGAGCCTCTTGCATACTTTGAAAGCTTTAAACTTATACCTATAATACAACGGACACCCCCTATCCCAGAAGACCATTCCTCTCTGTACTTCAGCTCTTCACTTCCTCCCAAATAAAACCTAACTTTTCTAACTAACTATTTAAGACTTGGAATAGTCCGCTTGACTAGAAGAAGGGGAAGAATGTTTGTAAATTCACCTCTAATCGGACTTTAATTCTACTATAATTCAGCAGAAAATTCATAGCGCTGTGATTTTTAGATCGACCTCACTTAAAACAGTCCCTGCACTCGCTTCCCTTTTCCTTCCTTCTTCACCAATCTCCGCCCCAGCTCGCTCGGAGTCACGTGGACCAGTCCGGCTCGCCCCGCCTAGCTCTCCGCGCAGGCGAGGACCGGTCCAGCTGAGCCTGGTGGCGGAAAGGCTGCGGCCCCGCGCCAGAGGGCTCCTGGCTCCTCCAGGCTTCTGAGGACCCGCAGGGAGCGGGTGAGTGGGTGTGTGGCGAGAGGGCGCTAAGCGGACACGGGGATCCTTTCGAAGCTATGGGGGCATTCTCGGGAGACGCTGAGTCCCTTTTCGCGCCATCCGGTTTAGAGCGAGGGGGCGGGGCTCGTGCTGCAGGCGCGCACGCGCAGTTCTGTACTCTGCGCCTTAAGTCTCCGGCGCCGTGTTCCTGGGTCTCACCGGACGCAGGCTTAGCCCTGCGCTGCTCCGCACAGCTTGGGCCTCCCGCTGGATGGGTTGTGATGGAAAGGGGCTTGGAACTCCTGAATTAGAACAGAAAGTGTCTGAGGGAGTTCCACTTCGGAGCTTAGCATCTAGTTGAGACCTGAAAAAAACTGGTGTGTGGCCTGGCTGTCAGCAGGGGTCGGAATTCACAGGCCGCTTTGCTTATATCGTGGGTTTTATGGAATGGCTTTCTCACTCCCTTCCCTTCGTTGCCTTGTTTGGGTTTGTCACCTGGACCTCAGCTGCTAATGAAGCTTTTTTCCTTGAGCCTCTCAATTCTTTGCCTTTCGTGCTTCGACTAGTACTTTCAATTTTTTATTTATTTTGAGACGGAGTCTCGTTCTGCAGTGGCGCCATCTCGGCTCACTGCAACCTCCGCCTCCCGGGTTCAAGCGATTCTCTTGCGTCAGCTTCCTGAGCAGCTGGGATTACAGGCGCGCGCCACCATGCCCGGCTAATTTTTTGTATTTTTTTTAGTAGAGACGGGGGTTTCACCATATTGGTCAGGATGATCTCAAACTCCTGACCTCATGATCCGCCCGCCTCGGCCTCCCAAAGTGCTGGGATTACGGGCGTGAGTCACCGCGCCTGGCCTGTTTGTTTTTTTGGTTGTTTTGTTTTGTTTTTGAGACGGAGTCTTGCTCTGTCGCCCAGGCTGGAGTGCAGCGGCCCGATCTCGGCTCACTGCAACCTCCGCCTCCCTGGTTCAAGCGATTCTCCTGCCTCAGCCTCCCCAGGAGCTGGGATTACAGGTGCCCGCCACCACGCCCGGCTAATTTTTGTATTTTTAGTAGAGATGGGGTTTCACCATGTTGGCCAGGCTGGTCTCGAACACCTGACCCCAAATGATCCGCCCACCTCGGCCTCCCACAGTGCTGGGATTACAGGTGTGAGCCACCGCGCCCAACCCTACTAGTACTTGGTACAAAGTAAAGGTAGATCATCTGATGTTAAATTTAAAACTCCTCTTTGACCACCCACAGTTAGCCTTAAATCCGTAGGTGGGTGTCTTTGGCCCCTTACAGTCTGGCCCTGACCCTCTCAATCTCATTTTGTAAATCTCTTACACACCTGACTCCTGGCCACGTGGAAAGATTGTGGCTGCCCTCTTTCATATCTCAGTACTTAGGTTCCTGCTGTTCCTTCTGCTTGGAAGTTCTTGACACTGCTCTGCCAAGCGAACTTCTCTTTGAAGACTGAGCTTAATTGTCCCTCTGAAAATCAATGTATCCGGCCTCCTATGCCAAGTTAGTCACTTCTTCCTGTGTGTCCCTGAAGTTTTTTACCCCCCTGTATTACCAGGGGCACTGATACAGCTCAATAAAAGGTTACTGAGCTCCTAACATGTACCATGCACTGTGCTTAGCACCAGGCTTACAGAGATGAGTAGGACGGAGAGTTCCCATCCCTTGAGGAACTCAAGTCGTAAGGAAAACACATGTAATTGAGTCTTCTGTGGTTAAAGTGAAAGGGTCATCAAGAAGTCCTTCCCGGCTTCCTTCCTCCTCTCACTGCACTCACACCATCTTACATCCTGATGCCTCCAAATCTTTAGCTCCAAACTCTTATCCCTCATCTTCCAGACTTGTCTGTTTCAGTTCAATTTAGTAAAGCATTTATTGAGCACTTACATTGTGCTGGGTAGTGATGATTCCTGATGTGAAAGAGTTTACGTTTTAGTGCAGTTATCATAGGATAGTTAGAATCACCTGAGGAACATTGTCAAAACACTTGCGTAAGCCCCATGTGTGGAAATTCTGATCCTCTAACAAGGCTCTGAAAATTCAAGGGTGAATAAGAATTCCTATCTCTACTAAAAAAAAAAATACAAAAATTAGCTGGGTATGGTGGCATGTTCCTGTAATCCCAGCTACTTGGGAGGCTGAGGCAGGGAGAATCACTTGAACCTGGGAGGCGGAGGTTGCAGTGAGCCAAGATTGCACTATTGCATTCCAGCCTGGGTGACAGAGTGAGACTCCGTCTCCAAAAAAAAAAAAAAAAAGAATTCCTGTCCTCAGGGAATCTAAGGCTAATGGAGGGAGATAGACTTTGATTTTAACTATTATGTACAACATGAATTGTAAGTACCATGTTGGAAGTCTGAATATGGCACACAGTAGACATCAAGGAAAAGGAGGTCACTTCTGTATGGAGAAGTCAGGAGGAAGTCCCTTTTGGGCAGTCTTTTTTTTTTTTTGAGATGGAGTTTTGCTCTTGTTGTCCAGGCTGGAGTGCAGTGGCATGGTCTCCCAGGTTCAAGCGATTCTCCTGGCTCAGCCTCCCAAGTAGCTGGAATTACAGGCACCCGCCACCACACCTGGCTAATTTTTTTTTAATTTTTAGTAGAGACAGGGTTTCACCATATTGGCCAGGCTGGTCTTGAAGTCCTGACCTCAGGCGATCCACCCGCCTCGGCCACCCAAAGTGCTGGGATTACAGGCGTGAGCCACTGCGCCTGGCCTGGACAGAGTCTTCAGAGCTAAGTTGATATTTAGATGGGAGGCCATTCTAGATAGACTAGTGGCTTGAGAGAGAAGCGTGAGAGGTAAACAGGAGAGAGATTCATGAAAGACTTTGTATTGTAGGCACTGGGGGTTACTGAAACTTTAGTTTTGTATGGTAATGCATGCTAATAGTAAAGAATTCAAATAGTATCAAAGGGAAAGAGAAATATTTCTCCTATCCTAGATCCCCTAGTTCTCAGAGACAATCACTATGAAGTTTCTTATGTATACATTGAAGTGTTTTAAGCAGGATTGTTATATGCCTAAATCAGGTAACCATATTGAGGCTAGATTGAACAAGACTAGAGGCAGCTGCATTCATGCCTGTAATCCCAGCACTTTGGGAGCCCAGGGGGGTGGATCGCTTGAGCCCAGGAGTTAAAGACCAGCCCGGGCAACATGGCAAAACCTTGTCTCTACAAAAAATACAAAAATTAGCAGCGTGTGATGATGTACCCTATAGTCCCAGCTATTTGGGAGGCTGAGGTGGGAAAGTTGCTTGAGCCTGGGAGATGGAGGCTGCCGGGAGCTGTGATTGCACCACTGCACTCCAGTCTGGGTGACAAAGTGAGACCCTCTTTCAAAAAAGAAAAAAAGGCTGGTGGCAGAGAAAGAGGATAGGAAGAGGTTGAGTAACCTAAGCAAGATCTACTCAGGAACTGAACTAAGGCAGTAGCAATTGGGATAGAAGGATAGACTGCAACTGATAGAAGAACTTAAGGAAGTTAAGTGAGATGGAGCTAAGGTGATTCCTAGGTTTCTTTTTTTTTTTTGAGACGCAGTTTTGCTCTTGTTGCCCAGGCTGGAGTGCAATGGCGCGATCTCAGCTCACTGCAACCTCCGCCTCCCGGGTTCAAGCGATTCTCCTGCCTCAGCTTCCTGAGTAGCTGGGATTACAGGCACGCACCACTACACCCGGCCAGTTTTGTATTTTTAGTAGAGACAGGGTTTCTCCATGTTGGTCAGGCTAGTCTTGAACTCCGGACCTCAGGTGATCCACCTGCCTCGGCCTCCCAAAGTGCTGGGATTACAGGCATGAGCCACTGCATCCAGCCTCTTTTTTTTTTTTTGACATGGAGTTTCGCTCTTGTTTCCCAGGCTGGAGTGCAATGGTGCGATCTTGGCTCACCGTAACCTCTGCCTCCTGGGTTCAAACAATTCTGCCTCAGCCTCCCAAGTAGCTGGGATTACAGGCATGCGCCACCACACCCAGCTAATTTTGTATTTTTAGTAGAGATGGCGTTTCTCCATGTTGGTCAGGCTGGTCTCGAACTCCCAACCTCAGGTGATCCGCCCACCTCAGCTTCCCAAAGTGCTGGGATTACAGGCATGAGCCACTGTGCCTGGCCCTAGGTTTCTTTTAATAAGGTGAAACTCAGCCTTCTTCACTGAGGAGATAGTGTCAGTCCTTGAGAGAGCCAAAGTGGAGACAGACTTGGGAAGATGAGTTCAGCTTTAGACCTATTGAGTGTAAGGTATCTTTGAGACATAAAGGTAGAGAATGCTATTCAGTTAGTCAGTTTAACATATGAGATTGTCAACTCAAGAGCTCAGAGGGGCCAGAAATACAGATTTGCTGGCTTCTGGCTTGGATGGTAGTTGAAGTGCGTGGGAGAGGGTGAGTTTGCCCAATCAGGCCGTGTACAGTGAGAAGGGAAGAAGGCTAAAGATGCAGGCCTAAGGAAAATCAGCACTTAAGTAGGAGGAGGAACAGCCAATAAGAGGTCAAAGGGAAAAGTTTTATGTTGGATTTTCTTCCCCCCTTAACATGAGCTGGGACAGGTGTGGGGGCACATGCCCGTAATCCCAGCACTTTGGGAGGCTGAGGTGGGAGGATAGCTTGAGCCTGGGGGGCTTGAGGCTGCAGTGAGCCGAGATCACACCACTGCACATCACTATACTTTTGAGACACTGTCTCAAAAGAAAAAACAGATGGAATAGCCTTGAGCAACTCAATATATTGGGATGGGGCTAGTGTAAAGGGAAGGTTGGAAATAAGGAATAACCAACTAAGGGACAGGAAGTGATTAATGAGGATCACAGAGTACTTAGATTAGAAGCAAAGAACTAGGGGTGGGTGTTTGAAATATATATGTTTTTAGGCTTGGGTGGAGAGAGTTGAGAGAGTTCATGTCTGATAACCTCAATTGTTCCTAACAGGAAGGAAGCAGATAAACCAGGTGGGAGGCAAGGAAGCAGTAGAGTGAAGGGGCTTGAGGATAATGATCAAAGTTAGGAATAGTGGTTCTTTGGGAAGAGACAATGAAGCGGACCAAGAATACAGAAATGAGGCTGGGCGCGGTGGCTCATGCCTGTAATCTCAGCATTTTGGGAGGCCGAGGCAGGCAGATCACGAGGTCAGGTGTTCCAGACCAGCCTGGCCAACATGGTGAAACCCTGTCTCTACTAAAAATACAAAAATTAGCCAAGCGTGGTGGCGGGCACCTGTAGTCCCAGCTACTTGGGAGGCTGAGGCAGGAGAATTGCTTGAACCCAGGAGGTGGAGTTGCAGTGAGCTGAGATCGCACCACTGCACTCCAGCCTGGATGACAGAGCAAGACTCTGTCTCAAAAAAAAAAAGAATGCCGAAATGATTTGCTGGACCAGGCTGAAGGCCCTGCTCAGGTTGCAGGCTATACGTGTTATCGGGGGAACCAGCCCCCAATATTTCAACATAGGTTCTTTTCTATTCTCCCTGTCGGCCGGTCTCATAAATAAAGAGAAAGACTACAAAGAAAAGAATTTTACAGCTGGGCCTCTGTGGGTGCCGTCACATATTGGTAGGACCATGATGGCGACTTGAGCCGCAAAACCAGCAAGTTTTTATTAGGGATTTTAGAAGGGGAGGGGGGTACGAATAGGGAGTGGATCACAGAGATCACATGCTTCAAAGGGCAATAAAAGATCACAAGGCAAAAGGGCAGAGTAGGATCACAAGGCAAGGGCGAAATTAGAATTACTGATGAGGGTCCATGTCCCACTGGGCACATATTGTCTTGATAAACATCTTAACAGGAAACAGGGTTTGAGAGCAGAAAACCAGTTTGACTAGAATTCACCAGGCTGGAATTTCCCAATCCTAGTAAGCCTGAGGGCACTGCAGGAGACCAGGGCATATTTCATCCCTTATCTCAACCACATAAGACAGACACTCCCAGAGCAGTCGTCTATAGGCCTACCCCTGGGAATGCACTCCTTCCCCAGGGTTATCAATTATTAATATTCCTTGCTGGGAAAATAATTCAATGATATTTCTCCTACTCACACGTCTGTTTATAGGCTCCCTGCAAGAAGAAAAATATGGGCCGGGCGCGGTGGCTCACGCGTGTAATCCCAGCACTTTGGGAGGCCGAGGTGGGCGGATCACGAGGTCAGGAGATCGAGACCACAGTGAAACCCCATCTCTACTAAAAATACAAAAAATTAGCCGGGCGTGGTGGCGGGCGCCTGTAGTCCCAGCTACTTGGAGAGGCTGAGGCAGGAGAATGGCGTGAACCCGGGAGGCAGAGCTTGCAGTGAGCCGAGACTGCGCCACTGCACTCCAGCCTGGGTGACAGAGCAAGACTCCATCTCAAAAAAAAAAAAAAAAAGAAGAAGAAGAAAAATGTGGCTGTATTCTGCCCGACCCCCCAGGCAGTCAGACCTTATGGTATCTTTCCTTGTTCCCTGAAAATCGCTGTTGTTCTGTTCTTTTTCAGGGTGCCCTGATTTCATATTGTTCAAACACACAATGTTTTACAAACAATTTGTACAGTTAACACAATGATCACAGGGTCCTGAGATGACATATATCCTCAGCTTATGAAGATGACGGGATTAAGAGATTAAAGACAGGCATAGGAAATTATAAGAGTATTGATTGGGGAAGTGATAAATGTCCATGAAATCTTCATAATTTATGTTCAGAGATTGCAGTAAAGACAGGCGTAATAAATTATTAAAGTGTTAATTTGAGGAACTAATAAATGTCCATGAAATCTTCACAATTTATGTTCTTCTGCTGTGGCTTCAGCTGGTCTCTCCATTTGGGGTCCCTGACTTCCCACAACATCATCTGTCTTATATCACTATACAGGGTTGTTTGGTTTTCTCCAGCACATCTGGGCCTAAATTTGAACTGAAGTCTAGGAAGCAGATGGTTGCATTGATCTGAGGTTATGTATGGTCTTTTGCAGGGTGAGTGTACTGAAAGGAAAAGGGATAGAGGCCACACGGGAAAATGGCCAAACTGATGTATATAGTGATACAGTAGTAGGATATGTGTGACCCTGGTTTGATCATTTTGTTTTCTAGCTCAGAAATCTTCAGTGGCTCCCTGGCTTAGGTTCTAAATCTTTGAACTGATGGACAAAGATGAGGTTTTTCCCATAAAGCTGGTTCCAGCTGCTTTTGCATTGCTTTCCTGTTGGACTCATCTATTCATAATGGCCCCCTCTTTGGTTTTGCACTGGCAGTTCTCTGCTTAAATGCCCATGCTATTCCCAGCTGCCTTAATCCTATGCAGCTTTCAAAGGCCCAGTTCTAATCATGCTTCCTCAGACAAAACCTTCTTGACCACTTTAACCTGAAAAGAGTACTAGTTTTTTAGTTTTTTTCGGTATCACATATTTAGAGCTTGTACTGCCTTGTCTTTTTTTTTTTTTTTTTTTGAGACGGAGTCTCGCTCTGTCGCCCAGGCTGGAGTGCAGTGGCGCAATCTCGGCTCACTGCAAGCTCCGCCTCCCAGGTTCATGCCATTCTCCTGCCTCATCCTCTCCGAGTAGCTGGGACTACAGGCGCCCGCCACCACGCCCGGCTAATTTTTTGTATTTTTAGTAGAGACAGGGTTTCACCGTGGTCTCGATCTCCTGACCTCATGATCCGCCCGCCTCGGCCTCCCAAAGTGCTGGGATTACAAGCGTGAGCCACCGCGCCCGGCCTTCTGCCTTGTCTTTTACATTGTTTGTTCTGTATTTGTGGATTTTATTTCTGCAACTACATTTTTTTTTTTTTTTTTTTTTGAGATGGAGTCTCACTCTGTCGCCCAGGCTGGAGTGCAGTGGTATGATCTCGACTCACTGTAACCTCCGCCTCCCTGGTTCAAGTGATTCTCCTGCCTCAGCCTCCCGAGTAGCTGGGATTACAGGCACCGCCACCACACCCGACTAATTTTTTGGTAGTTTTAGTAGAGACGGGATTTCATCATGTTGGCCAGACTAGTCTTGAACTCCTGACCTCGTGATCCACCCGCCCTGGCTTCCCAAAGTGCTGGGATTACAGGCGTGAGCCACCGCGCCTGGCCTCTGCAACTACATTTCTTAAATTTCTTTAGCACTACCATTGCACCTACACACTATCTTTTGCCAGGAAGTTTCTCCCTAAGCATTTAGTAACTGACTAAAGAGTCTGACAGATGGAGAGGAAATTAATATTTGGGGGGGTTTTCTGTTTGTTTTATTTGTTTGTCTTTTGAGACAGGGTCTCACTCTGTTACCCAGGCTGGAGTGCAGTGGCACGATTTCAGCTTATTGCAATGTCTTTTTTTTTTTTTTTTTTTTTTTTGAGACGGAGTCTCGCTGTGTCGCCCAGGCTGGAGTGCAGTGGCGCAATCTCGGCTCACTGCAAGCTCCGCCTCCCAGGTTCACGCCATTCTCCTGCCTCAGCCTCCCGAGTAGCTGGGACTACAGGCGCCCACCACCACACCCGGCTAATTTTTTGTATTTTTAGTAGAGACGCGGTTTCACCGTGTTAGCCAGGATGGTCTCGATCTCCTGACCTCGTGATCCGCCCGCCTCGGCCTCCCAAAGTGCTGGGATTACAGGCATGGGCCACCACGCCTGGCCAGCTTATTGCAATTTCAACCTCCTGGGCTCAAGTGATCCTCCTGCCTTAGCCTCCTAAGGCTGGGACTGAAGGTGTACATCAGCATGCCCGGCTGATTTTTGTATTTTAGTTTTTATAGAGACTGGGCTTTGCTATGTTGCCCAGGCTGGTCTCAAACTCCTGGACTCAAGTGATCTTCCCACCTCAACCTCCCAAAGTATTAGGATTACAGGCATGAGCCACCATGTCCAGCCAGGGGTTCTTACTTTGTGCTCAGCACTGGGTAGAGTGCTTAATATCACTGCTTCTCAAACTGTCTTGGTAAAGGACCAGGTAGATTTTTCCCTCAAGCTGTTGCAGATCAGTAGTGTTCTGAAAGCACTTCTGTAAAATAAAATTACTAGAAAAATAACATTTAAGAAGACATAGAGAATACAGGCTTTTTATTATTATCATTATTAGATTCAACAAACATTGGCTGGGTGCGGTGGCTCATGCCTGTAATCCCAGCACTTTGGGAGGCCGAGGTGGGTGGATCACTTGAGGCCAGGAGTTCAGCAGCCTAGGCAACATGGCGAAACCCCATCTCAACTACAAAACACAAAAAAATTAGCCTGGCATGGTGGCACAGGCCTGTAATCCCAGCTACTTGGGAGGCTGAGGCACGATAATAGTTTGAACCCGGGAGGCGGAGGTTACAGTGAGCCAAGATCACGCCACTGCACTCCATCCTGGGTGACAGAGGGAGACCCTGTCTCAAAACAAAACTGTAAACTGCCTGTCAGATTGCCCTAAGATGTTCTAAGTGCTAATGCTTTCTTTCTGTACTTACCTTGATGCAGACTGCTAATAGTTTGTGGACTGGCAATGGTCTGAAGACCAAGGTTTGAGTAGCATTGCTTTACATGATCTCATTTGCACTTCCCTAATATCTCGTGAGGGTGGGTATTATTATTTCCTCAGTATACTGATAAGGAAAGGGATTTAGTTAAGCCACCTGCTCAAGTTCACCAATTTAGTACCGGACAGAATTGGAATTCAAGTGCTAGATGCCATTTTGTTCATACTACTGGGTCTCAAAGAGGATCCTTGGAGCAGAGTTGGTTTGGGGCAGGTAAAGTGTTTTGTTTTGTCTTTAAAAAGTAAGTTAATTTGGTCGGGCGCGGTGTCTCATGCCTGTTATCCCAGCACTTTGGGAGGCCGAGGTGGGCAGATCATGAGGTCAGGAGTTCCGAGACCAGCCTGGCCAATATGGTGAAACCCCATCTCTACTAAAAATACAAAAATTAGCTGGGCATGGTGGCATGCACCTGTAGTCCCAGCTACTTGGGAGGCTGAGGCAGAAGAGTTGCCTGAAACCAGGAGGCAGAGGTTGCAGTGAGCTGAGATCACTGCACTCCAGCCTAGGCAACAGAGCAAGACTCTGTCTAAAAAAAAAAAAGAAAAGTAAGTTAATTTGAATTGCAAATACATTTAATATTTTATCTGTTGTTTTCTTTTGGTTCTTGCATTTTAATGCCTCCAAGTACTGATTTCAGATGCATATTGCTTCATCTGAACTGCTTGATACTTAGTTGAGTAGGAAAAGTAACTGACATCCCTTTTAAATGTCCAGACCCACTGGCTCTATGGTGTTTGACAAAGTTCTCACCTGGTCTATGATGAAATGTGAAAATAAAGTCAATGTAATGAATTTTTTCATGAAGTCATATTTATTAAATTTGAAGGACAGTATTTTATCCTGAGATTTTTGTCTATAGTTTTTTTGGTGTTAAAATGGTAGAAACAGAATGTGTATAGTAATTGTGTGGAGTGTAGTTTATAATCGCTGTTTGAGATATAATTCATATACTGTAAAATTCACCCTTTTAAAGTGTACAATTCAGGCTAGGTGTGGTGGTTCATACCTGTAATCTCAGCACTTTGGGAGGCCAAGGCAGGAGGATTACTTGAGGCCAGTCAGGAGTTTGAGACCAGTGTGGGCAACATAGGGAGGTACCAGCTCTACACAAATTTAAAAAATTAGCCAGGTGCGGTATTGAATGCCTGTGGTCCCAGCTACTTGGGAGGCTGAGGTGGGAGGATTGCTTGGGCCAAGAAGTTGAGGCTATAGCAAGTCATAATTGATCTGTACTCCAGCCTGGGCTGGTCAACAGAGTGAGACACTGTCTCAAAAAAAAAAAAAACAAGAAAACTACTGTACAGTTCTGTGATTTTTAGTATATTCAGAGAGTTCTACAACCATTTCTGCCCACCTCAGCCTCCTAAAGTGCTGGGATTACAGGCGTGAGCCACTGTGCCCATATCGGCCTATTGCATTTGCCTATTCTAGACATTTCATATAAATTCCATCATACAATATATGACCTTTTGTGTTTGGCTTCTTTTTTTTGTTTGTTGTTTTGAGATGGAGTTTTCATTTTTCATTCTTGCTGCCCAGGCTGGAGTGCAGTGGCGCGATTTGGGCTCACTGCAACCTCCACCTCCAGGGTTCAAGCGATTCTCCTGCCTCAGCCTCCTGAGTAGCTGGGATTACAGGCACCCGCCACCATGCCCAGCTAATTTTTTTGTATTTTTAGTAGAGATGGGGTTTCACCATGTTGGCCAGGCTGGTCTCAACTCCTGACCTCAGGGTGATCTGCCCACCTTGGCCTCCAAAAAGTGCTGGGATTACAGGTGTGAGCCACTGCACCTGGCTGTGTTTGGCTTCTTTCACTGAACATGTTTTCAAGTTTCATCTACTTCATGGCATGTATCAGTCAGTATTCCATTCCTTTTTTTTTTTTTTTGAGACAGAGCCTTGCTCTGTCATCTAGGCTGGAGTGCAGTGGCGCAATATCAGCCCACTGCAGCCTCCACTTCCCAGGCTCAAGTAATTCTCCCACCTCAGCTTCTCTAGTAGCTGGGACCACAAGCACACACCACCACACTCAGATAATTTTATTTTTTAAATTTTTTGTAGAGACGAGGTCTCACTATATTGCCCAAACTGTTCTTAAACTCCTGTGCTCAAGTGATCCTCCCGCCTTGGCCTCCCAAAGTACTAGGATTTCAGGCATGAGCCACTGAGCCTGGCTGTGCCCTTTTTAAATATAGACTTTCAAATTTGAGTTAGCATAGTTAGGAGGCAGGAGGATCACTTGAAGTCAGGAGTTCTGGAGCAGCCTGGGCAACATGGTGAAACCCTGTCTCTACCAAAAATACCAAAAAATTAGCTGGGCAAGCCGGGCACGGTGGCTCACGCCTGTAATCCCTGTACTTTGTGAGGCCAAGACGGGCAGATCACCGGAGGTCGGGAGTTTGAGACCAGCCTGACCAACGTGGAGAAACCTTGTCTCTACTAAAAATACAAAATTAGCCGGGTGTGGTGGTGCATGCCTGTAATCCCAGCTACTTGGGATGCTGAGGCAGGAGAATTGCTTGAACCCAGGAGGGAGGCGGAGGTTGCAGTGAGCCAAGATCGTGCCACTGCACCCCAGACTGCGTGACAGAGCGAAACTCCGTCTTAGAAAAAAAAAAAGTTTATCAAGCCCAGTATTAACACTCTCGGAGCGAGAGAGCAGACTGGCCTCTGCAAAATGAGATCAGCATTAGTTTGATGTAGTTTGGGTCTTTTTATGTGTTTTTTTTTTTTGGCTGCCTAATCTCTAGTCAGTGTCTGCCTTTTAATTGATGGATGTGTCGCTTAGTGCTTGCCTGCTGCCTCCATCCCATAATTTTAAGTACATGCATGATATGCAGTCCATATGCATGAGCGTTGATGAGCTGATTATCATACGGGGTCATGATAAGGACACTTTTTCTCTTTGATGCATATGCCTTGCCCTGAAGAGCTGCCCCTTGCTGGTTTGGTCTGGATCCTGCGGGCCGTGGGGCCCTTGCTTGCTTCTCTAGCTTACTTTTTGTTTTGGCCTGCTTAACTTTTGCCTTTTATCTTGCTTCTTGCTCACCTACCCCTTCACCTTGCTTCTGCTCTCATGTTCTTACTCATTCTGCCCTTTATCCAACTTTAAATTCCCTTTAATATTATCCTGCCTCATTTTCCCTATTCTGCTGTCTCAGTTACAGTGAGCCATGATTGTACCACTGCACTCCTGGGTGCCAGCCTGGGTGCCTGAGTGAGACCCTGTCTCAAAAAAAAAAAGCTATAAAATCATTTTGCAGACTCGAGTGTACTAGGAAAAGGTATTACTATTTTTGGTTTTGTACAAATGATTTCCTTTCTTTTATGAATTATTTTCTTGGGTTATATTTTCTGAAATGAGTTTACTGTTTCAAAGGGTATGACCCAGGATAATCTGTTGATTCAAAATTCGGCAAATATTTATTGCATGCTTGGCTGGGCGTGGTGGCTCAAGCATGTAATCCCAGCACTTTGGGAGGCCGAGGTGGGTGGATCACCTGAGGTCAGGAGTTCAAGACCCACCTGGCCAATATGGTAAAACCCCGTCTCTACTAAAAATACAAAATTAGCCTGGTATGGTGGTGTGCGCCTGTAATTCTAGCTACTTGGGAGGCTGAGGCAAAGAATCACTTAAACCTGGGAGGCACAGGTTACAGTGAGCCGAGATCACGCCACTACACTCCAGCCTGGGCAACAGAGCGTGAGACTCTGTCTCGAAAAAAAAAAAAAAAATTGCATGCTCGCTATATGCCAAGCTCTATTCTAGGCACTGGAGAATGCAGCAATGAGCCAAACAAAATGAAGCCCTGCAGCATGGAGTTTTCCTTTTGTTGGACTGGTTTACGATTTTTATTATACAAATCGATTTCTAAATGCTAGAACAACACTAATATATGATGACATTTCCATCCATCTGAAGTGAAATGAGAAAAATAAAGATAATGTATTCTTACTGAATTCTGACCACTGTTCGGGGTTCTAAATTCCTTCCTGAGGAGCCTGGAGAGAGCCATGTCCGCAGCCCATCCATCTTGCTAAACAGGTCACTTGGACCCAGTATGTTATGGCTTGCTCTCATAACTTGACTCTGGCATAGCATCAATCACACGATGGTTAGCAGACTTCCTTAACTAATTTACACTGATATTAAACATTCCTTTCTACTGACTCCAACTTTTTATTTTTATTTATTTCTGTTTATTTTTTGAGATGGAGTCTTTCTCTGTGGCCCAGGCTGGAGTGTGGTGGCCTACTGCAACCTCTGCCTCCCAGGTTCAAGCGATTCTCCTGCCTCAGCCTCCCAAGTAGCTGGTACTACAGGCGCACACCACCACGCCCAGCTAATTTTTGTATTTTTAGTAGAGACAGTGTTTCACCATGTTGGTCAGGCTGGTCTTGAACTCCTGACCTAAGGTGATCCACACACCTCGGCCTCCCGAAGTGCTGGGTTTACAGGCATGAGCCACCACACCCAGCCAAGACTTCTTAAGTTAGTGTTTTCTTGGACTGCAGTTACTCATTGGCTAAGAATAAGTCTCTTTAAATATTTGTCAGAGTTTGGTTTTTCCATAGACGGTATGGAGTTTTTCATAGTGATTATGGATTTTAAAGGACATAGCTGAGATTATATCATATACTATATACTTTTTCGGAGTGTTAAACAAGCTGTTTCTTTTCTTTTTTTTTTTAGACAGAGTCTCACTCTGTCACCCAGGCTGGAGTGCAGTGGTGCAATCTCTGCTCACTGCAAGCTCCGCCTCTCAGGTTCACTCCATTCTCCTGCCTCAGCCTCCTGAGTAGCTGGGATTACAGGCGCCCGCCACCACGCCCGGCTAATTTTTTGTATTTTTGGTAGAGAGGGGGTTTCACCGTGTTAGCCAGGATGGTCTCGATTTCCTGACCTCGTGATCCGCCCGCCTTGGCCTCCCAAAGTGCTGGGATTACAGGCGTGAGCCACCGTGCCTGGCCAACGCCCAGGTAATGTTTGTATTTTTAGTAGAAGATGGGGTTTCACCATGTTGGCCAAGCTGGTCTCGAACTCCTGACCTTAGGTGATCTGCCCGCCTTGGCCTTCCAAAGTGCTGGGATGCCACCGCACCTGGCCTACAAAAATTTTTTAAAAGGCCAGGCATGGTGGCACATACCCAGAGTCATAGCTACTCAGGAGGCTGAGGCAGGAGGACTGCTTGAGCCCAGGAATTTGAGGTTATAATGAGCTGTGATCATGCCACTGTACTCCAGCCTGGGCAACAGAGTGAAACCCTGTCTCTTTTTTTTTTTTTTTTTTTTTTTAAAGGAAGGTGATTCTTTGGGAGAGAGTGATAGGGAATGTACCAGTTTCTATTCACTCCATTTCCTCACCTGTTCTGTTAGATGCTGATTTCTACTGAGATTACCAAGGTTTAAGAGTAACTTTGGAGAGGAGAGTGAAGAACCTTTCTCTACACATTCACAGCGTCTCATAAGCCTCAGGGCTCCTGAGATGTATTAGATCCTTGGTGGAATCACTGTATGGCCAGAGCTCGGTTTTTTTAATTCCTGTGGTACATCAGAGCTGTGTCTGCGTGGAAGAGCCACAGAAAGTGGAGGGTGACAGGGTTGAGCAATTTATTTTTTCCAGAGACTCTGTAGACCAGGCTGGAGTGTAGTGGTGCAATCACAGCTCACCTCAACCTCGAACACCTAGGCGCAAGTAGTCCTCTTGCCTCAGCCAGCCTCCCGAGTAGGTAGGACTACAGGTGTGTGCCACAACGCTTGGCTTTTTGTACAGATGGGGTCTCACAGTGTTGCCCAGGCTAATCTTGAACACTGGGGCAAATGATCATGTCTTGGCCTCCTAAAGTGCTGAGATTATAGGCATGAGCCACTGTGCCCAGCCAGGGTCTAACAATTTTATTTGTTTATTTTTTTTTTTGAGACAGAGTCTCGCTCTGTTGCGCAGACCAGAGTGCAGCGGCATGATCTCGGCTCACCGCAACCTCTGCCTCCTGGGTTCAAGCGATTCTCCTGCCTCAGCCTTCCGAGTAGCTGGGATTATAGGCATGCGCCACCATGCTCGGCTAATTTTGTATTTTTAGTGGAGACAGGGTTTCTCCATGTTGGTCAGGCTGGTCTCAAACTCCCAACCTCAGGTGATCTGCCCGCCTTGGCCTCCCAAAGTGCCGGGATTAAAGACGTGAACCACTGTGCCTGGCCAGGGCAGGTGCCTAATTCATAGGCTGGAGCCTCTTTGGTTTTGATCAGGTAGAAGCCATTATTTAAAACTTTCTCTGGGACTGAGAACAGAATTTTGGTTGTGACAAAAGTCAAACATTTGAGGATCGTGTTCAGAATATTCTAAGCATTAGGGCCTTGTCCTGTTCCTATCTTCTTTTCATGGAGAGGAACTTACATTTTTTATCTTTCTCTATCTCTCCAGGCCTTATCATTTCTGTCTCCTGTTTCTCCACTTCCTTCTCTATTGGTTGGTCCACTGATATATGGACTTGCACATGATGAACTGTGAACTTCTAGCCACATGTAGTGCCCTTGGGTACTTGGAGGGAGACACTTACCACAAGGAACCAGATTGCTTAGGTGAGTACCTTTTCGAGGAAACAGGAAAAAAATTTGCTTGAATTAAGGAGGTCTGTTGAATTTCTCAAACCATGGGTGTGAAAAGATGTGGGTCTGGGTGGAACTTCTTCCAAGGTTCCACATGCATGTTTTGTTCTGTCTCTGAAGAGAGTGTGAAGGATCTGATCCGCTATTTGAGGTATGAGGATGAGACACGAGATGTGCGGCAGCAGCTGGGGGCAGCCCAGATCCTACAGAGCGACCTTCTGCCCATCCTCACCCAGCACCGCCAGGACAAGCCTCTCTTTGATGCTGTTATCAGGTTGCCTCCCTAGCTTTTAAACTTTCGCCACCTGCCAGGCTTTGGTGTTTGAGCTGATAGGTTTGGCATTTGAGCTGGTAAGGAAACTTAACAACTTCTCCCTCCTTCATTGTTTCCCAGACTGATGGTGAACTTGACACAACCAGCCTTGCTCTGTTTTGGCAATCTGCCTAAGGAGCCCAGCTTTCGGCACCATTTTTTGCAGGTGCTAACTTATTTGCAGGCCTACAAAGAGGTGAGGCTTTCCTTTGGAGTCCCTGGGGCAGAATATGGGGCAGTGGTGAAGAAGGTGAAGAATTGGATGACTGCTACTTAAGATCAGGTTCTCTATTTCACAGGCCTTTGCCAGTGAGAAGGCTTTTGGAGTCCTCAGTGAAACCCTGTATGAGCTGCTGCAGCTGGTGAGTGAGTCTTCACCTTACAGGATCCCATGGGACAGCATTTTGCACCTTCTCCGGGCAGAGGAGGAGATGCTGAGATACGGTCCCAGTCCTTGGGGATATGGTAGTCCGATCCATAGTCTCTGGCTGCCTCAGTACCGTTGGAACTCTTTCTTTTTAATCCTGCTTCTCTTCTGTGCCTGGGTCTTCCAGCCAGAGTACATACTGCCTGCCTTCCACAGGGAGTCTCTTCCTCTTCCTCTCTTCTGGTTAGGGCTGGGAGGAACGGCAGGAGGAAGACAACTTGCTGATTGAGCGGATCCTACTGCTGGTCAGAAATATTCTTCATGTCCCAGCTGACCTTGATCAGGAGAAGGTGAGGGTTTTGGGTATTCTATGTTCTTGTGCAGTTAGGTTGAGCTGCCTTTTTTTTTTTTTTTTTTTTTTTGAGACGGAGTCTCGCTCTGTCGCCAGGCTGGAGTGCAGTGGTGCGATCTCGGCTCACTGCAAGCTCAGCCTCCTGGGTTCACGCCATTCTCCTGCCTCAGCCTCTGCCTCCTGAGTAGCTGGGACTACAGGCGCCCGCCACCATGCCTGGCTAAATTTTTTTTTGTATTTTTAGTAGAGACAGGGTTTCACCATGTTAGCCAGGATGACCTCAATCTCCTGACCTCGTGATCTGCCCACCTTGGCCTCCCAAAGTGCTGAGATTACAGGTGTGAGCCACTGAGCCCGGCCAAGCTGCCCTTTTCGGGCTATTCTGTCCTCTGACAAGTCTGGGAGAGGAGACTTGGTCAAAGAATGAGTTGGAGAGCTTCAAGGCAGGGCAGTGGGATTGAATGAGCTCCCTCTCTACCCTCACCACTCACTGCTCAGAAGATTGATGATGACGCCAGTGCCCATGACCAGCTCCTCTGGGCGATTCACCTCAGCGGCCTGGACGACCTGCTCCTCTTTCTGGCCAGCTCGTCTGCTGAGCAGCAATGGAGCCTACATGTGCTAGAGATTGTCTCCCTTATGTTTCGTGACCAGGTGAGACCCTGGCCTATTGCCCGAGTCCCCTCCACCCATGAACTTTTCTGCTGTACAGCCAGAATTGTTCTTGTGATAATGGCTGCATTATTTGGGGAAGGCAGGCGACAGCAGGAGTAACCATGTCTTGAGTACAGTAGTACCCCCTTATTCATGGTTTTGCTTTCATTGATTTCAGTTACTCACAGTCAACCATGGTCTGAAAATATTAAGTGGAAAATTTCAGAAATAAACATTTTAGAAGTTTTAAACTTGTACATTGTTCTGAGTAGTGTGATGAAATCTTTTCTCCCTGTCTGTCCTAAACAAGATGTGAATCATCCCTCTGCGCAGCATATCCACACTGTATACCTGCCTGTTAGTCACATACTAGCCATCTTGGTTATCAAATTGAAAAAACATAATAGAACGTGTGTGTGTGTGTGTGTGTGTGTATACATGTTGTTTTCTGATAACGTATATATATAGCACATATATACATTCTATAAAACATAGAACGTACATGTTCTATGTATATGTGTATACACATATATATAATACGAATATATACATATATATATTTCAGTACTGTCTGCAGTTTCAGGCATCCAGTGGGGGTCTTAGAACATTTCCCCCTCAGATAAGGGAGAACGACAGCACAGCACCCCGTTAATGGGGTTCTATTTTGTTCACTCTTTGCATCCCCAGTAGGCATGAACTCAGGATAAGGAATGACTGTTCTGATTCTTCCCTCTTTGTTCCAATCTAGAACCCCGAGCAGCTGGCGGGAGTAGGGCAGGGACGCCTAGCTCAGGAGCGGAGCGCAGATGTTGCAGAACTGGAGGTGTTGCGCCAGCGAGAGATGGCAGAAAAGAAGACTCGAGCCCTCCAGCGAGGCAACAGGTGAGTGACAGAGACGCAGGTTCTTTTTCCTACATCATGGAATGCTGAGGGCATAGAAGGCAAATTCTAAGGTAGGGTGATTGAATAACATTTTAGTTTTTTTGTTTTTTTTTTGAGACAGAATTTTGCTCTTGTCGCCCAGGCTGGAGTGCACTGGCACGATCTCTGCTCACTGCAACCTCCGTCTCCTGGGTTCAAGTGATTCTTCTGCCTCAGCCTCCCCAGTAGCTGGGACTACAGGCGCATGCCACCATGCCAGGCTAATTTTTGTATTTTTAGTAGAGACGGGGTTTCACCATGTTGGCCAGGCTGGTCTCAAATTCCTGACCTCAGGTGATCTGCCTGCCTCAGCCTCCCAAAGTGCTGGAATTATAGGCGTGAGCCACCGCGCCCGACCAACATTTTGTAGTTTTAACTTGCTCCAATGTGCCAATGATAGAGAATGGAGATAAAGTTTCCAGAGAACTGAAAAATCACCTTGGACCTTTTTGTTTCTGCAGGCATTCTCGATTTGGGGGCTCCTATATTGTCCAGGGGTTGAAATCCATTGGGGAGAGGGACCTCATCTTTCACAAAGGCCTTCACAACGTGAGTATTCTTACATCTGGAGTGGGAACATAGTGGAGTTGCATAGCTTAAGCAGGGTAATCATCTTAAGAGTTCTTGGCTGGGCCTGGTGGCTCATACTTGTGGTCCCAGCACTTTGGGAGGCTGAGGCAGGAGGATTGCTTGAGCCCAGAAGTTCAAGATCAGACTGGGCAACATGGCAAGACCCTGTCTCTAAAAAAAAAATTAAATTAAAGGTTGGGTACAATGGCTCATGCCTGTAATCTTAACACTTTGAGAAGCTAAGGAAGGAGGATTGCTTGAGCCCAGGAGTTCGAGACCAGCCTGGGCAACATGGCAAAACCCTGTCCCTACAACAAGTGAAAAATACTAACTGAGCATGGTGGCACCCGCCTGTGGTCCTAACTACTCGGGAGGCTGAGGTGGGAGGATTGCTTGAGCCCAGGAGTCCAAGGCTCCAGTGCGCTATGATTGCATCATTACACTCCAGCCTGGGTGACAGAGCAAGTTCTTGTCTCAAAACAAAAACAAAAATTAGTTTCTTCTGAGAAAATTGACGAGAGCTGCAAGGGGAAGGTGGTAGTTAGGAGTAATTCTAATCCCCCAACCAACACACCCAGCTACGAAACTACAGTTCAGATTCGGGAAAGCAGCCGAAAAAGGTGCCTAAACGTCGCCAGGCCGCCCGAGAGCTGTCCATTCAGCGCCGTTCTGCCCTCAATGTGAGGCTCTTCCTCAGAGACTTCTGCTCGGAGTTCCTGGAGAACTGTTACAACCGGCTCATGGGATCAGTAAAGGTGAGAACCTGTGAAGGATGTGGAGATAATCAGGAATGGAATAGACAGGTGATGATGCAGCTGTTGGTGGGTAAGAAGTGGGGAGGAGCTCAGGGAGGCTGCCCCTGGAATGTGGACTCGTAGGTGGGAAGGATATGCACTTAGGATGTCCCTGAGAGATAGTGAAAATGCCAGGAGCGAGTGGGCTCCTGGCATGACAAAAGAGGCTCTGGAAAAATTGCCTCAGAGGGAGAGGAAAGCGAGAACAAGAGAGAGTTGGAAATTGTGGATCCTAGGGTATTATAGTAGTGTCCCGGTGCGGTGGCTCACACCTGTAATCCCAGCGCTTTGAGAGGCCGAGGCAGTGGATCACTTGAGGTCAGAAGTTCAAGACCAACCTGGCCAATATGGTGAAACCATATCTTTACTAAAAAAAAAAAAATACAAAAGAAAAAATTAGCCGGCATGGTGGTGTGCATTTGTAGTCCCAGTTACTCGGGAGCCTGAGGCAGGATAATCACTTGAACCTGGGAGGCAGAGGTTGCAGTGAGCCGAGATCACACCACTGCACTCCAGCCTCGTCATGACAGCGCAAGGCTATCAAAAAGACCAGGCGCAGTGGCTCATGGCTCTAATACCAGCACTTTGGGAGTCCAAGGCAGGTGGATCACCTGAGGTCAGGAGTTTGAGACCAGCCTGCAATATGGTGAAACCCCATCTCTACTGAAAATACAAAAAATTAACTGGGCGTGGTCGTGAGCACCTATAATCCCAGCTACCCAGGAGGCTGAGGCAGGAGAATCACCTGAACCCAGGAGGTGGAAGTTGTGGTGAGCCGAGATCATGCCATTGCACTCCAGCCTGGGCAACAGAGTGAGACTCCACCTCAAAAAAAAAAAAAAATTATGACAATGGTGTCCAGCATCCATTCCATCATCATAGGACAGGAAGGAAGAAGTTGGAAGCCCTGAAGTCGTGGTGATCTTTTTTTTTTCTTTTTTAAATGTTAGGATCACCTGCTTCGGGAGAAAGCTCAGCAGCATGATGAGACCTATTATATGTGGGCCTTGGCTTTCTTCATGGCCTTCAACCGAGCTGCCTCCTTCCGGCCAGGCCTGGTTTCTGAGACCCTCAGTGTCCGTACCTTCCACTTCATTGAGCAGAACCTCACCAACTACTATGAGATGATGCTGACTGACCGCAAGGAAGCTGCCTCCTGGGCACGCCGGTGAGTGGGATGGTTACTGGAGATAGAGTGAGCTAGGGATCTGAATGCTTGAATTCTGGCTGGTGCTTTTTTCCTGATTCAGGGTTCAGGTGGTCAGTCTGGGGAGCAAGGACTGGCTGGGAAATTTGGTTTGGGTGGCACTTTTTTTTTTTTTTTTTTGGCTGTGGGAGGTTGCTGTTTCCATGGGCCATTGCCCTAAGTTGTCCTCCATTTCACCTTTTCCCTTCAACTCCCAGGATGCACTTGGCTCTGAAGGCCTATCAGGAGCTGCTGGCAACAGTGAATGAGATGGACATATCTCCAGATGAGGCTGTGAGGGAGAGCAGCCGCATCATCAAGAGTGAGGCCCTGGCCTGGTCCCTGATCCCAGCCTGTCCCGTCTCGTGATGAGAATCTCATTCTTCCCAGTCCCAGCTTCATCCATCTCTCCTTTTCCAAGCTTTCCAGAATAGCCCTTCCATCCCTTTCTCTTCCCCATTCCTAGACAATATTTTCTATGTGATGGAGTACCGAGAACTATTCCTGGCACTTTTTCGAAAGTTTGATGAGAGATGCCAGCCCCGCTCTTTCCTTCGTGACCTGGTGGAGACCACCCACCTCTTCCTCAAAATGTTGGAGCGATTCTGTCGGAGCCGTGGGAAGCTGGTGGTGCAGGTACTGGGCAGCCCCACAATGTAGAAAGAGCTGTGAGGGAGAGTCAAGGAAGGGGGGCTCTTTCTTCTCACAGTTTGTACAGCTTAAGTTCATCTGTTAAACCTGCTCTGAACTACGACAGCAAGAGGTTTGTGGGTGTTGGCCAGTGTGAGTCTACTACGGTAGACTTCTCAGTTTCCTTCTCCCATTAGAATAATCTCTGATCTGCCATAAATATTTTAGTTCAGTCAGGAAACATTTATTGAACACCTACCACGTGCCAAGTACAAAAACCCTGGGGATTCATAATTTTAGAGTTTAATAATTATGCTATAGCATTTTCTGGTTATACCTTGAAAGCATTGTGGTGAGGTGGAAAGAGCCTTAAATTGCGTCCAGGCATGGTGACACACAGCTGTAATCCCCACGCTTGAGGAGGCCAAGGTGGGCAGATTACTTGAGGTCAGGGGTTCAAGACCAGCCTGGCCAACATGGTGAAACCCCGTCTCTACTAAAAATACAAAAATTAGCCAGGCGTAGTGATGCACACCTGTAATCCCAGCTACTCAGAAGGCTGAGACAGAATCGCTTGAATCCAGGAGGTGGAGATTGCAGTGAGCCAAGATCATGCCACTGTACTCCAGCCTGGGTGACACAGTGAGACTCTTTCTCAACAGCAACACAAAAAGAGCCTTAAATTGAACTTTAGAAAGTCTGGAATTTAGTCCTGTATTGGTTATTACTGGAATAAGCTCAAGCTGGTCGTGTTGGTCTCCAGATCCATAAAGTTGGGATTGTAACAGTTGTCCATGAACCCAAAGTGGAATCAGTGAAAAGCCAGGCTGGGCACAGTGGCTCATGCCTGTAATCCCAGCACTTCGGGAGGCCACGGTGGGTGGATCATTTGAGGCCAGGAGTTTGAGACCAGCTTGGGCAACATGACAAAGCCCCTTCTTTACTAAAAATACAAAAATTAGCTGGGTGTGATGGCACGCACCTGTAATCCCAACCATTTAGGAAGCTGAGTCATGAGAATTGCTTGAACCCAGGAGGCAGAGGTTGCAGTAGGCCAAGATCATGCCACTGTACTCTAGTCTGGGCCACAGAGCAAGACTCTGTCTCAAAAAAAAAAAAAACAAAAAACAAAAAACAATTCACCAGCATGGTGGCACATACCTGTAGTCCCAGCTACTCAGGAGGCTGAGACACGAGGATCACTGGAGCTTAGGAGTTTGAGGGTGCAGTGAGCTGTGATTGAGACATTGCATTCCAGTCTGGGCGAGAGCAAGACCCTACCTCTGAAAAATAAAATTGTTGGTTCACATTAAAATTAAAAAAAAACCCCGGGACAAAATGAAAACTCCAAGGAATTGGTATCCTGGAAACACAGAGACTTTGCTTTGTATAAACAGATTTTGGGCCAGGCACGGTGGCTCATGCCTGTAATCCTGGCACTTTGGGAGGCTGAGGCGGGCAGATCACTTGAGGTCAGGAGTTCGAGACCAGCCTGGCCAACATGGTGAAACCCTGTCTCTACTAAAAATACAAAAATTAGCCAGGCATGGTCGTGCACACCTGTAATCTCAGCTTCTTGGGAGGCTGAAGTGGGAGAATCACTTGAACCCGGGAGGCAGAGGTTGCAGTGAGCCAAGATCATGCCATTGCACTCCAGCCTGGGCAACAGAGCAAGACTCCGTCTCAAAAAAAAAAGAGAAAAAAAAAAAAAAACGAAATTAGCCTGGCGCGGTGGCACACACCTGTAATCCCAGCTACTTGGGAGGCTGAGGCAGGAGAATCGCTTGAACCCAGGAGGCAGAGGTTGTAGTGAGCCGAGATCACGCCATTGCACTCCAGCCTGGACAACAAGAGTGAAACTCTGTCTTAAAAAAAAAAAAATAGATTTTGTACCAGAACTTTCCCGTAACTCTAGTTGCTACAGCTTAAAATTCTGTCATAACTGGACTTGAAAGATGCAGTAGTACCAATGAGACTTTGCTAAAGGGTATTTTTGCACTCAGGGCTCTGTGGTATTATCTGTAATACTAGGTAGGTACTATCATTTATTGAGCATTTACTATGTGTCAGACGCTGTGCTGACATTTTCATGCAATCCTCACAGTAGCACATGTGCCCAAAGTGGTTAAGCAACTTGTCCAAAGTCTTGTTAGTAATACTAATTCAATACTCAAATCCAGATCTGCTGGACTCCATGCTCCTAAGATTTGGTGTGTTTGATTATAAGTTCTTTAATGGAGCATGACCTTTAGGGGCCTCTCAGTTCATCCTATTTGACTTTTGAGTACCCACACCAAAGACTGGTTCACAGCCCTGACTTGGGAAAAGCAGGATTTGGGTATTGACTCACTCTCCTGCTTTTCTTTTTTTTTCTTTTTTATTTATTTATTTTTTTAAGCAGGATCTCGCACTGTTACCTAAGCTGGAGTGGAGTGGCTCAATCTCAGCTCACTGCAACCTCTCCTTCCCGTGCCCAAGCGATTCTTCTGCCTCAGCCTCCCAAGTAGCTGGGACTACAGGCACACACCACCATGCCTGGCTAATTTTTGTATTTTTTTGTAGAGACAGGGTCTCGCTATGTTGCCCAGGCTGGTCTTGAACTCCTGACCTCAAGCGATCCACCTGCCTAGGCTTCCCAAAGTGTTGGGACTACAGGTGTGAGCCATTGCGCCTGGCTGTCCTAGTTTTCAGGAGAAAAAATTAGAGGCTTTATTTACATAGTGCTTTGCATTTTATGAAGCTTTTCCATGTGTCTTATTTGATCCTCATAGCATCTGCTTATTCTATAGACCTCTTGAGATAGCACTGCTTTTGGCAAACCTCTGAACTCAGGAAATAGGTCAGGAGTTTTGCCATGGCATCTTATGCTCACTCACATTATAACTCTTATCCACACTCTGGTGTAATTACCTTTCTACTTCCTGTCTCCACCACTAGAGTAAAAGCTCCTCAAAGGGAAGGAAATATACTGTTAACTATTGCTTTCTATTACCAATGGATAGCACATAATGGGCACTCTGTGAATGTCCGGTTAATTAGTTTTGTAATAGAAAAGACACTGATGGGGAAAAGGCCTCTTTAGCTCTCTTGACATCCTAATACAATTCTTTCCCCATAGAACAAACGAAAGAAGAGAAGGAAGAAGAAGAAGAAGGTCCTAGACCAGGCCATTGTTTCTGGTAATGTCCCATCTAGCCCAGAAGAAGTGGAGGCTGTGTGGCCAGCCCTGGCTGAGCAGCTACAGTGCTGTGCCCAGGTAGGTGGTTACAGAAACCCTGTCTTTTTTGAGAATAGTGCTCAGGGTATACAATCTGGGTTTTCCACTCCCTCCGCTCCCATAGCTTTATCCATCTCTAGAATTCTGAGCTCAGCATGGACTCCATGGTTCCCTTTGATGCGGCCTCAGAGGTGCCAGTGGAGGAGCAGCGGGCAGAAGCCATGGTACGGATCCAGGACTGTCTCCTGGCTGGCCAGGCCCCACAGGCCCTGACTCTCCTGAGGTCTGCCCGGTAAGAACCCTGCCTGCTTATCCTCTTGGGCTTTGGGGGAAGGAGGAGGCCATCACTATGGTACAGGGTTCTCAGTCTTCAAAAGAATGTCATCTCATCAAGGCTCTGGGACTGTATACCAACTGACTCCTGGGGCGTTTTGATTGGTTTGTTGGGCTTTTTTGTTTCTGAAAAACATTAAAAAAGCATAGTTAATTGAGAAAAAAATAGAGATAAAGCAAATCCTCACTTGACATCATCAATAAGTCCTTGGTAATTGCAGCTTTGACTGAAATGACCTACAGCATGTTTCTTATAATGTTAAGAGAAAAAAAACTGGTTTTGTTATACATTGTTTTCACTTAAAGTGGCAGTATCCAAGAACCTATTGAAGACATTAAGGGCCGACTTACTTTAATTCTAGTAGCCAAAGATATGCATCATTAACATTTTGATGAGTAACCATCCAGAGGTTTTTTTGCTCTGTTACATGTAAAAATATCATATATACCTTGTTTTACAAAAATGAAATACTGTACATGCTGATTTATAGTAATTTTTCACTTCTCAGTATATTATGAGCATTATTTTCTCATCAGATATATTTCTGTAATTGTTAATGGCTTTAAAACACCATTGTTTGAATATGTACATTTGTTCAACCAGGTGTCAAACATTTAGATTGTTTGCATTTTGTTCTTACCTGATTTTTATTGAATTGTGGCTTATGAGGAAAATTTTCCCTGGAGTCTTTGTTTCATTTGAGGTAACAGTTTTCATTCTGTTTATGGCCAACAAAAGAAATAAGTCTAAATTCCTTCTTCTACTTTGAATTATAAATTTAAAGCCAGATTTCCCCTGGGTAAAGGCTTTTTTCTATCTGTGCTCCAGGGAGGTGTGGCCTGAAGGAGATGTGTTTGGCTGTCAAGACATTTCTCCAGAGGAAGAGATCCAGTTGCTGAAACAAATCCTTTCTGCTCCACTTCCCCGTGAGTCTCCTCCCTTCACATCTGTCTCCTTCCAGCTCTTTTCTAGCACCAACGTAACAGAGACTCAGTAATCCTCCCTCTGTCTATAGGGCAGCAGGGCCCAGAGGAATGCGGGGCAGAGGAAGAAGAAGAGGAGGAGGAGGAGGAAGAGGAGGAGTTGCAAGTGGTCCAGGTGTTGGAGAAAGAATTTAATTTTCTGGACTACCTGAAACGGTGAGGGCTGAGAGGCCTGAGTTGGTCCTAGAGTGGCGATTGTGTGGCTGTGAGGATGAGTTATGTCTTCCTTATGCTGACATCCTCTCCCTCCTTGTTTTGGTGCAGCTTTGCATGTTCAACTGTCGTTCGAGCCTATGTGCTGCTACTACGGAGCTACCAGCAGAATAGTGCTCACACTAACCATTGCATTGTGAAGATGCTGCACCGGCTGGCCCATGACCTCAAAATGGAAGCCCTGCTTTTTCAGCTGTCAGTCTTCTGCCTCTTCAATCGTCTGCTTAGTGACCCTGCTGCTGGAGCCTACAAAGTGAGGGGATAACAAGGAATGGGGGTCTAGAAGGGTATGGGAACCCTCAGGTAAATAAATAATCTTCAGGAGATAGAAGGTGCTGAGAGGTGTCAAGGGCTGGGAGATGGGAAAACAATGAGAAAGTAGACAGGCAGGTTGAGGGAGCTGCATGGAGAAGGACAGAAGAGAGTGAGTGAGGAGGGAGCAGCTGGGAACAGCTATAGAGAAAATACCTAGAAGGCCAGGTTCGGGTCTGCATTGGACCAGAGGCCTCACAGTAACCTCCTTCTCCTACAGGAGCTAGTGACTTTTGCCAAATACATCCTGGGCAAATTCTTTGCATTGGCTGCAGTCAACCAAAAAGCCTTTGTGGAGCTGTTGTTCTGGAAGAACACAGCTGTGATTCGAGAGATGACTGAGGGCTATGGCTCCCTGGAGGACAGGTGAGCTTGAAGTTGGCGAAGGATGGGTGGGGGTAGGGGAAGTTTGATGCAGAGTCACAGAATGTCAAAGCTGTTAAGAGCTTGCATGTCATTTCGCCCACTGTTTCTTTCCCTATCATGGGTGAGAAAACAGGCTCAGGGGGTGAAATGCTTTACCTAAGGTTATCTAAGAGAGGAGCAGGGACTGGAGCCCAAGTCTACTGTGTATCTAGTTTCCTTCTCCATCACCAGCCTCCATAGAGGTGGTCACTGTTGGGAGCTGGGTGGTTGCCCAGAGAGAGTCCGTGTGCGACCTCTCCCAAAATGTGTTGGGAAACCATGAGGATTTGTAGAAATGTTTGTCCTCTTTCCCTTAGTATCTCAGCCGCTCTCCTTTCACACTTAGTCTCTTTTTCCCATAATATTCTCAGTCCCTAAAGTCAAAATGGTCAGGGTTCCATTGGCCCAACCTGGAAAATCTCTTAGTTTGACTTTTAGGTTCTTACGTGGAAGGAAAGCGAGGGGAAGGAGGCACACTGTAGGCCTCTGCTGGCTGGCCTCTTTCAGTTACCTGCCTCGTCCTTCCTGTTCTTTTCAGAACTGATCAGAGAAGGCCTTTGGTCTCCTCTTTTTGGGCCAAGAACCTATATGCTCCCTTTCTCCTTTCACCATTCAGGTCTTCCAGTCGCAGAGCGCCTACATGGAGCCCCGAAGAAGAGGCTCATCTTCGGGAGCTGTACCTCGCCCATAAGGACGTGGAAGGTGAGAGGCCTTGGGATCTGGAGAGTTTGTGAGGAGGGCAGCCTGAGCTGTGGGACCTTCTTTACTGCCTTAGTCCTTCCCCACGCCAGGGCAGGATGTGGTGGAAGCCATCTTGACCCACCTGAACACTGCTCCTCGAACACGCAAGCAGATCATCCACCATCTGGTACAGCTGGGACTGGCTGACAGTGTCAAGGACTTTCAAAGGTAGAGAGGCACATGCTCTGGAGGCTGTTGGGATGGGGACTTCCGTTCACTTCCTGGGCTTCCTCTTCCACTGACACCTTCCTAATCAGGAAAGGAACTCATGTTGTACTGTGGACGGGGGATCAGGAGTTGGAGCTGCAGCGGCTTTTTGAGGAATTCCGGGACTCAGATGGTGAGTGAGGTGGAAACTCAGGGGACCTTTGAGATGAAAGCCAAGCTATCCATTTGTTTTGGGGCTGCCTTTTATTCCCAAGAAAAGATTCTCCCATCCCTTCTGTTTACTTACTATATTTGTAAGTGTCATTTTTGGATGAATTGAGGTACCCTCTTTCCAGAGACCTCTGATTTATTTTACTCCTCTCTTTCCCTGTTGCCGTTGGGTATTCACATGCTTACTTTTTATAGATGTCCTGGGTCATATCATGAAGAATATCACAGCCAAACGCTCACGGGCCCGAATAGTGGATAAACTCTTGGCTCTGGGGCTGGTGGCTGAGCGGCGGGAGCTGTACAAGAAACGGCGGAAAAAGTTGGCATCCTCCATCTTGGTAACAATCTGATCCTAGCTCTGCTGGCATGGGCCTGCTCCCCTTGAAGTGCTCCTTAGGAGCAGTGCACCCGGATTCTTCCTGCCTGAGGCTGTTCTGACCAGATCCTTCCAAGAGAGCAGGCGGCGGGGCGGGGGTGGGGTGCGGCAGTCAGGAACGAGGAGACTCCACTAAGTTCCTCGTGTTGCCTTCATTTTCATTCCCCCAACCCCCAATGAATTTTAGCCAAATGGAGCGGAGTCCCTGAAAGATTTTTGCCAGGAAGATCTGGAAGAAGAGGAAAACCTGCCTGAGGAAGACAGCGAAGAGGAAGAAGAAGGGGGCTCAGAAGCAGCACAAGTCCAGGGTAGCTTAGTCCTTTCAACTGAAAACCTTGGTCAAAGCCTGCATCAGGAAGGTGAGGACTTTGGCTGGGAGAGGTGTCTCAGGTGGAGGCTTGGGAGTAGGGTCAAATGTAAGTTTCCCTCATTTCCTTAGGCTTTTCTACCCCGCTCCTATGGCTCCAGAACTGCCTGATCCGAGCAGCTGATGATCGGGAAGAGGATGGTGAGTGGACAGATGACACTTTTAGGAGGAGAGCCCTGGAGGCTATTGGAGACCTACCTGGTCATGGGATGGAGGACCAGTTCTTCCCTTATATCTTCACCATATGACTATTGACCCTGTCCTAGGCTGCTCCCAGGCCGTTCCATTGGTGCCACTCACAGAGGAAAATGAGGAAGCCATGGAAAACGAACAGTTTCAGCAGCTGTTGCACAAGCTAGGGGTTCGGCCCCCCGCCTCTGGGCAGGTAAATATGCCAGTTACAGTGTCAACCAAGGCATATTAGTCCTATTCCCAAATACATCTTCTCCTCCTCCTCGCTGTCATGGTGGTCCTCCTTATCATCCTCATCGTCATCTCGGTCTTCCTCATTGTCTTATCATCTCTGACCAAGATTCCTGCAGCAGCCATTCTGCTAGTCTTCTTTTCCTCTCTCTAATCTCCCCTTCCCCTAGATCCATCTTCCAGACTGCCCCCAGATTTATCTTTTTAAAATATAGTTTTGATTACAGTTGTCCCTTAGTATCTGAGAGGGGATTGGTTCCAGGACCCCCCTGCCCACAGATACCAAAATCTACAGATGCTGAAGTCCCTTTTTTTTTTGAGACAGAGTCTCGCTGTCGCCCAGGCTGGAGTGCAATGGTGCGATCTCGGCTCACTGCAGGCTCCGCCCCCCGGGGTTCACGCCATTCTCCTGCCTCAGCCTCCGGAGTAGCTGGGACTACAGGCGCCCGCCACCTCGCCCGGCTAATTTTTTGTATTTTTAGTAGAGACGGGGTTTCACTGTGTTAGCCAGGATGGTCTCGATCTCCTGACCTCGTGATCCGCCCGCCTCGGCCTCCCAAAGTGCTGGGATTACAGGCGTGAGCCACCGCACCCGGCTCTGAAGTCCCTTTTTATAGTATTTGTAAATAACCTAGGTACATCCTCCTGTATACTTTAAGTCATTTTTAGATTACATATAATACCTATACAATGTAAATGTTAGGTAAATAATCGTTATACTGTATTTTAAATATATACATGTATTATATATATATTTATTTTTTTATTTTTATTTTTTTGGGGGGGACAGAGTCTCACTCCATCACGCAGGCTGGAGTGCAGTGGCTCAGTCTCAGCTCACTGTTGCCTCAACCTCCCAGGCTCAGGTGATCCTCCCACCTCAGCCTCCTGAGTAGCTGGGACTACAGGCCTATGTTACCACTCCCCGCTAATTTTTTGTATTTTTTGTAGAGATGGGGTTATGCCATGTTGCCCAGGCTTTGTATTATTGTTTAATGTTGTATTGTTATTTTTTTATTGTTAATTTTTTTTTTTTTTTTTTTTTTTGAGACGGAGTCTTGCTGTGTCGCCCAGGCTGGAGTGCAGTGGCGCGATCTCGGCTCACTGCAAGCTCCACCTCCCGGGTTCACGCCATTCTCCTGCCTCAGCCTCTCCGAGTAGCTGGGACTACAGGCGCCCGCCACCACACCCGGCTAATTTTTTGTATTTTTAGTAGAGACGGGGTTTCACTGTGGTCTCGATCTCCTGACCTCGTGATCCGCCTGCCTCGGCCTCCCAAAGTGCTGGGATTACAAGCGTGAGCCACCGTGCCCGGCCTGTTAATTTTTTTTTAATATTGTCGATCTACAGTGGTTTGAATCCACAGATTCAGAACTTGTGGATATGGAGGGTCAAGTCCCCTGTCCAGAGCCATTGATGGTTCCTTACTGCTTGCAGGACAGAATCCACAAACTCCAAATGGCATCCCCATCCTTGGCCAACTTTTGCAGCCTCACAGCCACACCACTCACACACCGACTTTACATCATATTCACCCTGGTAGGCTTTTTCGTGCCTCCAAATGGTTAATCATGCCAGTCCCTCTATTGGAAGGCTGCAACCGTGCACACAAGGTGACACACACACACTCCATCTGTCTTACTGATGGACCTCTACCCACTCTTCAAGAGTCTGCTCAATTGTTTCCTTGTCAGAGAAGCAGTCCTTGTCATTCTTTCAACCCCTGAAGTAAAAATAATCACTTTTGCAGCTGTGATTTGTTCATTCCCCTGATGCAGCCTTAATCCTGTGGAATCTGCCGGGTACGGTGGCTCACGCCTGTAACCCCAGCACTTTGGGAGGCCAAGGCGGGCGGATCACCTGAGGTCAGGAGTTCAAGACCAGCCTGGCCAACATGGCAAAACCCTGTCTCTACTAAAAATACAAAAATTAGCCTGGTGTGGTGGTAGGCGCCTGTAGTCCCAGCTACTTGGGAGGCTGAGGCAGGAGAATTGCTTGAACCCAGGAAGGTGAGATTGCAGTGAGCCTTTATTGCTTTGCCACGGCACTCTAGCCTGGGCAACAGAGTGAGACTCTGCCTCAAAAAAAAAAAAAATCCTGTGATATTATGGTACATTTGTTCTTTTTCCCATTGGATTGTGAGTCATTTGATAGCAAGGATCATACCCGATTCACCTTTACATCCCCAGGATTTATTTATTTATTTATTCAATTGACAACTATAGCCAGGTGCAGTGGCTCATGCCTGTAATCCCAGTACTTTGGGAGGCTGAGGTGGGAGGATCGTTTGAGACTGGCCTGGGCAACACAGCAAGACCCTGTCTCTACAAAAAATTATTAAGTAGTTGGGCATCATGGTGGCATGCACCCCTGTGGTCCTGGCTACTTGAGAGGCTGAGGCAGGAGGATAGCTTGATCCCAAGAGATCGAGACTACAGTGGACCATGATTGTGCCACTGCACTTCAGCCTGAGTGACAGAGGCAGACCCCTTCTCATTTAAAAAAAAATAAAAGAACAACCAAAAAAACCTATAACTGGGAACCTCCTAATGTAGCAGGCACTGTGCTAGGCATTGGGTATATATTAGATAAGTAAGTATTATAATAAGTAGAGTTCACAACCCTTGTGGATCTTCACCAATGTTGGGTCATATATATTCAATGAATATCAAACTCTGGGGAACAAGAGGCTGGTCCTTTCCCTTTTCAACTTCTTGGACCCTGTAGGAAACCTTCTGGCGAATTCCAGCCAAGCTGAGTCCTACCAAGCTCCGGAGGGTAGCAGCTTCTTTGAGTCAACCAGAGGAGGAACAGAAGCTGCAGCCAGAGCTACAGCCTGAAGTCCCTGGAGAGCAAGGCTCTGATAAGGAGCACTGTAAAGAGCACCGAGCACAAGCCCTGAGGGCCCTCTTGCTAGCCCACAAGAAGAAAGCAGGCCTGGCGTCCCCAGAGGGTAATAGTGCGACAGCCATCTTCTGAGTATTAACGTGTCAGCCATGTTGATCTAGAGGGCAGGAAAGGTATTTTGAGAATATGAGGACCGAGTTCCTAATTTTGTGTCATTTATGGTCATTGCAGAGGAAGACGCTGTTGGTAGAGAGCACCTGAAGGCAGCACCCAAGAAACGACAATTGCTGGACAGTGACGAGGAACAGGAAGAAGATGAGGGCAGGAACAGAGGTAGGGAATTTGATGGGACCTTCTTTTTCTTCTCTAATCCTGAAGACAAACTCTACCACGTCCTTACCCCTTAACATATTTAGATATTCTCCTCTCTCTCACCCCCCGTCGTTCCCACAGCACCAGAGTCGGGAGCTCCAGGAATCCAAAAGAAGAAACGATATCAGATTGAGGATGATGAGGATGACTGAAGAGCTAAGAAGCCTCGGGGTAGAGATAGACACGTTTTTAGATGGTGCATTTAAGTCAGAGTTGGAAGGGTCATACAGGACCCGGAAGCTCCTCTTACTAGACAGAGCAGTAGAATCCCGGGCTCTTCCACGGATTTAGGCTGAGAAACTTCAGCAGCAGTATTGGACTTCTCTGCTGTCAGTCTTTTGTTTCTCCCAGTTTTTATCGGTATGCCCCAGCAGCTCTCTGGAGATTTATTCCTCTTCTTCTAGGAACCATTTCTTTTGGTTATTGGAGCTCCTTAGCAAACAAGAGGAGTGAGTGAAATAGAGAAAACACCCTGGACCCCTCTTGTTGGTTTGTTCCTTTTGGCTTTCTCTTGGAGGTGGGTCACAGCACCAGATGGGGAGCTTTATGACATGACAGGTGGGAGTTTTGTACCACTTTTAGAAGATACCAGATGCCTCTGTCCTCATTTTCTTTCCTATGATCATCCTCTAGATACCAGATAGAGCCCCATTCCTGCATTTGAGATAGGGTTGGAATATAGTACTCTAGATGATGAACGTGTTTGCTTTGTGTTTGGTATTAAACATGTAAGATTAGAAGTTCTGATCTCAGTCTGACTAGTCGATGTGTCTAAGTTCCCCAGCCCTTCCCCTGCTGTGCTCTTGAAAGAAGAACTTAAAAATTTTAGGGTAAAAAGAGACCAACAGACCGGCACAGTGGCTCAAACCTGTTGTCCTAGCACTTTGGGAGGCTGAGGCGGGTGGGTCACCTGAGGTCAGGAGTTTGAAACCAGCCTGGACAATATGGTGAAACCCCCTCTCCACTAAAAATACAAAAATTAGCCGGCCACAGTGGCACGCGCCTGTAATCCCAGCTACTCGGGTGGCTGAGGCAGGAGAATTGCCTGAACCCAGGAGGCAGAGGTTGCAGTGAGCCAAGGTCACGCCAGTGCATATGCCTGGGCAACAGAGCGAGACTCTGTCTCAAAAAAAAAGACCAACAACCTTCCCTTTTCTTCCACTTTCCCTACAGAAGACACAGAAAAGCGCTTTTGCCTCCAGATCCTTTTGTCTAGGGTAAATTCTTAGGGTGACAGGAGTATGCAGCAGGAAGAAGGAGGAGCCACAAAGGAAGAGAAGCCAGCTTGTTGTCATGGGGCATAGAAAAGGACAAAATCTAGGCATGAAAAGGATGGATAAATACTGCAGATATTACGTTCTTACCCATTCTTGGAAACGTCAGCTTTCTTGCTCCCTGTGCTTCCGGCTGAGGTAGGGCAAAGGTGAGATTGAGAAAATAGCCATTCAGCTCAGGAAGGCGTCTAAGTAAAGGACGGATTTGGATTGTCCTGTTGCTTTGACTTTTTTTTTTTTTTGAGACGGAGTCTCGCTCTGTCGCCCAGGCTGGAGTGCAGTGGCGCCATCTCGGCTCACTGCAAGCTCCGCCTCCTGGGTTCACGCTATTCTCCTGCCTCAGCCTCTCCGAGTAGCTGGGACTACAGGCGCCCGCCACCAGACCCGGCTAATTTTTTGTATTTTTAGTAGAGACGGGGTTTCACCGTGGTCTCAATCTCCTGACCTCGTGATCCGCCCGCCTCGGCCTCCCAAAGTGCTGGGATTACAAGCGTGAGCCACCGCGCCCGGCCGCTTTGACTTATTTTTATTTTTTCCTGAAAAGATGAGGATCCCCCATAGCCTCTAAAAGTAGGAGTGAAGCTATTTCCATGGTAATTGAAGTTTCCAAGGGCTAGACACTTTCTAGCTCTGGCCAGTCTTGGTGTCTCTTCATCCTGAGCCTTTCTCCACTTCGCAACCTGAGCATTGCTTCCTTCCAGCAGGGCTGCTCTGCTGTTCCACCATGATCCGGGCTGTGCTGCTCCTTTGCTGTGTCCTGCTGTCCCCAGTGTCTGCCTTTTTTTTTTTTTTTTTTTTTTTTGTCGCCCAGGCTGGAGTGTGGCAGCGCGATCTCGGCTCACTGCAGCCTCTGCCTGCTGGGTTCAAGTGATTCTCTTGCCTCAGCCTCCCAAGTAGCTGGAATTACAGGTACGAGCCACCACGCCCTGCAAATTTTTTGTATTTTTAGTAAAGACAGGATTTCACCATGTTGGCCAGGCTGGTCTTAAACTCCTGACCGAAGGTGATCCGCCTGCCTTGGCCTCCCAAAGTTCTGGGATTACAAGCGTGAGCCACCGTGCTCGGCCTAGCGGCTGCCTTTTTTTTTTTTTTTTTTT
>NW_026652288.1:48551123-48681943 GCF_009828535.3 Hylobates moloch
TATATATATATATATATATATATATACACGGCATTTAGGTATTGTTAACTTTATGCAATAATATTGGGGTTGGTGATTGGTGCATTTCTGGTTGTGGGAAGGATAGTTGTATTACGTTAGGCACAATTATTACCTTATTATTGTCTTTATTCGAAGATTATGATCTCAGGAGATGTGTACATATATATGTACATATATGTGTGTGTATATATGTATATATATATGCGTTTATTAAGTATTAACTTACATGATCACAAGGTCCCATGATAGGCTGTCTGCAAGCTTGAGGAGCAAGGAGAGCCAGTCCGAGTCTCAAAACTGAAGAACCTGGAGTCCGATGTTTGAGGGCAGGAAGCATCCAGCACAGGAGAAAGATGTAGGCTGGGAGGCTAGGTCCATCTCACGTTTTCACATTTTTCTACCTGCTTTATATTCACTGACAGCTGATTAGATTGTGCCCACCAAATTAAAGGTGGGTCTGCCTTCCCCAGCCCACTGACTCAAATGTTAATCTTCTTTGGCAACATCCTTGCAGGCACACCCAGGATCATTCCAATCAAGTTGACACTCAGTATTAACCATCACAAGTCCACCCCTTGTAAACTTGAACCCATACACATCTCCTGAGATCATACATAATCTTCAAATAAAGCCAATAATAAGGTCATAATTGTGCCTAACATAATACAACTATCCTTCGCATAACCAGAAATGCACCAAACCCCAACCCCAATATTATTACATAAAGTTAACGATACCTAAATGCTGATAGGGCATCAATAAATCTTATGTCACATGATAAAGGAAAAGGAAATAAAATGAAGATATTTTCTTAGTACAAGTGTTTACATGCATAAGCATGTTTTGAACAAAAGGAGGAAAGCCGGGCGCGGTGGCTCACGCTTGTAATCCCAGCACTTTGGGAGGCCGAGGTGGGCGGATCACGAGGTCAGGAGATCGAGACCACGGTGAAACCCTGTCTCTACTAAAAATACAAAAAATTAGCCGGGCGTGGTGGCAGACGCCTGTAGTCCCAGCTACTCGGAGAGGCTGAGGCAGGAGAATGGCGTGAACCCGGGAGGCAGAGCTTGCAGTGGGCGGAGATTGCGCCACTGCACTCCAGCCTGGGTGACAGAGCGGGACTCCGTTTCAAAAAAAAAAAAAAAAAAACAAGAAAAAAAAGAAAGGAGGAAATACTCATGACAATTAAATTACAGTCCTTGTTTCTGCAGCTGGCCATGTGGTCATAGCTGGTATTGATGACTACCTTCTTCTACTACCCATTCTGTATTCCCTTTGCCTTCAGCAAGCACGTCAGCAGGTCATGGTTTTTTTCCTGGTAGAATGACCCAAACCTTCATTCCTGAGGGGTCTGGACCATTTGTCGTCTGCCTGGATTGGGGTGTTGTAGTTTCCCCTTGACTTTAATCACGGGGCATGGTAATACTAAGAGATGCCCTAATGGATCTCCTATATTCCATGCATACTCTTCCTTATCTCTGTTGTGGAGTAGTAGACTGATTTCATCTTGATGGTCCGGGTCAATCACCCCAGCCAACACTGTAATTCCCTTCTTAGCCTGTTGACTTAAAGGTAGGAGGAGCCCAAAGCGTTCAGGTGACAATCTTAACTTCCAATTTAATGGAATCGTTGTGTCTACTGGTGGCAGCATTCCTCCCTCTGGAACTAAGACCTGTAGGCCAGCAGAACATAATGTTGCAGGAATAGGAAGCAAAAATTTTGCTAGTGGGTCACTGGGGGGTGATGGTGAGTGGTGCCACTTCCACTTCCACCCCCTTGATTCCTGGACCTGTGAATCCTGGCTATGGGAGAAACAGTACCATATATTGGACGCTGATTCAGAGCATACATGGCCTTCTGGAGAACTTTGCCCCAGCCCTGCAAAGTATCGTCACCTAGTTGGTGTTGTAATTATGACTTCAAAAGGCCATCCCTCCATCCTATCAATCCAGCTGCTTCAGGATGATGGGGAACATGGTAAGACCCATGAATTCCACGAGCATGAGCCCACTGCTGCACTTCTTTAGCTGTAAAGTGAGTGCCTTGGTCAGAGGCAATGCTGTGTGGAATACCATGATGATGGATAAGGCATTCCGTGAGTCCACGGGTGGTAGTCTTGGCAGAAGCATTGCGTGGAGGATGGGCAAACCCATATGCGGAGTAAGTGTCTATTCCAGTGAGGATAAACCTGTGCCTTTTCCATGATGGAAGAGGTCCAATATAATCAACCTGCCGCCAGGTAGCTGGCTGATCACCCTGAGGAATGGTGTCATATCGAGGGCTTAGTGTTGGTCTCTGCTGCTGGCAAATTGGGCACTCAGCAGTGATCGAACCCAGGTCAGCCTTAATGAGTGGATGTCCATGTTGCTGAGCCCATATGTAACCTCCATCCCTGCAACCATGGCCAGTTTGTTTATGGACCCATTGGGTGATGACAGGGGTGGCTGGGGAAAGAGGCTGAGTGGTGTCCACAGAACAGGTCATCCTATCCACTTGGTTATTAAAATCCTCCTCTGCTGAGGTCACCCTTTGGTGAACACTCACATGGGACACAAATATCTTCAGTTTTGACCACTCAGAGAGATCCATCCACATACCTCTTCCAAGTCCCTGACCAGCCAGCCAAACCACTGGCTACAGCCGATGAATCAGTATATAATCGCACATCTAGCCATTTCTCCTTCCAAGCAAAGTGCACAACCAGATGCACTGCTCAAAGTTTTGCCCACTGGGAAGATTCCCCTTCACCGCTGTCCTTCAGGGATGTCCTAGAAAGGGGCTGTAGTGCTGCAGCTGTCCACTTTCGGATGGTGCCTGCATACCATGCAGAACCATCTGCGAACCAGGCCCTAGTCTTCTCTTTCTCTGTCAGCTGATCATAGGGCACTGCCTGTGAGGCCATCGGTGCAGGCTGGGAAAGAAAAGGCAGGGTGGCAGGAGTGGAGACCATGGGCATTTGAGCCACTTCCTCATGTAACTTACTTGTGCCTTCAGGACCTGCTCTAGCCCGATCACATATATGCAACTTCCATTTGATGACAGAATGCTTCTGTGCAAGACCCACTTTATGGCTAGATGGATCAGAAAGCACCCAGTTCATGAGAGGCAGTTCAGGTCGCATGGTGACTTGATGACCTATAGTCAAACGTTCAGTTTCCATCAAAGCCCAGTAACAGGCCAAGAGCTGTCTCTCAAAAGGAGAGTAGTTATTGCTAGAAGACAGCAGGGCCTTGCTCCAAAATCCTAGAGGCCTCCACTGTGATTCACCTATGGGGGCCTGCCAAAGGCTCCAAACAGCATCCCTATCTGTGACTCACAGCTCAAGCACCATTGGATCTGCCGGGTCATATGGCCCAAGTGGCAGAGCAGCTTGCACAGCAGTCTGGACCTGTTGCAAAGCCTTCTCCTGTTCTCAACCCCACTCAAAACTGGCAGCCTTTTGAGCCACTTGATAAATGGGCCTGAGTAACACACCCAAATGAGGAATATGTTGCCTCCAAAATCCAAATAAGCCCATTTGGTGTTGTGCCGCTTTCTTGGTTGTAGGAGGGGCCAAATGCAGCAATTTATCCTTCACCTTAGAGGGAATAACCCCTGAATTTTAGTCAGATTTATTTCCCATCCTCTAGCACACAGATATCTCACCAATAAGTCCAGTGCGTTTGCTACTTCTTGCTCACTGGATCCAATCAGCATAATGTCATCAATGTAATGGACCAGTGTGATATCTTGCAGAAGCAAAAAGTGATCAAGGTCTCTGAATAAGATTATGACACAAAGCTGGAGAGTTGATATACCCCTAAGGTAGGACAGTAAAGGTATATTGCTGGCCTTGCCAGCTGAAGGCAAAGTGCTTCTGGTAGGCCTTATGGACAGGAATGGAGAAAAAGGCATTTGCCAAGTCAATGGCTGTATACCAGGCACCAGGAGGTATGTTAATTTGCTCAAGCAATGAAACCACATCTGGTACAGCAGCTGCAATTGGAGTCACCACTTGGTTAAGCTTACAGTACTCCACTGTCATTCTCCAAGATCCATCCGTCTTCAGCACAGGCCAAATGGGAGAGTTGAACAGGGATGTGGTGGGAATCATCACCCCTGCGTCTTTCAAGTCCTTGATCGTGGTACTAATCTCTGCTATTCCTCCAGGGATGTGATGTTCTTTTTGATTTATGATTTTTCTAGGTAGAGGCAGCTCTAATGGCTTCCATTTGGCCTTTCCCACCATAATAGCCCTCATCCTACCAGTCAGGGAGCCAATGTGGGGGTTCTGCCAGCTGCTAAGTATGTCTGTGCCAATTATGGATTCTGGCACTAGGGAAATGACCACAGGATGAGTCCGGGGACTCACTGGACCCACTGTAAGTCGGACCTGAGCTAAAACTCCATTAATTGCCTGACCTCCATAAGTCCCTACTTTAACTGGAGGACCATAATGATGTTTTGGGTCCCCTGGAATCAGTGTCAACTCAGCGCCAGCATCCAGTAGTCCCCAAAATGTCTGATCATTTCCCTTTCGCCAATGCAGTTACCCTTGTAAAAGGCTGGAGATCTCCTTGGGGAAGGATGGGAGAAAGATTTACTGCATAAATTGTCGGTAATGTAGTGCAGTCCTTCCTCAAGGGGACCTGGTCTCTTTGTTCAAGGGGTTCTGGGTCTGTAAACTGGTTCAAATCTAGAAATTGAGGGGCCATGATTCTCTGTTTTTATCATTCAAATTAGTCTTTTGTCCATTCGACCTAGAAGTTTTCTCCTTATATAAATTAAGTAGGAATGTAGTAGGCTTCCTATCAATTTCACTTCTAGGAACACTGTGATTAATTAGCCAATGCCAGAGCTCTATACAAGTCAGACTATTCTGATTGCTGCTTTGTCTCTGCTGTCCATTATGGTAGCTATGCCCACCTTGCCTTTGACAGTTGAATGCCACCATTTGGCCACTGCCACCTCATGATCCAATTATTCCCATTGTATTTAAATTTTGTAGTTGAGTGACTGTGGTTCCCACCGTTAGATCTGACATACAGAGAAGAGCAATTACAGGGCTCTTCAAAGATGCAGGTGCTGCCCTCACAAATCTGTTTTGCAAGGCATTGGTAAAGGGTGTGTCTTCAGGACCCTCCCAGCTGAGATGAGTAGGTCTAATGCAACTAATCCACCATCCCAATCTCCCTAAGCCTTTGGATCCCTTTGTCTACATTAAATCAAGGGAGATCGGCAAGGCATTTCCAGCTTGCTCATAGTGGGCCATCTTTTAATCCGTATTTCAGCTAACCAAGCAAATAAACTATTAGAACCTTTTTTAACTCCCCAACCTGCAACATTAAACACAGAGTCCCTACTCAGTGGGCCCAAATCAATAAATTCAACCTGATCCAACTCTGTGTTCCTTCCACCATTATCCCACACCCTTAATATCAGTTCCCATGCCTGTTCTCCAGATCTCTGTTTATACAAATTAAAGAACTCAAGCAGTTATTTTTGAGTGTAGTGCACCTCCTTATGGGTCATGCTCTCAACCTCACCTCTAGGAGCCTGCTGGGACTTTAGTTATAGGTCTAGAAGAAGCAAATAGGGGTGTTGGGGTGGGATCCTGAGGAGAATCAACATTTTTTTTGCCTGGCAACTGCCTCAGGGGAGGCCATTGCTGTTGCCTGAGGCAGCACAGGGTTTATCTCCTCAGACAAAGGTGGAAAGGCTGACGGCAGCATGGGTCAGGGACGGGATGTTGCCACTACTGGGGATGGGGAAGCTGTTCCTTCTGGCAAAAAAGGTTAATCAGAGTTTCAAACTCAGTGTCCCCAGCTTCATCAGGGTCCTCCCACACATCCCCATCCCAAGTTGCGGGGTCCCATTTTTTTCCAGTCAGTGCCCTCACTTTAACAGTAGACACCTGGCGAGGCTGTGCATGCACCTTTAGTTGCAGGTCAGCCATTTACATGATAAGATCTTGGGTTTGTTTTTCCACAGTTTCAGTTCTTCTTCTACAGGAGATGAGACTCTCACTCAGGGCGATCTTAGCAGATTTGGGGCTCAGTATCTGCTTCTGAAGCTGGGAGATAGAATCTCTGAGTTCATCATTTTCTTTCTTCACTTTGTCCACTGAACTTAGGAGCAAAGGTATTATGTCACATCATAGGATTGTTGAAATAAGGTGGTGTTTGATCCTCAGGTTATATTTTAGTGAGCAATGTTAATGTGTATTCCAAAATCGCATGGGATTTCTAGAGTTCTGATGTCTGAGTTTGTGTTATCAATCATAATTAAAGTTATTGTGTTAGATTATTGTAAGTCCCAGAGGTGACCAAATTTCTTTGGCAATTGTGTTTTTTACTGTGACTACCCTAGGACATCTGGACATTCATCGACTATTGTCTTGTTTTGATCCTCTTCAAAGGATGGATTATAACCCTCAAGTGAAGATTTCTGATAACTTTGAAAATTGTGAACAGGAGTTGACTAGGTAAGCTGAATGAACTATTGGAAGCCTAATCTTTTTTGACTTTTTGCTTTTTGTTTGGAACGTTGCTGATCCTTATGTTCTGTTTTTTCAGAATGAAGGAAGTTTTTCTTTTGAGCTGTTTATAGCTTTTAACAATTACAGGTTGAACGAACCAGTGATCTTTGACTGCAGCTCAGAAGAACCAAGGGATGGGCCATCAAACTTCAAATGGCCATGCAAATGGAGCCTTGGATGATGGCTCCCTTTTACTAGGGACCCTTAGACAGGCCTCTGAGAGAGACCTGACTGTTATTTTCCCAAAACAGCACCCCTTGTCAGCATGAAGCAGTTAAGAATGGTCATCATCCCTATCCTAACAGCAATTAGGTATACTTCTTCAGAGGGAGAAATGATGGCAGTGTGCCACGATGCTGGCTGCACAGCTGGGGCTGCACACTCCATGGAGCCGATGGAAGCCCTGCCCCTTCTGAATTGGGACAGGAGCTCCCTGGGTGCTGCTGCAGCCACCCAAACTGCAGTTGCAGACCCAGGCATCCTGCTCTAGGAAGCAGGCAGGAGCCCCACCCTCTTGGACAGAGCTACAGCCACCCAAACCACAGCTGTGGATCCAAGCTTCCCTGTGCTCTTGAGGGAGAGCTGGGAGCAGGTAAGATCTGCCTTCCCAGGTGCCACTGTGGCTGCCCTTCCAAGTACAGGAGCTGGGTGTTTCTACAGCCTGCATGCTTGGGAGCCCCAGGAAGGACCCCCGATCCCTGCAGTCATGGGGGCGTCTGGTGTCTGCCTGGCCTCCCTCCAGTCCAGGCACCTGCTCTGATCTCGGAGTGGAGTTTGGGGCTGAGCCCAGGGACCATGAATGGCAGCGGGAGGCAGATTGATTCCAAGGCAGAAGGGGGCAGATCCCCAGTAAGGCCCCACCATTGGGCCAGGGAGGACCTGAAGGCTGGGGGCTAGACTGAGTCCCACAGACCAGAGTGAGGACTTGTGGTATCTCTTCCAGGCCCACCCATGGCTTCCCATGGGCCAGTTGGCACAAACTTTCTCCCCTCTGAGGTCCATAAAAGCCCTGGGGTCAGCCAGAGCAGGGCAGAGGATGGCCAGAGGACAAAGAAGGCAGAAAGACATTGGTGCAACCAGCTACAGAGAGGAGTACCCTCTGCTGAGAGCTACAGAGATGACCTGCTGGCAGAGAGGAGCTACTCTGTCTGCAGAGAGCTTCAGAGACCTGCAAAGATGTCTGAATGACCTGCATGCAGAGAGGAGCCACCCTCTCCAGGGCCTCCTCTCTGCTGAGAACTGAACACTCCATGGGATGACCTGTCTATAGAGAGGAGCTACCCACTGTGGGTCTCTTCTGAGCTGTTCTAACACTAAATAAAACTCTTCATCTTCACCCTTCACTTGTCTGTGACCCTTATTCTTCTTGGATGCAGGACAAGAACAAGAACTTGGGCATCGTGGCCACAGAAGTTTTCTATAAGAAAAATCGATCCCATAACACTAGGATTACAGACACAAACCTCTGTGTCTTAGGCTGGGCATGGTGGCTCATGCCTGTAATCCTTGCACTTTGGAAGATTGAGGCAGGTGGATCACTTGATGCCAGGAGTTCAAGACCAGCCTGGGCAACATGGTGAAAGTGTCTTTACAAAAAAAATACAAAAATTAGCCAAGTGTGGTGGTGTGCATCTGTAGTCCCAGCTACTTAGGAGGCTGAGGTCAGAGGATCTTTTGAGCCTGGGAGGTCAAGGCTGCAGAGAGCCATGATCTGACCACTGCATTCCAGCCTGGGTGACAGAGCAAAACTATATTTAAAAAAAATTTGCTGTGTCCTCTTGGTGGGTTAACCCTTTACTCATTAGGCAATGTTCCTCTCAATCTGCAGTAATTTTCATTGCTGTTAATTCATTTTATCTGGTATTAGCATGGCCAGTCCTGATTTCTTTTGAGTAAGATGTGTATGATTTATCTTCTACTTTTTTTTTTTTTTTTGACCTGGTCTTTCACTCTTGTTGCCTAGGCTAGAGTGCAATGGCGTGATCTCGGCTCACTGCAGCCTCCGCCTCCTGGGTTTAAGCAATTCTCCTGCCTCAGCCTCCCGAGTAGCTGGGATTACAGGCATGCGCCACCACGCCTGGCTAATTTTTTGTATTTTTAGTAGAGATGGGGTTTCTCCACGTTGGCCAGGCTGGTCTCAAACTCCTGGCTTCAGATGATCCACCCACCTCAGCCTCCCAAAGTGCTGGGATTACAGGTGTGAGCCACCACACCTGGGCTATCCTTTTACATTCAATTTACCTATGTCACTATATTTGCATATACATGTACATGTACATATACATGTTTTTTATTTTTCTACCAGTCTTTTAATTGGTATGCCTAGGTCATTTACATTTAATGTAATTTTTGATATATTAGGGCCAAGTCTGCCATTTTATGTTTCTTTTTGTTTCATCTGTCATTTTCATCACTTTGACCTTTTTCCCCCTTCCTGTGGATTACTTGAACATTTCTTTAAATTCCTTTTTGACTTATCTGTCATAAATTTTTATTTATTATAAATGTTTTTAGTGGTTGGTCTAGATATTACATTATACATATGAAACCTATCACAATTACTGATGTCAACATTTTATCAGTTTAAGAATAGAAATCTTACCTCCATTTAGGTCCCTTAATATTCCCTCCCCCTTGTATACTGTAATTATCTTAAATATTTCCTATCTGTATACTGAGAACCATATCAGATAATATAATTTTTACTTCAGCCATCCAACATAATTTAGAAAACTCAAGATGGGAAGATTGACCTATTGTCATATATTTATATTTTTATACTTCCTCTTCTTTCTTCATAATTTTTGTTTGGCTTACTTCGGTTTTTTTTTTTTTTTTTTTTTTTTTTGAGATAGGGTCTCACTCTGTTGCCCAGATTGGAGTGCGGTGATGTGATCTTGGCTCACTGCAACCTCTGCCTCCCAGGTTCAAGTGATTCTCCTGCCTCAGCCTCTTGAGTAGCTAAGACTACAGGCGTGCAGCACCATGTCTGGCTAATTTTTGTATTTTCAGTAGAGATGGGGTTTCACCATGTTGGCCATGCTGGTCTTGAACTCCTGACCTTAAGTGATCTGCCTATCTCAGGCTCCCAACTTTTCTTCATAGTGTTTTAAGCTTTCTTTTTTTTTTTTTAAGAGTAGGTCTGGTGGAGGCAAATTATCTTAGTTTCCCTTATCTGAGAATCTCTTGATTTCACCTTCATTCATGAAGGATATTTTTGCTGGGTAGGAGATTTAAAGTTGACAGTTGTTTGTTTGTTTTTTCAGTACTTGGAAAATGTGCCGTTCTCTGCTGGTCTCTATGGCTTCTTATAAGAAATCTACTGTCAATTGAATAATTGTTCCTTTATAGGTACTGTGTTTTTTCTGTTGTTGTTTTTTTTTTTGAGACGGAGTCTCGCTCTGTCGCCCAGGCTGGAGTGCAGTGGCGCAATCTTGGCTCACTGCAAGCTCCGCCTCCCGGGTTTATGCCATTCTCCTGCCTCAGCCTCTCCGAGTAGCTGGGACTACAGGCGCCTGCCACCATGCCCGGCTAATTTTTTTGTATTTTTAGTAGAGACGGGGTTTCACCGTGGTCTCGATTTCCTGACCTCGTGATTCGCCTGCCTCGGCCTCCCAAAGTGCTGGGATTACAAGCGTGAGCCACCGCGCCCGGCCGGTACTGTGTTGTTTCTATTTGCTTCCAAGACTTTTTTCCTTGTCTTTATTTTAGGAAGTTTGCTTATGATGTGCCTTGCAATAGATTTATTTGAATTTATTCTACTTAGGGTTCACTTCATTTCTTGAATCTGTATGTTCATGTGCTCTAAATTTCCTTCTAATCACAGCTTTAGCAACATCTCACAAATTTTGACATGTTGTGTTTTTATTTTCATTCAGCTCAAAGTACTTTTTGAATTTTCTTTTTACTCTTTGAAGTCAAAATTACTTAAATGTGAGTTATTTAGTTTCCAAATACTAGGCTATCAGCCAGATATCAGTGATTAGTTTCTAATTTAATTCCACTGTGCTCAAGGAACATACTTTGCATGACTTGAATCCTTTTAAATGTATTGGTATATTGTTTTGGATTTTTTTTTTTTTTTTTGAAACAGAGTCTTGCTCTGTCACCCAGTCTTGATGGAGTGCAGTGGCATGATATTAGCTCACTACAACCTCTGCCTCCCAGTTTTAAGCCATTCTCATGCCTCAGCTTCCCAAGTAGCTGGGATTACAGGTGTGCACCACTACACCTGGCTAATTTTTGTATTTTTAGTAGAGATAGGGTTTTGCCATGTTGGCCAGGCTGGTGTCAAACTCCTGACCTCGAGTGATCTACCTGTCTCAGCCTCCCAAAGTGCTGGGATTACAGACATGAGCCACAGTGCCCATCCTGCTTCTTGTGTTTTGAAGCTCTGTTATCATATGTATAAATGCTTAGAATTGTTAGGTTCTCTTAATAAATTGAACACTTTTTCACTGTCAAATGACATTATTTATCCCTATAATATTCTTTCCTCTGAAGTCTACTTTTCTTTTTTCTTTTTTTTGAGATGGAGTCTTGCTCTGTCAACCAGCCTGGAGTGCAGTGGCGCGATCTTGGTTCACTGCAACCTCTACCTCCTGGGTTCAAGTGATTCTCCTGCCTCAGCCTTCTGAGTAGCTGGGACTACAGGTTGCATGCCACCATGCCCAGCTAATTTTTGTATTTTTAATAGAGATGGAGTTTCACCATGTTGGTCAGGCTGATCTTGAACTCCTGACCTCGTTGATCTGCTCGCCTTGGCCTCTCAAAGTGCTGGAATTACAGGCATGAGCCACCACTCCTGGCCTGCTTTTCTTGCTTTCTTTAAAAAAAAATTCTGTTTTTATAGTGACAGCAGCTCACTATGTTTCCCATGATGGTCTCAAACTTTTCAGCTCACACAGTCCTCCTGCCTCGGCCTCCCAAAGTGCTGGGATTACAGGCGTGAGCGACCATTCCCAGCCCTGAAGTCTGCTTTTGTGATATTAACATAGCCACTCCAGCTTTCTCTAGGTTAATGTTAGCATGGTATAGTTTTAAAAATCCTCTTACTTATAATTTATTTGTTTCTTTTAAAGTGGGTTTCTTGTAGAAAGCACATAGTTGGACTTTTTTCTTTTATCCAATCTGACAATCTTTGCCTTTTAATTTTTTTGTTTAGACCATTTATATTTAATATCATTATTGATATTGTCAGGTTTTTTTTTTTATTTTTTTATTTTTTTTTGAGACAGAGTCTCGCTCTGTCGCCCAGGCTGGAGTGCAGTGGCGCGATCTCAGTCACTGCAAGCTCCGCCTCCTGGGTTCACGCCATTCTCCTGCCTCAGCCTCTCCGAGTAGCTGGGACTACAGGCGCCCGCCACCACGCCCGGCTAATTTTTTTTGTATTTTTAGTAGAGACGGGGTTTCACCGTGGTCTCGATCTCCTGACCTCGTGATCCGCCCGCCTCGGCTTCCCAAAGTGCTGGGATTACAAGCGTGAGCCACCACGCCCGGCCTGTCAGGTTTAAATATTACATTTTGCTACTTGTTTTCTATTTGTCTCATCTGTTCTTTGTTCTCCTTTCTTCTCTTCTTTGGGGCTTTTTTTTTTTTTTTGAGATAGAGTCTTGCTCTGTTGCCCAGTCTGGAGTGCAGTGGCGTGATCTTGGCTTACTGCAACCTCTGCCTCCCAGGTTCACACCATTCTCCTGCCTCAGCCTCCTAAGTAGCTGGGACTACAGGCGCCCACCACCACACCCAGCTAATTTTTTATATTTTTAGTAGGGACAGGGTTTCACTGTGTTAGCCAGGATGGTCTTAATCTCCTGACCTCATGATCTGCCCGCCTTGGCCTCCCAAAGTGCTGGGATTATAGTTGTGAACCACTGCACCCCGCTCTTCTTTGGGTTTAACTGAGTATTTTTAAAATTCTATCTCCTGGGGTTTTTTTTTTGTTTTTTTCCCCCCCCTTTCTGGAACAGGGTCTTGCTCTGTCACCCAGTCTGGAGTGCATTTGTGCAATTATGACTCACTGCAGTCTCAAACTCCTAGGCTCAAGCGATCTTCCCACCTTGGCCTCCCAAGTAGCTGGGACTACAGTTATGTGCTGCTACATCTGGCTTTTTTTTTTTTTTCTTTGGACATGGTCTTGCTCTATCACCCAGGCTGGAGTGCACTGGTGCAATCATGGCTCACTGCAGTGTCCACCTCCCACATCCAAGTGATCCTCCCACCATCAAGTAGCTGGGACCACAGGTTTGTGCCATCACACCTGGCTAATTTTTTATTTTTTATAGAGATGGAGGCTCCCTATGTTGCCCAGGCTGGTCTTGAACTTCTGGGCTCACATAATCTTTCTGCCTCAGCTTCCCAAAGTTCTGAGATTACAGATGAGAGCCACTGCACCCAGCCTCTGGATAACATTTTTTATTTTTTGTAGAGATGGCATCTCGCTATGTTGCTGAGGCTAATCTCAAACTCCTGGCTTCAAGTGATCCTCCTGCCTCAGCCTCAAAAAGTGCTGAGATTACAGATATAAGCCACTGTGCCACACCTGCTTTGTTATTTTAGTGTTGCTTTAGGGTTCATAGTAATCATCTCTAATTTATTACAGACTACCTTCAGGTGCTATTTACAGTGTAAGAAACCATAGTATACTTCCATCTTCCCCCTCCTAGCCTTTGTGCTATCGTTATATTTTACACTTACATATGTTATAAACTCTACACTACATTATTTTGCCTTAAATAGTCTATAGTCAATTATCTCTTTTAAAAATGTGTATTTAAGGGGCCGGATACAGTGGCTCATGCCTGTAATCCCAGCACTTTGAGAGGCCGAGGCGGGCGGATCACCTGAGGTCAGGAGTTTGAGACCATCCTGGCCAACATGGTGAAACCTAGTCTCTACTAAAAATATTTTAAAAATTAGCCAGACATGATGGTGGGCACCTGTAATTCCAGCTACTTGGGAGGCTGAGACAGGAGAATTGCTTGAACCCAGGAGACGGAGGTTGCAATGAGCCAATACTGTGCCACTGTACTCTAGCCTGAGCTACAGAGTGAGACTCCATCTCAAAAAAAAAAAAAAAAAAAAACACACACAAAAAAAAAACAAATAAACAAAAATGTATATTTACCTATTTATTTACTATTTCCTATGGTCTTCATTTCTTTATGTACCTCCAGATTTCCAACGGAAGTCATTTTCCTCTGTCTACAGACTTTTATTAACATTTCCTAGGCCAAGTGCAGTGGCTCATGCCTGTAATCCCAGCACTTTAGGAGGCCAAGGTGAGTGGATCACCTGAGCTCAAGAGTTTCAGACCAGCCTTGGCAGCATGGTAAAACCCTGTCTTTACAAAAAGTACAACAATTAGCTGGGTGTGGTGGTACGTGCCTGTAGTCCCAGCTACTCAGGAGGCTGAGGCAGGAGGATGGCTTGAGCCTGAGAGGCAGAGGTTGCAGTGAGCTGAGGTTGCACCACTGCACTGCAGCCTCGGAGACAGAGCAAGACCTTCCCCCACCCAAAAAAACAAACAAACAAAAAAAATCATTTCTTATACTGCAGGTCTGCCGGTGATTAATCCTTTGAGATTTTGAATGTCTTCTTTTTATTTTGGGGGGGTAGAATTCACATAACATTCACTGTTTTAACCATTTTGAAGTGTACAACTCAGTATCTTTCAGTACACTTACAGTTTTGTGCAACTGTCACCAATAATTCTAGAACATTTTCTTCACCCCAAAAAGAAACCCCATACCCATTTTGTCTAAAGACCTTTCACTTACTTCCTGAGTTCTTTTTTGCCCCATTCAGCTACTGGCTCTCCATGTATAGTAAAAAAAGACCTCTTGGGACTAAAGTTGGGACTCCAGGAAACTAATTGGTTCCCTCCTCCTTAACTTCCACCACCCAGGTTCATAGATCAAATAAAGTTGTTTTTACTGCAGCTGCTGCTGACGGAGCTTAAGAGAATGAGATACATACTACAATACATTGGTTCAACCACCAAAATGCATCCCTCGTCCTTTTTTTCTTTTTCTGTTTTTTCCTTTTTTGAGATAGGATCTCCTTCTGTCACCCAGGATGAAGTGCGGTGGTGCAATTACAACTCACTGTAGCCTCAACCTCTGGAGCTCAAGTGATCCTCTCACCTCAGCTTCCCAAGGAGATGGGACTACAGGAGCGCACCACCATGCTCAGCTACTTTGAAATTTTTTTGTAGAGACAAGGTCTCACTATGCTGTCCAGGCTGGCCTCAATCCCCTGGGTCCAAGTGATCCTCCTGCCTTGGCCTCCCAAAGGCATAAGCCACTGTGCCTGGCCTGACCTAGACTCTTAAAATAGCTGGCTCTCTAGGGTTCTAGGGTTCCTCCCTCTAATCTTTTCTTCCTTTAGTTCCTTAGTTCAAATTCATTTTCCATTCTGTCTGCAGAAATTCTTTTTTTTTTTGGAGATGGAGTCTTGCTCTGTCACCCAGGCTGGAGTGCAGTGGCATGACTTGGCTCACTGAAACTCCGCCTCCCAGGTTCAAGCAATTCTTGTGCCTCAGCGCCTCCCAAGTAGACGGGACTACACCTGGCTATTTTTTTTTCTTCCTTTCTTTTTTTTTTTTTTTTTGAGACAGAGTTTTACTCTTGTCACCCAAGCTGGAGTGCAATGGCATGATCTCGACTCACTGCAACCTCCACCTCCCAGGTACAAGCAATTCTCCTGCCTCAGCCTCCCGAGCAGTTGGGATTACAGGCCACCACGCCTGGCTAATTTTTATATTTTTAGTAAAGACAAGGTTTCACCATGTTGGCGAGGCTGGTCTCGAATTCCTGACCTCAGGTGATCCACCAGCCTTAGCCTTCCAAAGTGCTGGAATTACAGGCATGAGCCACCACGCCAGGCCTAATTTTTGTATTTTTAGTAGAGATGGAGTTTCACCATGTTGTCCAGGCTGGTCTTAAACTCGTAGCCTCAAGTGATCTGCCTGCCATGGCCTCCCAAAGTGCTAGGATTATAGGCGTGAGTCACCAAGCCCAGTCTCTGCAGAAATTCTTTTTTTTTTTTTGAGACGGAGAATCCATCTGTCTGTCACCCAGGCTGGAGTATAGTGGCGCGATCTTGGCTTACTGCAGCCTCCACCTCCCAGCTTCAAGCAATTTTCCTGCCTCAGCCTCCTGAGTAGCTGGGATTACAGGCATGCACCACCACACTCAGCTAATTTTTTGTATTTTAGTAGAGATGGGATTTCACCATGTTGGCCAGGCTGGTCTCTAACTCCTGACCTCAGGTGATCCACCCACCTCGGCCTCCCAAAATGCTGGATTACAGGCGTGAGCCACCATGCCCAGCCCCCCTTGACTATTTTCAGTTACCCACACAGGGCAGGCCTTTTCATGCCAGCAAGCTGTGGATCCTGCCAGTCCCTTTATTGGAAGGTTCTATCCAAACACTAGCCATCCTTCCAGAATCAGCTCAAGTCTGGGCAACAAAGTGAGACCCTGTCTCTACAAAAATATAAAAAAATTAGCCAAGCATGGTGATACATGCCTGTTGTCCCACCTACATGGATGGCTAAAGCAGGAGGATCACTTGAGCCTGGGAGGCCAAGGCTGCGGTGAGCTATTATCACACCACTGCACTACTGCCTTGGTGACAGAGTGAGACCTTGTCTCAATAATACAATAATCAATTATAACAAATGTAGCACACCAATGTAAGATGTTAATAATAGGGAAAACAGGGGTGCGGGAAGAGGGATTATATGGGAACTCTACTCTCTGCTCAATGTTTTTGTAAACCTAAAATTGCCCTAAAAAATACTCTATTAATTAAAAACAGCAGCAATGAAAACCCAAGTGCGCAAGAAGTGACAACTGCTGGGCATTGATGAGGAACACGTGGCAGATAAGGGCAGGAGGTCTGGTTGGGGGACCTGCCTTTGTCTTCATGTCCTCTGTCATTCTCAGTCCTGAAGATAAACTCACCCCCACTTTCCCTGTCCTCTCCCATGTTTATGCATTCAAATTTCCCCTGTCATTCCCAAAGCGCCAGAGTTAGAAATTCAAAGAATTTCTAAGAAAAGGCAGTTTCATACTGAGATAGTTTGGATATTGTCCCCTCGAAGTTTCATGCTGAAATTTGATCCCCAGTGTTGGAGCTGGGGCCTGGTGGGAGTTGTTTGGATTGTGGGGTGGATCCCTCATGAATTGCTTGGTGCCATTCCCGAGGGAATGAGTGAGTTGTCTTAGTTCCTGCAAGAACTGATTATTAAGAAGAGCCTGATACTTCCCTCCCCTGTTGTTCCCTTCCACTCTTGCTGTGTGCTGCCTGCTCCCTTTTGCCTTCTACCATGAGTGGAAGCTTCCTGAGGCCCAGAAGCGGATGCTGGCACCATGCTTTTTTTTTTTTTTTTTTTTTTTTGAGATGGAGTTTCACTCTTTCGCCCAGGCTGAAGTGAAGTGGCATGATCTCAGCTCACTGCAACCTCTGCCCCCCGGGTTCAAACAATTCTTCTGCCTCAGCCTCCTGAGTAGCTGGGATTATAGGCACCCGCCACCACACCTGGCTAATTTTTGTATTTTTAGTAGAGATGGTGTTTTGCCATGTTGGCCAGGCTAGTCTCGAACTCTTGACCTCAGCCTGACTCACCCACCTCCACCTCCCAAAATGCTAGGATTACAGGCATGAGTCACCACACCCAGCCACACCATGCTTCTTGTGCAGTCTGCAGAATTATGAGCAAAATAAACCTCTTTTCTTTATAAATTATCCAGCCTCAGGTATTTCCTTTATAGCAGCACAAATAAACTAAGATACATACTGAGGAGGAGGATGCCAGCTGAAGAACCAGAAGGCTGGAGGAGGAGATGGGTCCAGTTATGGATGGTGAACTCAGGTCAGAAATGGGAGACTTAGACAAAATCCAAAAATCTCTCTGAGCTGTGCAGCAGCAGTAGATGCTTGAGATTCGGGTGACAGGGTTGGACATCTCTACATCTAGTTCTCCCAGTTTTAGGTGTGTGTCCCAGTAGCTTCCTGTTTTAAAAGTTTTTTTTTTCTGATTTCTTCTTCGTTGTTAGGTGCCTTTTCTGGGGAATAAGAGAAGTGAGTGAAATAGGAGGAGGGACCTGGACTTCTTCTTTTTTTTTTTTTTTTTTGGACGGAGTTTTGCTCTTGTTGCCCAGGCTGAAAGTGCAATGGTGTGATCTTGGCTCACTGCAACCTCCGAACCTCCGCCTCCCGGGTCCAAGTGATTCTCCTACCTCAGCCTCCCATGTAGCTGGGGCTACAGGCACCGCCGCCATGTCTAGCTAATTTTTGTATTTTTTTGTAGAGACAGGGTTTCACCATGTTGTCCAGGCTGGTCTCAAACTCCTGACCTCACGTAATCCGCCCACCTCAGCCTCTCAAAGTGCTGGGATTACAGGCTTGAGCCATTGCACCTGGCCTGGCCTGGACTTCTTCACTGGCCTGTTTCCTTTTGCTGTCTGCCAGAGGTTGGTCATAGCTCCAGGGAGGAACCATTAGGTGCCTCCCATTAGGGCACAATTATGTGGGCCCTTTTACCAGTTGTAGGAGGAACTATATGCCATCTTTCCTTATTTTCCAAACTGCAGATACCCCTAGAAGAGAGATGAAGCCCAATTCATGTTGTTTTGATATAAGCTTAGAAAGTGGTACTAGCATGTAATGAATGTGTTCAATTTGGGTATTGCATTGGAATTAAATAGGTAAAGACTAAAAAGTTACTCTGATTTGGTCTGACTTGCTAATAGGTTCTATTCTTCCAGTCATCTACCTGATAAATCCATAGAGTAATAACTCTTTTTTTTTTTTTTTTTTTGAGACAGAGTTTCTCTCTTGTTGCCCAGGCTGGAGTGCAATGGGCAACAAGAGGCTCACCACAACCTCTGCCTCCTGGGTCCAAGTCATTCTCCTGCCTCAGCCTCCCAAGTAGCTGGGATTACAGGTGTGTGCCACCACACCTGGCTAATTTTGTATTTCTAGTAGAGATGGGGTTTCTCCATGTTGGCCAGGCTGTTCTCGAACTCCTGACCTCAGGTGATCCGCCCACCTTGGCCTCCCAAAGTGCTGGGATTACAGGCATAAGCCACCATGCCCAGCCTGTAATAACTCTTTTAGGGTCTTTTCTTAGTTTGTTTTCTGTTGCTTAGAACACCTAAAACTGGGTAATTTATAAAGAAATTTATTTCTTACAATTCTGGTAGCTGGAAGGTCCAAGGCTATGGCTCAGCATCTAGTGAGGGCCTTCTTCATGGTGGGGACTCTAGAGTCCTGATGTGGCCTGGGCTCTGAGCATTACACGGCAAGGGGGTTCAGCATGCTAGCTCCAGTATTTCTCTTCTTATAAACCACCAGTAACACTCCCTTGATAATCTGTTAATCCATGAATTAATCATTCTGAAACACATTTTAATCCATTCATGAAGGCAGACCCCTCATGACCAAATCACCTCTTTTTTTTTTTTTTTGAGACGGAGTCTTGCTCTGTCACCCAGGTTGGAGTGCAGTGGCACGATCTCGGCTCACTGCAACCTCCGCCTCCCGGGTTCAAGAGATTCTCCTGCCTCAGCCTCCTGAGTAGCTGGGACTACAGGCGCACGCCACCACACCCGGCTAATTTTTGTATTTTTAGTAGAGATGAGGTTTCACCATGTTGGCCAGGATGGTCTTAATCTCCTGACCTCGTGATCCACCGGCCTTGGTCTCCCAAAGTGCTGGGATGACAGGTGTGAGTCACCCCACCCAGCCGACCCAATCACCTCTTAAAGACAGTACCTTTGTTTTCCATTTTTTTTTTTTTTTTTTGAGACGGAGTCTCGCTCTGTCGCCCAGACTGCAATGCAATGGCGTGATCTCGCCTCACTGCATCCTCTACCTCCCGGTTCAAGTGATTCTCCTGCCTCAGCCTCCCCAGTAGCTGGGATTACAGGCACCGGCCATCATGCCCGGCTAATTTTTTTTTGTATTTTTGTAGAGACGAGATTTCACCATGTTGGTCAGGCTGGTCTCAAACTCCTGACTTCAGATGATCCGCCCACCTTGGCCTCCCGAAGTGCTGGGATTACAGGCATAAGACTGTACCTTTCAGTACTCCCATATTGGGGATTAAGTTTCTACAGGATTTTTGGAGGGTACAAACATTCAGGCCAGAGCAGTTCTCCTACCCAGAGGTGAAAGGCACCCCTGCCTTCCTCTCCTCCCTGTTTCCTCAGAAGGTACAGAGGAAACTTTTTAAATCTAAGTTTAGGTCTAGGGTAAATCCTTAGGGTGACAAGGATATGGGGCAGGAGAAGCAGAAGCCACAAACGGAAAAATGTTTGTCAGCGTGGGACAAAGGTAAGAAGGACAAAGTCTGGGCCAGGAAAAGGTAGATAAATATTTGTGAATGTTACATTCTTCACTGTTCTCAGAAGGCATCAGCTTTTTTGGCTGGGGTAAAGATGTCAGGTCTAAAAAGTAGTTATTCAGATTAGGGAAACACCGAAGCAAAGGATGTGTTTTGGGCCAACTCTTTCTGGCTTGTTTTTCTGGAGCAGGTGAGGATCACCTACATCCTTTAAGAGTGAAGGTGAGGTGTGTTCAGGGCAATTGAAGTTTCCAAGAGCTAAGACACTTTCTAGCTCTGGCCAGTCTTGGTGTCTCTTTGTCCTGAGCCTTTCTCCACTTCCCAGCCCTGAGCACTGCTTCCTTCCAGCAGGGCTGCTCTGCTGTCCCCCCATGGTCCAGGCTGTGCTGCTCCTCTGCTGTGTCTTGCTGCCCCTGGTAGCTGCCTTTCCAAGAAATGCCCAAAGTGGGGCCCTAACCTTCCAGCTGTCTTTTCCAGAGACTGGGCATCCATCTCCCATTTCTGGGAGAGCCAGATTCCGCTCCCAGATCCCAGGACCAGCCAGGATCTCTTACACACAGCCCCCTCCCTAGCCCCTCTGCCTGAGTACCTGTCCAACTGAGCTCTGAGGGTGGCCTTGGAGGAGGTGGGCTGCCCAACTGAGGCCCATGTTCTGCAGCTTCAGCTCATTAGGATGGGAGGAAAGGATACTACTGAAACCCTCATCCGTGAGAGTCAAAAGTTCAAGGAGGAGGAAGTGATTTGCAATACTAACATCATTGTGAGGGATCTGGGGGGAACCCCAGGGGAGCTTACGCAGGTCCAGCACTCCCGTTACCCTTCCTGAGGCATGTACCTATGGACATGGGCAGGTGCTGTATGAGACAGCAGCGCTGATGTTTGAATTTAATGAGAAGCTCCCTTCCCCTAAACTGGTAACAGCTTCTGCTGTCAGTGTCACCCAGAAGTGCACGGATGAGCATTTGGAAGAAGTAGACAAACGGCTGATGAATAACTCCGAAATTAAGAACTTCACAATGGCCAGGTGCAGTGGCTCACACCTGTCATACCAGCACTTTGGGAAGCCGAGGCAGGTGGATCACGAGATCAGGAGTTCGAGACCAGCCTGGCCAACATAGTGAAACCCTGTCTCTACTAAAGATACAAAAATTAGCCAGTGTGGTGGCACGTGGCTGTAGTGCCAGCTACGAGGGAGGCTGAGGCAGGAGAATCACTTGAACCCAGGAGGCGGAGGTTGCAGTGACCGAGATCATGCCACTGCGCTCCAGCCTGGCAACAGAGCGAGACCCCGTCTTGAAAATAAATAAATAATATCTCATTAATAATTAAAAAGAAAAAAAAGAACTTCATGAGGCCAGGGTGAGGGTCGGGCCCAGTCAGTGAAGGGATGTGGGGCGCCGTGGCGCTCACACGGAGAAGTGCAGCAGAGGGCACCTGCCTTAGCAGGTATGCAAAGACGCGTTTTCACTCAGGTGTCCTTAGAGATAATTTGGATGAGCCCAGAGTCCTCCTCTGGGTGCAAGCAGAACCCTTTCTAGCGGGTGCCTTGCAGGTCCCCCGCTCCATCCAAGTTTAGTCTTCACTATCTCAGGAAGATATTCAACTATGTGCAAATCCGGGCCACAGAAGGATTTTCCCCACACCTCTACTGGTCTACATGGAGGCACATCGCTTGTGGGAAGCTGCAGTTGGCTTTACTTCGAAATATCTGATAGTCTTTCAGTGAAGACACCTGAGGAGCGCCTGGAATGGTCTGAGGTTTTGTCCAACTGCGTGTCTGAGGAGGAAGTTGAAAAGCAGAGAAATCAGCTTTCAGTGGACACCCTGCAGTTTCTGCTCTTCTTATACATTCAACAATTGAACAAGGTCTCTACTAAGGACATCTTTGATTGGAGAAGAGTGGCCTAGTCCCAGAAACAGATCTGAGTCTCCTGACCTGACTGAAAAGTCTAATTGTCATAATAAGAACTGGAATGATTACAGTCATCAAGCTTTTGTCTATGATCATCTGTCTGATCTCCCGAGCTGCTTTTAGATCCAGGACAACTCACTGCATCATTTCGTTCAAACCATAGTAGTCTAGTGTCTCAAGAAGCTTCCTTATTGAAAGAATAAGAAGAGCCAGGAAGATCTATCCACTTCATGAACTTGCACTGTGGTAACCACTGCATGCAGATAGTGGCTTCTCAAAGATCTCTAAGACTTTCTCTTTCTACAAGCTGGAACCCTGGTTGAGGTCCTCTTTGACTGAGAATCCATTTGGTACATCAACTTGCCTCATGTCTGGAAAGAAATTGGCTTGGGCTCATCAAGTTGAAGGGACAACCAAAAGAGCTAAGATTGCTTGTTTGTAATTCTTCTTCTTTTTTTTCTTTTTCTTTTTCTTTTTTTGAGATGGAGTCTCACTCTCACTCTGTCACCCAGGCTGGAGTGCAATGGCGCCATCTCTGCTCACTTCAGCCTCTGCTTCCTTGGCTCAAGTGATTCTCCTGCTTCAGCCTCCCAAGTAGCTGGGATTACAGGTGCCCACCACCACGCCCGGCTAATTTTTGCATTTTTAATAGAGACAGGGTTTCACCATGTTGGCCAGGCTGATTTCAAACTCCTGACCTCAAATGATCCACTCGCCTCGGCCTCCCAAAGTGCCGGGATTATAGGCATGAGCCACCACACCCGTCCCAGATTGCTTGTAATTCTAATGTGGCCCCTAGGTTACACCACATGATGGTGATGAGCCAGGTTTACAATCAGACATTGGCTAAGAGCTCAGATACTCTGGTGGGGGCACATGTAAAGATTCATCATTGCAATGAATCTTTTATATATCTACTCTCTCCCTTATGATCTGTGACAATTGAGAAGTGCAGGAATAGCACCTTTGTCTTGGGCCCTGTAGCAACTATGCTTTACCTCCACAGTTGTGACAATGTTAAAGTCATTGCTGTTTGCCATCGTTTGTCCATCTCTTCTACAACAGGTTTCGTCTTTCACATTCTGATGCCTACGTGCCCACTCATTCTCTATGGGAACCAGATAGTAACTTTTGCCCCTTTTCATACCCATTACCCAATGCTAGGTAATGGACCTAGCATTAGTCCTGGTCAAAAGAGAACCACATGGCCAGGACTGGCCTTGCTACAGTGCCTAACTATTGGGATAATCTAATGGTTGTGTGCAGAAAGAACAGCGACACAGGTGTCTTCTGGCTTTTACCACCTTCTGAATTCTATATATTTATTATTCCCTTTGAAATGGAAGAGGACACAACAGAGATTCCTGGGGGTCTTCCATCTGTATATCAGAAAGCACTGGCTCAAAGAGAACAGAAGATACAGATCTGGCAGAAAACTGTGAAGGAGGTTCATTTGACATAGGATCAAAGGAAGCAGTTCCAGGTACTGACAGAGAACAAGTTTTTTGTTTTTTTTTCTTTTGAGGAGGAGTTTCGCTCTGTCGCCCAGGCTAGAGTGCAGTGGCGCGATCTCGGCTCACTGCAAGCTCCGCCTCCCGGGTTCACACCATTCTCCTGCCTCAGCCTCCCGAGTAGCTGGGACTACAGGCGCCTGCCACCACGCCTGGCTATTTTTTTTTTTTCTGTATTTTTAGTAGAGACAGGGTTTCACCGTGTTAGCCAGGATGGTCTCGATCTCCTGACCTCATGATCCACCCACCTTGGCCTCCCAAAGTGCTGGGATTACAGGCATGAGCTACCACACCTGGCCAGAACAAGTTTTATGAATGGTTGATTAATACAGGATATCGCCAACAGCTGGACAGCCTTGTACCCCCTGCAGCAGGCTCCAAACAAGCAGCTGGATAAGGATCTTCCATGGCAACACTGGACCCTGGAAATACAAGGATAAATGGAGGATGGTGCTCATCTTGAAACTAAATTGGGAAGGTGCTCTTGCTGCTTAAGAGACATTGGGACTTTTTCATCCTATTTAAGAACTTTATTTGATTTCCGTTCCATATTCATTTATTACTGTGTAGGCTGAATTTTAGCTAAACTTCTGACTTTCATATAAACATATTGTTTAGGCCGGGCGCGGTGGCTCACACTTGTAATCCCAGCACTTTGGGAGGCCGAGGTGGGCAGATCACGAGGTCAGGAGATCGAGACCATGGTGAAACCCTGTCTCTACTAAAAATGCAAAAAATTAGCCGAGCATGGTGGCGGGCGCCTGTAGTCCCAGCTACTCGGAGAGGCTGAGGCAGGAGAATGGCGTGAATCCAGGAGGCGGAGCTTGGAGTGAGCAGAGATTGCGCCACTGCACTCCAGCCTGGGCGACAGAGCGAGACTCTGTCTCAAAAAATATATATATATATTGTTTATAGAACATCAGAAGACTCATCTTTGTGATGCCCAACTGAAAAAGTTGATGAAGGTAGTAGCATTGTATATATGTTAATATTAACACAATTGAGTGTAGATTTGCAACTATACTGTGTATCTTAATTTGTATGATGAAAGAATTTCATTCTTTCTAGAGTTAAATAAGAGTTTTATAGTTCTTTGTAACTAAAAGGAAATTGCGACCAGGCACAGTGGCTCATGCCTGTAATCCCAGCACTTTGGGAGGCTGAGGCAGGTGGATCACCTGAGGTCAGGAGTTTGAGACCAGCCTGGCCAATATGGTGAAACACCATCTCTACTAAAAATGCAAAAATTAGCTGGGCTTGGTGGCATGCCCCTGTAATCCCAGCTACTCAAGAAGCTGAGGTGGGAGAATTGCTTGAACACGGGAAGCAGAGACCGTAGTGAGCTGAGATCATGCCACTGCACTCCAGCCTGGGCAACAGAGCAAGACCCAATCTCAAAAATTATATAAATAAGTAAATAAATAAATAAATAAATGGCAATTGCTACACCTTTTAAAAAATAATTGGAGGCCGGGCACGGTGGCTCATGCCTGTAATCCCAGCACTTTGGGAGGCCGAGACAGGCGGATAATGAGGTCAGGAGATCGAGACCATCCTGGCTAACACGGTGAAACCCCGTCTCTACTAAAAATACAAAAAAATTAGCCAGGCGTGGTGGCGGGCGCCTGTAGTCCCAGCTACTCGGGAGGCTGAGGCAGGAGAATGATGTGAACCCGGGAGGCAGAGCTTGTAGTGAGCCAAGATCGCACCACTGCACTCCAGCCTGGGTGACAGAGCAAGATTCTGTCTCAGAAAAAATAAATAAATAAAAATAATTGGAAGGAAAGTATGATTTGTTGGTATATAGATATAGCAGAAATAGTTTTTATTATATTTTAGTCCTTAAAGTATGGAACTTAATGAAACTGTAAAAACTTTTTTTTTTTTTAAGAGGGAGTCTTGCTCTGTCACCCAGGCTGGAGTGCCGTGGCACGATCTTGGCTCACTGCAACCTCTGCCTTCCAGGTTCAAGCAATTCTCCTGCCTCAGCCTCCCAAGTAGCTAGGATTACAGGCACCCGCCACCATGCCCAGCTAATTTTTGTATTTTTAGTAGAGATGGGGTTTCACCATGTTGGCCAGGCTGGTCTCAAACTCCTGACCTCAGGTGATCTGCCCACCTTGGCCTCCCAAAGTGCTGGGATTACAGGCATGAGCCACTGTGCCCGGCCTGAAAATCTTTACTTTTCATTTGCTGCTTCAAATTTTCAATAAACAAACTCTAAAGAATTAAAAAAAAAAAACTTCGCAATGCCTATACATAGAAGATTAGATGTACTTTTTCATTCATGCCACAAAAATTCTGAAACTCATTTTGCTGGACTTGATAAAGAAATATTTTCAGGCTTATTTAGAAATATTTTCAGGCTGATTTAGCCTACCGCTACATTTACTTTCTCAAATGTCTCTGATAGACCTATGTGCAGAGACTCAGCATAGCATAGCAGGTAGTTAGAAATGTTGAACAGAGGAGAAGGAAGAGGAAAAAAGAATGATGGGAACAGCTTAGGACAGATGTATGTTCACTTGATCCCAGAGCTAAAAGACATGTGACTAGAATCAGCTTTGCCCCTCTCTTAGTAGTTCCTAGCTCCTATTTCTTCTCCCCAATTTATCTTTCTTTCAGTTGTCAAATACTGTGGATTTATTATGTACCTGATGTGAAGGGTATTGTTATCTTTCCCCATTCATCTTCTTTATACTTTCTAACTCCCCACCCAAATGCTGTAGCTTGCTTACGTTAATTTGCAAACTGAAAAGAGAAATAAAAAGCTGCTTTTATATCAGAATCACAGTTTTCTTATTTCTCTTGACTGTGGGTCTCTGTGGCCTGTTTTGTGAACTGGAGGTGAAATGTGACAGGGACACGGAAATGCCAATGTCTTTTGAGGCTGAAGATTTTAACAAAAGGACAAATATTTGTAGAGATCATGTCCCTTAACTGAGTATCGGGGAAAGCAATCATCTCCCCTCCTCATGGGACAGGGAAGTGGGCAGAGTGTCTACACCTATCAGAGCAGTCCCACTTCTCACTGATGGGATTGTGTAGTAATTTGGGGCCCCATAATTAGGAAGTGAAGCAGAGGAAGTCTAGTGATCTGGAATGGGGAGACCAAGAAGAATAATTGAGTCCCATTCTCTTTTCTTGGGGCCAACTTAAAAGGCACAGAAGCTGAAGGTTATTGCATGAGATGTCTTCTGAGCCCTGGGCTCCTTTCAGACCATGACCATCATCTCTAGGCTGGAGGATGTGAACACATGCAGGGTTTATTCAACCAGATACAAGGTGCCATAAGGACAGCAGCCCAGGTAGATGCTTCCCAGGGGGTATCTTGATGTCTGTTCTGTAGCTGCTAGACAGGGTTCAGCCTAATTCAGAGCAAGTGTACCTTCTCTACTATAGACTGTGGGCATAAGCAGGAGCAGCATGTCTATAATGCAGTCTAGCTGTCACCAGAAGTGGGAATCTGCTACAAACTCAGGCACAGCTTTGTACTCTGCTGCTCAGAACTACTCTGTCAAACCCAAGGAATGAGGCAGATATGGAGCCATGGACCTTGGCCGTGACCTCCTGATGATCATACTGAGGCTGTCAGGGGGATCCACAGACTCTCTGTGTTAAACCTGCAGTGAAGGCTGGGATTCACAGCTAATCTAGTATTCCTATGAAAAAGAAGCAAACAGGCCGGGCGTGGTGGTTCACACCTGCAATCCCAGCACTTTGGGAGGCTGATGTGGGCGGATCATGAGGTCAGAAGTACAAGACCAGGCTGACCAACATGGTGAAACCCTGTCTATACCAAAAATACAACAATTAGCCAGGTGTGGTGGTACGTGCCTGTAATCCCAGCTACTCAAGAGGCTGAGGCAGGAGAATCACTTGAATCCAGGAGGCGGAGGTTGCAGTGAGCCAAGATCGTGCCACTGCACTCCAGCCTGGGTAACAGACCAAGTCTCTATCTCAGAAAAGAAAAGAGAAAAGAAAAAGAAGCAAACACCCTTCTACCAGACATCAGGGATGGAGGGGTGGGGGCACCACATTTATGAGTCACCAAGGGGTGACAAATAACAACCATGTCCTTGGAAGGCAAGGCTTCAGAAGAAAACTCAGTTCTCTCCTCGCTGTGGGCCTTATTCAAGGGCTGTGATGTAGATACTAGTCCTAGGAGTCCTGTGCTTTATGTAAAAGGGTTAGGCACAAAAAGAGTACGTACTAATTCTTGACAAACTGTATGTATGGTAGTCAAAATCCAACTAAACATCTGGTTTAATATCTACAAGATAGGCAGTACTTAACTGAATAATTAAAAAATTATCACCAAGTCTCTTGTACTATTCCCTAGATATAAAATAGAATATTCAACTATGATTATGTCAGCCTGTGATTACCCATGGTGGTGAAGAGAATTCTTCTTACCTTGAAAAAGGGGGCTGGGCCAGGCGCAGTGGCTCATGCCTGTAATCCCAGCACTTTGGGGGGCTGAGGTGGGCAGATCACAAGGTCAGGAGTTCGAGACCAGCCTGACCAACATGGTGAAATCCCGTCTCTACTAAATACAAAAATTAGCCAGGCATGGTGGCGCGTGCCTGTAATCCCAGCTACTCAGGAGGCTGAGGCAGGAGAATTGCTTGAACCCAGGAGGCAGAGGTTGTAGTGAGCCGAGATTGCGCCATTGCACTCCAGCCTGGGCAATAGAGTGAGACTCCGTGTCAAAAAAAAAAAAAAAAAAAAGAAAAGAAAAAGGGGGCTGGTGGGACAGCAAGGAACAGTGGTTCACGCTTGTAATCCCAGCACTTTGGGAGGATGAGGTGGGATGATTGCTTGAGGCCAAGAGTTCGAGACCAGCCTGGGCAACATAGCATGACCCCATCTGTATGAAAAGAAGAAAAAAAGAAGGTTTTTTTTTGTTTTTGAGACAGAGTCTCGCTGTCACCCAGGCTGGAGTGCAGTGGTACAATCTCGGCTCACTGCAGGCTCCGCCCCCCGGGATTCAGGCCATTCTCCTGCCTCAGCCTCCCGAGTAGCTGGGAATACAGGCGCCCGCCACCACGCCCAGCTAATTTTTTTGTATTTTTGGTAGAGACAGGGTTTCACTGTGTTAGCCAGGATGGTCTCGATCTCCTGACCTTGTGATCCACCTGCCTCGGCCTCCCAAAGTGCTGGGATTACAGGCGTGAGCCACCACGCCTGGCCAGAAGATTTTGCTTCATAATAAAATTTTTTGACTCTTTAAATTACAGAACGTGCTTGCTTTATTCTGTTAAGCTCGAGGTGTTACAATAAGTTTAAATTTCCCGGCCGGGCGAGGTGGCTCATGCCTGTAATCCCAGCACTTACAGAGGCCGAGGCGGGTGGATCACGAGGTCAAGAGATCGAGACCATCCTGACCAATATGGTGAAACCCCGTCTTTACTAAAAATACAACAATTAGCCAGGGGTGGTGGCACGTGCCTGTATTCCCAGCTGCTCAGGAGGCTGAGGCAGGAAAATCACTTGAACCCGAGAGGCGGAGGTTGCAGTGAGCCGAGATCACACCACTACACTCCAGCCTGGCAACAGAGCAAGACTCCGTCTCAAAAATAAATAAATAAATAAAATAAGTTTAAATTTCCCAAAGGTCAGATGGCCCTAGGAGTAAAAAGGGAGCAAAGCCAGGTGCAGTGGCACACACCTATAGTCCCAGGTACTGGAGAGGCTGAAGCAGGAGGGTCGCTTGAGCCCAGGAGTTTGAGTCCAACCTGGGCAACATAGTGAGACCCGGTCTCTTAAAAAAGACAGCCCGGCATGGCAGCTCATGCCTGTAATCCCAGCACTTTGGGAGGCCAAGGTGGGGAGATCACTTGAGGCCAGGAGTTCGAGACCAGCCTGGCCAACGTGGTGAAACCGTGTCTCTACTAAAAATACAAAAAATTAGCCGGGTGTGGTGGCACGCGCCTGTAATCCCAGCTATTCGGGAGGCTGAGGCAAGAGAATCGTTTGAACCCGGAAGGCAGAGGTTTCAGTGAGCCAAGATCACGCCATTGCACTCCAGCATAGGTAACAAGCGAAACTGCATCTCAAAAAAAAAAAAAAAAAACACACAAACAAAAAACAAAAAGGCAAGGGGCAACAGAGGAGATTTGGGGAGAATGCTGTACAGTCCAGCAAGTCTTTCACAGATATGATAATTCGCACATTGAAAATCAGAGATGAGGCCGGGCGCGGTGGCTCACACCTGTATTCCCAGCACTTTGGGAGGCCGAGGCGGGCGGATCACGAGGTCAGGAGATCAAGACCATCCTGGCTAACACGGTGAAACCCTGTCTCTGGCCAGGTGCAGCAGCTCATGCCTGTAATTCCAGCTACTCAGGAGGCTGGAGTCAGGGGATCCCTTGAGTCCAAGAGTTCGGGGCTGCATTGAACTATGATCATACTATGATACTGCAGCCTGGACAACAGAGCAAGACTCTGTCTCAAAAAAAAAAAATTAAGCTAGAGAACAGAAAAGGTTAAGATAATCATAAAGAAGAGAAAATATATTCATTAAGTGAAAGTGGATCATCATAAAGGTCTTCATCCTTATCATCTGCACATTGAATAGACTGAGGAGGAAGAAGAGGAGTTGCTCTTGCTATCCCAGGGATGGCAGAGATGGAAGAAAATTCACCTATAAATAGATCCTTGAAATTCAAACTGGTGTTGTTCAAGGGTCAACTGTATTTGGCTATATGGCCTTTAAAGAGGTAATTAAGGCCAGGCACAGGGGTTCATGTTTGTAATCCCAACATTTTGGGAGGCCAAGGCAGAAGGATCACTTAACACCAGGAGTTCAAGACCACCCTAGGCAACAAAGTGAGACCCTGTCTGTACAAAAAATTTAAAAATTGGCTCATGCCTGCAATCCAAGCACTTTGGGAGGCCAAGGTGGGATGAATGCTTGAGGCCAGAAGTTGGAGACCAGCTTGGGCAACATAGTGAGATCTCATCTCTAAAAAATTAATTAAATTTTTTTAAAAAGAAATAAATTAGCTGGGCACGATGGCACATGCCAATATTCCTAGTTACTAGGGAGGCTGAGGTGGGAGAATTGCTTGAGCCAAGGAGTTCCAGGCTACAAAGAGCTGTGATCATTCCTCTGCACTACACCCTGGGTGACAGAGGGAAACCCTGTCTCAAAAAAAAAAAAAAAGCAGCTGGGCATGGTGGCTCACGCCTGTAATCCCAGCAGTTTGGGAGGCCCAGGCGGGTGAATCACCTGAGGTCAGGAGTTCGAGACAAGCCTGACCAACATAGAGAAACCTTATCTCTACTAAAAATACAAAATTAGCCGGGCGTGGTGGCACATACCTGTAATCTCAGCTACTCGGGAGGCTGAGGCAAGAGAATCACTTGAACCCGGGAGGCGGCAGAGGTTGTGGTGAACTGAGATTGCACCATTGCACTCTAGCGTGGGCAACAAGAGCAAAACTCCGTCTCAAAACAAAACAAAACAAAACATGTAACAAAATTTATCATCATAACCATTTCTTTTTTTTCTTCTTTTTCTTTCTTTTTTTTTTTTTTTTGACAGTGTCTTGCTCTGTCACTCAGGCTGGAGTGCAGTGGTACAATCTCTGCTCACTGCAACCTCCACCTCCTGGGTTCAGGCAATTCTCCCTGCCTCAGCCTCCCAAGTAGCTGAGATTACAGGTGCCTGCCATCACACTTGGCTAACTTTTGTATTTTTAGTAGAGGCGGGGTTTCACCAAGTTGGCCAAGCTGATCTCAAACTCATGATCTCAGGTGATCCGCCCACCTCGACTTCCCACAGTGCTGGAATTACAGGTATGAGCCACTGTGCCTAGCCCACAACCATTTCTAAGTGTACAGTTCAGTAGTGGTAAGTATATTTACATTGTTGTACAACTCACATTCAGAACTTTTTCTCTTGCAAAACGGAAACTGCATATTGGTTAAACAACAGCTGCCTATCTTCCCCTCCCGGAAGCCTGTGGCAACCACCCTTCCACTTTGTTTCTATGAATTTGAGTACTGTAAATACCTCACATAAGTGAAATTATACAGGATTTGTCTTTTCGTAACTGGCTGATTTCACTTATCATAATAGCCTCAAAGTTCATCCATGTTGTAGCTTGTGTCAGAATTTCATTCCTTTTTTTTTTTTTTAGAGATGGGGCCTCACTCTGACACCCAGGATGGACATCAACCTCTGGGCCTCAAGCAATTCTCCCACTTCAGCCTCCTGAGTAGCTAGGACCACAGGCATGAACCTCCACACCCCATTAATTTTGTTTATTTATTTTTTGGGGGGGGCCAGATCTCACTATGTTACCCATCCTGTTCCTTCCTTTTTAAAGCTGAACAATGCTCCATTGCATGTATGCACTTTTTTTTTTTTTTTGAGACAGAGTCTCACTAAAGACAGAGTCTTTTTTTTTTTTGAGACAGAGTCTTACAGGCGAGAGCCACCGTGCCCAGCCCTTAAAATTTTTTAAATAGAATTACCATACAATCTAGCAATTCCACTTCTGGATATATATCTCAGAGAATTGAAAGCAGGATTTCAAAAAGATATTTTCACATCTGTGTTCATAGCAGTACTATTCCCAATAGTCAAGAAATGGAAGCAACCCAAATGTCTCTCAATGAATGAATGGATTTTAAAAATCCATTTGGTGGTGGATGGCCGTGGCGGTTCATGCCTGTAATCCCAGCATTTTGGTAGGTTGAGGCAGGTGGATCACTTGAGGTCGGGAGTTCAAGTCCAGCCTGGCCAACAAGGTGAAACCCATCTTTACAAAAAAAAAAAAAAAATATATATATAAATATATAAAAATAATTAATATAAATTAGCCAGGCGCGGTGGCAGGTGCCTGTAATACCAGCTACTTGGGAGACTGAGGCAGGAGAATCCTTGAACCCAGGAGGCAGAGGTTGCAGTGAGCCAAGATTGCACCATTGCACTCCAGCCTGGGTGACAAAAGTGAAACTCCATCTCAAAAAAAAAAAAACAAACAAATTTAAGGGCCTGTCATACTGTTTTCCAAAGGTCCTGTACCATTTTGCATTCCCAACAACAAAGCACAAGGGTTCCATTTTCTCCACATCTTTGACAACACTTGTTATTTTCTGTTTTTAAAAATAATAACTATCCTAGTGGATGTGAGATAGTATCTCACTGTAGTTTTAATTTGCATTTCCCTAATGATTAGAGATGTTGCACATCTTTTCATGTCCTTATTGGCCATCTGTATAGCTTCCTTAGAGAAATGCTTGTTCATGCCTTTTGCCCATTTTGAGTCAGGCCATTTTTGTTTTTGTTGAGTTTTAGGAGTTCTCTATTTATTCTGGATATAAATGTTTACTAGGTATATAATTGCAAATACTTCCTCCCATTCTGTGTGGATTGCCTTTTTACTTTGTTGATATTGCCTTTTGGTGTACAAAATTTTAAAATTTTCATGAGGTCCAATTTGTCCATTTTTTTCTTTTGTTGCCTGTGTCTTTGGTGTTATATCCAAGTAATCGTTGCCAGATTCAATGTCATGAAGATTTTGCCCTATGTTTTCTTTTTTTTTTTTTTTTTTTGTGACGAAGTCTCACTCTGTCGCCCAGGCTGGAGTGCAGTGGAGCAATCTTGGCTCACTGCAAGCTCTGCCTCCCAGGTTCACACCATTCTCCTGCTTCAGCCTCCGGAGTAGCTGGAATTACAGGCACCCACCACCACACCCGGCTAATTTTGTTTTTGTATTTTTAGTAGATACGGGGCTTCACTGTGTTAGCCAAGATGGTCTCGATCTCCTGACCTCGTGATCTGCCCAAAGGGCTGGGATTACAGGCATGAGCCACTGCACCCAGCCCCTATGTTTTCTTCTAAGAACTTCATAGTTTTAGCTCTTATATTTAGATTTTAGATAATATTTGTATGGTGTTAAGTAATGGTTCAACTTCATCTTTTTGCAGGTAGATATCCAGTTTCCCACAGCAACATTTGTTAGAAAAGTTGTCTTTTCCCTCATCAAATAGTCTTGGCACCCTTGTCAAAAATCATTTGACCATATATGCAAGAGTTTATTTCTGGGCTCTCTATTCTATTCCATTGGTCTATATGTCTGCTGCTATGCCAGTATCACACTGTTTCGATTTATAGTAGCTTTGCAGTAAGTTGTGATATGAGGAAGTTGTTCTTTTTCAATATTGTTTTGTCTATTTGGGGTCCCTTGAGATTTTATATGAATTTTAGGATGGGCTTTTCAATTTCTGCAAAAAAACATGATTGAGATTTTGATAGGGATTGCATTGAATCTGTGGATCACTTTGGGTACTGTTGGCCTCTTAACAATAGTCTTTTAATCCATGGACATGGAATGCATTTTCATGTATTTATGTCTCCTTTAATTTCTTTCAGCAATGTTTTACAGTTTTCATTGTATAAACCTTTTAACTCCTTGGATAAATTAATTCCTAAGTATTTTATTTTTATCCTATTGTAAATGGGATTGTTTTCAAAATTTTATTTTCAAATGGCTCATTGTTAATATGTAGAGATGCAAGTGGTTCTTGTTTGTTGACTTATAATCCACTAATTTGCTGAATTCATTTCTGAGTTCTAATAGTTTTTTGTGTGAAATCTTTAGGGTTTTCTACATATAAAATCGTAAGAAGTAGCCGGGCGTGGTGGTGTGCACCTGTAGTCCCAGCTACTCAGGACGCTGAGGCAGAAGAATTGCTTGAACCCAGGAGGTGGAAGTTGCAGTGAGCCCAGAAGGAGCCACTGCACTCCAGCCTGGCGACAGAGTGAGACTCCGTCTCAAAAAAAAAAAAAAAACATAAGAACAAGAGATAATTGCACTTCTTCGTTTTCAACCTGGATGCCTTTAATTTCCTTTTCTTGCCTAATTGCTCTGGCTAGAACTTCCAGTGCTATGTTGAATGGAACTAGTAAAAGTGGGCATCCTTTTCTTGTTCCTGATATTAGTGGAATAGCCTTTAATCTTTCACCATTGAGTATGATATAATGTTTGTTATGAGTTTCTCATACATGCCTTTTATTATATTGAGGTAGTTTCCTTTTATTCCTAGTTTGTTAAATGTTTTCATCATGAAAGGGTGTTGAATTTTGTCAAATGCTTTTTCTGCATCAATTGAGATGATTGTATGATTTTTCTCCTTCATTCTGTTAATGTGGTGAATTATATTGATTGTTGTTTTTCATATACTGTGCCATATTTACATGCCAGGAATAAATCCCAGTGTATAATCCTTTTAATATATTGCTAAATTTGGCTTGCTGGCATTTTGTTGAGGATTTTTGCATCAGTATTCATAAGAGATATTGGTGTATGTTTTCTTTTTTCCTAGTGTATGTCTGCCTTTGGTATCAAGGTAATGCTCACCCCTGGAATGAGTTAGGAAATGTTCCTTCTCTTTGATCTTTTAGCAAAGTTTGAGAAGCATTAGCATTAATTCTCCTTCAAATGTTTGGCAGAATTCACCAGTGAAGCCATCCGGTCCAGGGCTTTTCATTTTGGGGAGGTTTTTGATTATTGATGCAATATCTTTATTTCAAATTTTCTATTACTTCATGATTTAGTCTTGGTAAGATATATGTTCCTAGGAATTTGTTCATTTCATCTAGATTATCCAATTTGTTGGCATGTAATTGGTTTAATTACTCTCATAATTCTTTTAATTTTTGTAAAATGTAATGTTCCCACTTTCATTTTGACTTTAATAATTTGAGTCTTTTTATCTTTTTTTGTTGTTAGTGTAGCTAAAGGTTTGTCAATTTTGTTCATCTATTTGAAGAACCAACTTTTGGTTGCACTGATTTTCTCTATTGTTTTTCTATTATCTGTATTATTTATTTATTTATTTATTTATTTATTTATTATTATTATTTTGAGACAGAGTCTCCCTCTGTCGCCCAGGCTGGAGTGCAGTGGTGCGAAGCCTCCGCCTCCCTGGTTCCAGTGATTCTCCTGCCTCAGCCTCTCAAGTAATGGGGGTTACAGGCATCTGCCACCATGCCTGGCTAATTTTTGTTTTTTTGTTTTAATTATTTATTTATTTAGAGACAAAGTCTAGCTCTGTCGCCCAGGCTGGAGTGCAGTGGCATGATCTTGGCTCACCGCAACCTCCACCTCCCAGGTTCAAGCAATTCTCTTGCCTTAGCCTCCCGAGTAGCTGGGATTACAGGCATGCGCCACCACAGCTAATTTTTATATTTTTAGTAGAGACGGGATTTCACCATGTTGGCCAGGCTGGTCTTGAACTCCTGACCTCGGATGATCCGCCCACCTTGGCCTCCCAAAGTGTTGGGATTACAGGCGTGAGCCACCGTGCCCAGCCAATTTTTTTTTTTTTTGAGACGGAGTCTTGCTCTGTCGCCCAGGCTGGAGTGCAGTGGTGCAATCTTGGCTCACTGCAACCTCCACCTCCCAGGTTCAAGCAATTTCCTGCCTCAGCCTCCCGAGTAGCTGGGACTATAGGCGTGTGCCACCACGCCCAGCTAATTTTTTGTATTTTTAGTAGAGATGAGGTTTCACAGTGTTAACAGGATGGTCTCGATCTCCTGACCTCGTGATCCACCCCCCTCAGCCTCCCAAAGTACTGGGATTACAGGCACGAGCCACCTTGCGGGGCCTATTTTTAATTTTTTCACAAGTATTTGTGCCTAAAGGTATTCTCTGTTTTATTTATCTCTTCTCTAATCTCTATTATTTCCTTCCTTATGATAGTTTTGGGTTTAACTCATTCTTTAATCTTCTTTAGTCTCCTTTAATATCTTTTAGTAATGTTTTGTAGGTTTTTTTTTAAACTTTTTATTATGGAAAATTTCAAATATATACAAAAATAGAGAAAATAGTCTATTAAACACCCATTTCTTATCACCTAATTCCAAGAATTATCAATTCATAGTCATATACTCCACATTTTCCCACCTCCACCATTTTGAAGCAAATAATATATTGTCATCCATAAGTATTTCAGTATGAATCTCTAAAAGATGAGAGCTCTTTTTTTCTTTGACTTTTTTTTTATACTTTAAGTTTTAGGGTACATGTGCACAACGTGCAGGTTTGTTACATATGTATACATGTGCCATGTTGGTGTGCTGCACCCATTAACTCGTCATTTAACATTAGGTATATCTCCTAATGCAATCCCTCCCCCCTCCCCCAACCCATGCAGTTTTCAATGTACAAGTTTTACACTTATAGCTGCTATTTATAAATGGAATTTTCTTTTTTTTTTTTTTTTTTTGAGATGGAGTCTTCGCTCTGTCGCCCAGGCTGGAGTGCAGTGGCCCAATCTCGGCTCACTGCAAGCTTCGCCTCCCGGGTTCACTCCATTCTCCTGCCTCAGCCTCCCGAGTAGCTGGGACTACAGGCACCCACCACCACACCTGGCTAATTTTTGTATTTTTAGTAGAGACGGGGTTTCACTGTGTTAGCCAGGAAGGTCTCGATCTCCTGACCTTGTGATCCACCCACCTCGGCCTCCCAAAGTGTTGGGATTACAGGCGTGAGCCACCGCGCCTGGCCTATAAATGGAATTTTCTTAACTTCATTTTCTTTCTTTCTTTTTTAATTTTATTATTATTATACTTTAAGTTTTAGGGTACATGTGCACAATGTGCAGGTTTGTTACATATGTATACATGTGCCATGTTGATGTGCTGCACCCATTAACTTGTCATTTAGCATTAGGTGTATCTCCTAATGCTATCCCTCCCCCCTCCCTTAACTTCATTTTCAAATTATTCATTGCACATATATAGATATATCATTGATTTCTGTGTATTAATAGTGTGTCCTGCAACTTAGCTGAACCCATTTATTAGTACTTATTTTGTGTGTGTGTGTGTCTGTGTGTGTGTAAGTTTGAGTTTTTTTAATATGCAACATCATGTTACCCACTCATCCTTTCTAATCAGGTACATTTTGTTTCATTGTCTTGCTTAATTACTCTGGCTAGAACCTCCAATACAATGTTGAATAGAAATAAGCAAGAGTGAGCATCCTTGTCTTGTTTCTTCTTTTAGGAATGTTATTTGTTTATTTTAAACACTATTGTAATTGGAATTTTTTTTTCATTTTATTTTTCTGTAGAGACAGGGTCTCACTATGTTGCCGAAGCTGGTCTCAAATTGCTACCCTCAAGCAATCCTCTCACCTCAGCCTCCCAAAGTCCAGGTATTACAAGCTTGAGCCATGGTAACCAGCTGGAATTGTTTTTCTAAGTTAACTTTCTTTTTTTTTTTCATTTTCTTTTTTTTTTTGAGACAGAGTCTCGCTCTGTTGCCCAGGCTGAAGTGCAGTGGTGTGATCTTGGCTTACTGCAACCTCCGCCTCCCAGGTTCAAGCGATTCTCCTGCCTCAGCCTCCCGAGTAGCTGGGATTACAGGCGCCTGCCACCACACTCGGCTAATTTTTTTTCTTTTTTTTTTTTGAGATGGAGTCTCACTCTGTCGCTCAGGCTGGAGTATAGTGGTGCGATCTCAGCTCATTGCAACCTCTGCAGCCCAGGTTCAAGCGATTCTCCTGCCTTAGCCTCCTGAGTAGCTGGGATTACAGGCACACGCCACCATGCCCAGCTAATTTTTGTATTTTTAGTAGAGACGGGGTTTCACCATGTTGGCCAGGCTGGTCTTGAACTCTTGACCTCGTGATCCACCCGCCTCAGCATCTCAAAGTGCTGGGATTACAGGTGTGAGCCATACCGCGCCTGGCCAATTTTTTGTATTTTTAGTAGAAACAGGGTTTCATTGTGTTAGCCAGGATGGTCTCGATCTCCTGACCTCGTGATCCACCCACCTTGGCCTCCCAAAGTGCTAGGATTACAGGTGTGAGCCACTGCACCTGGCCCTAAGTTAACGTTCAATGTATGTTTTTAGACTACAGAAATAGAATTCGTTTATGTATTAATATTTTATCTTAGCCGGGCGCAGTGGCTCACACCTGTAATCCCAGCACTTTGGGAGGCAGAGGCGGGTGGATCACGAGGTCAGGAGATCGAGACCACGGTGAAACCCCGTCTCTACTAAAAATACAAAAAATTAGCCGGGCGCGGTGGTGGGCGCCTGTAGTCCCAGCTACTCGGAGAGGCTGAGGCAGGAGAATGGCGTGAACCCGGGAGGCGGAGCTTGCAGTGAGCCGAGATTGCACCACTGTACTCCAGCCTGTGCGACAGAGCAAGACTCCATCTCAAAACAAAACAAAAAAAAAAATTTTATCTGTCACCTTGCTAAATTAACTTATTGGTCCTTTTAAAATTGTATTCTTTAGGATTTTATGCATAAAAAATCACATTCTTTTAATTTTTTTTATTTTTTAATTATTATTATTTTGTTTATTTATTTATTTGAGACAGGGTCTCCCTCTGTCGCCCAGACTGGAGTTCAGTGGTATGATCACAGCTTATTGAAGCCTCAACCTCCTGGGCACAAGTGATCCTCCTGTCTCAGCCTCCTGAGAAAATGAGACTACAGGCGTGTGCCACCACAGTTGGACAGCTTAGCTGGCTAATTTTTTTTTTTTTTTGCAGAGACATGGTTTCCCCTGTGCTGCCCAGGCTGGTCTTGAACTCCTGGATTAAGGCAATCCTCCCACTTCGGCCTCCCAAAGTGTGTGAGCCACCATGCCCAGTCCATGTTGTTTTTATTTTGTACTACTTTTTAAAATTTTATTATTATTACTTTTTGAGACATAGTCTCACTCTGTCGCCGAGGTTGGAGTGCAGTGGCACAATCATGGCTCACTGTAATCTCCCCCTCCTGGGTTCAAGCAATCCTCCTGCCTCAGCCTCCCGAGTAGCTGGGGCTACAGATGCACACCACCACCCCTGGCTATGTTTTTTATTTTTTGTAGAGATGAGGTTTTGCCATGCTGGCCAGGCTAGTCTCAAACTCCTGGTCTCAAGCCCCGCCCCATGTTTTTTTTTGTTTGCTTGTTTTTTTGTTGTTGCGTTTTTTTTCTTTTTTTTTTTTTTGATAGAGTCTCGCTCTGTCACCAGGCTGGAGTACAGTGGCACGATCTCGGTTCACTGCAATCTCCGCCTCCCGGGTTCAAGTGATTCTCCTGCCTCAGCCTCCCGAATAGCTGGGATTACAGGGGCGCACCACCATGCCTGGCTAATTTTTTGTATTTTTAGTACAGACGGGGTTGCACCATGCTGGCCAGGCTGGTCTTGAACTCTTGACCTTGTGATCTGCCCATCTCGGCCTCCCAAAGTGCTAGGATTATACATGTGAGCCACCGCGCCCAGCCCTCATGTTGTTTTTAAGCGTCTCATGTTCTACCGACTGAGCCAGCCAGGGCTATGTTGTTTTTAAATAAATATCGTTCTACATCTTCCTTTCTAGTTTTTTTTTTTTTTTTTTTGAGACGGAGTTTCGCTCTTGTTGCCCAGGCTGGAGTGCAATGGCTCGATCTCGGCTCACCGCAACCTCCACCTCCCAGGTTCAAGCAATTCTCCTGCCTCAGCCTCCCAAGTAGCTGAGATTACAGACATGCACCACTACGCCGTGGCTAATTTTGTATTTTTAGTAGAGATGGGGTTTCCCCATGTTGAGGCTGGTCTTGAACTCCTGACCTCAGGTGATCCACCCGCCTCAGCCTCCCAAAGTGCTGGGATTACAAGCGTGAGCCACCGTGCCCGGCCCCCTTTCTAGTTTTATGCCATTTATTTTTTATTCTTTCCACATTACACTAGTTAGAACTTCCAGTACAATGAGGAAAAACTGGTAAGAATGGATATTTCTGCTTTGTGATAGATCTTAGGAGAAAAGGGTTAAATCTTTTACTCCTTCTAGTGTTGCTACACAGAAATATAGAGTCCTAGGAGGCTGGGTGCAGTGGCTCAGCACTCTGGGAGGCCTAGGCAGGAGGATCCCTTGAGCCCAGGAGCTCTAGACCAGCCTGGCCAACGTAGTGAGGTCCCTTCTCTACAAGAAAATTTTAAAAATTAGCCAGGTGTGGTGGTATGTGCCTGAAGTCCCAGATATATAGGAGTTTGAGGTGGGAGGATTGCTTGAGCCCGGGAGTTCAAGGCTGCAGTGAGCTGTGATTGTGCCAACTGCACTCCAGCCTGGTATATGTATATGTGTGTGTATGTATATTTTATCCATGTAGGTATATGTATATGTATATATATTGTCTTAGGGATTCCCCAGGGGCTTGGGGTCTAGTAATTTCAGACAGGGTTGGACTCCTTTCCACCTAGTTCTTGCTGTTTCTAACTTGGCACTGTGTCCCTGGAGACTTACTCCTCTGCTTCTGTCATTGCTCTTAGTTGCCAGGGGCCACCGAAAAAAATAGAGGGAGGGACCCAGGACCCTGCCATTGGCCTATTCCCTTTGGCCATGTGCCTGAGGTGACATCAGAGGAAACTTTAGGCCATAACGATATGTGGGAACTGTTACCATTTTTAGGAGGCACCAGATGTCTTATTTCCCTAATTTTTGGACTACTGTTACCCCTAAACCCAAGATAAAGCCTAATTCCTAGAGTTTTAGTTAGATTTGGAAAGTTACTGCTCAGCTGATGAACATGTTTTATTTGTGTTTTGCATTGGAATTACAAAAATGAAAAACCAGGTGCAGTGGTTCACGCCTCTAATCATGGCACTTTGGGAGGCTGAGGTGGGAGGACTGCTTGAGACCAGGAGTTCAAGACCAGTCTGGGAAACATAGTGAAACCCCATTTTTGCCAAGATGGTGGTGACACCAGTAGTCACATATTGACAAGTGAGGAGGAGGGATTTTTGAACCAGATTAAGTGTGGTGAGCCATGATCCATCCATACCCACCAGGGAGACAGAAACCTGGATGGATTTAAAAATTTGTCTTATTTGTCAATCTGTCCATTTCCCTGAACTCCCATCCAGTATATTCACTTTTTCAGACAAAGTCTCACTCTGTCACCCAGTCTGGTTGGTGCAGTGGTGTAATCATGGCCCACTGCAGCCTTGACCTCCCCAGGTTCAGGTGATCCTCCCACCTCAGCCTCCTCAGTAGCTGGGACTACAGATGCATGCCACCACTTCTGGCTAATTTTTATATTTTTTATAGAGACGGGGCTTTCACCATGTTGCCTAGGCTGGTCTCAAACTTCTGGGCTCAAGCCATCTGCCCGCCTTGGCTTCCCAACCAATATATTCTTTTAATAAGAAAAATGATGACCAGGTGCTGTGGCTGGCTCAAGCCTGTAATCCCAGCACTTTGGGAGGCCAAGGTGGGCAGATCACCTTAGGTCAGGGGTTCAAAATCAGCCTGGCCAACATGGAGAAACCCCGTCTCCACTAAAAATACAAAATTAGCCAGGCATGGTGGCACATGCCTGTAATCCCAGCTACTCGGGAGGCTGTGGCAGGAGAATTGCTTGAACCTGGGAGGTGGAGATTGCAGTGAGCTGAGATCATGCCATTGCACTCCAGCCTGGTCAACAAGAGCGAAACTCCGTCTCAGAAAAAAAAAAAGAAAAAAAAGAAAAGAAAAATGGTTTAGAGGTCCCAGAGATCACCAGCTATTATGCCTTACCCTTTCTCCCCTCAAGAAGATACGGAGGACCTTTTCCTCAACTCATATATAGGTTTAGGGTAAAACCTTAGGATAAAAAAGATATGTCACTGGGTGCCGTGGGTCACGCCTGTAATCCCAACAGTTTGGGAGGCCGAAGCAGGCAGATCATTTGAGGTCAGTAGTTTGAGACCAGCCTGACTGACATGGTGAAAGCCCATCTCTACTAAAAATACAAAAACATTAGCTGGGTGTGGTGGCACACACCTTTAGTCCCAGCTACTCGGGAGGCTGAGGCAAGAGAATCTCTTGAACCTGGGAAGCAGAGGTTGCAGTGAGCTAAGATCACGCCATTGCACTCCAGCCTGAGCAACAGAGTGAGACTGTCTCCAGAAAACAAAACAAAACAAAAATTTGCCAGGCATGGTGGTGCGTGCCTGTAATCCCAACTACTAGGGAGACTGAGACACAAGAATTGCTTGAACCCGGGATGTGGAGGTTGCAGTGAGCTGTGATCGTGCCACTGCACTCTAGCCTGGGCAACAGAGTAAGACTGTGTCTCCAAAAAAAAAAAGGAAAAGAAAAAGAAAAAGAAAAAAAAAAAAGATATGGGACAGGACTATAGGGCCTAAAAGGGGAAAGTTTGTCAGTATAGGTCAAAGGTGAGAAGGACAAAGTCTGGGCTGGGAAGAGATGCATAAATATTTGCAAATGTTTTGTCCTTCACTGTTTTGGAAGCCATCAACTTTCTGGTTTCCTTGTGATTCTGGGAAAGGGCAGATTAAAAACAGCAACAACAATAGCAATAGTAAGTCAGGTCATGAAGATACCAAAGCAAATGAGATGTTTGGACTGTTTTTTTCCTCTGACTTGTTTCTCCTCAAAATAGGAGGATCACCAACATCCTTTAAGAGTGAAGATGAGGTGTGTTCAGGGCAACCAAAGTTTCCAAGAGCTAAGACACTTTCTAGCTCTGGCCAGTCTTGGTGTCTCTTTGTCCTGAGCCTTTCTCCACTTCCCAACCTGAGCACTGCTTCCTTCCAGCAGGGCTGCTCTGCTGTCCCCCCATGGTCCAGGCTGTGCTGCTCCTTTGCTGTGTCCTGCTGTCCCTGGTGTCTGCCTTTCCAAGAAATGCCCAGAATGAGACTCTGACCCTCCAGCCGTCTTTCACAGAGACTGGGCATCCATCAAACATGCTCTCCATATTTGGAGAACATGGAGAGCCAGATTCCTCTCCCAGATCCCAGGATCTGCCAAGATCTCTTACACACAGCCCCCTCCCTAGCCCCTCTGCCTGAGTACCTGTCCAACTTAACTCTGAGGGTGGCCTTGGAGGAGGTGGGCTGCCCAACTGAGGCCCATGTTCTGCAGTTTCAGATGCAAGGAAAGGATACCACTGAAACCCTCATCCGTGAGAGTGAAAAAGTTCAATGGGGAGGAAGGCAATACCAACATCATTGTGAAGAATCTAGTAGTCCCTTAGGGAAGTGCGAATAAACCCAGTACCCAGCTGCCCATCCTGGGAAATGTATGGATGGTGGCAAATATACCCACTGGGGTGGCTGGCCTACCAGTTAGCTCAGATGGTGATTGAGTTTGCTGAGAAACCATCTCCCATGATGCTTGGTGTCACAGTTCAAAGCTTTGGGTGTCAACGTCACCAAAAACTGCAGGTATGAGTCTTGGGAGCATATTGAAAAATTAGGCAAAAAGTTGGAGAAGCTGTCAAGTTAAGATCATTTAAATATCCATGGACAGTGACAATATAATCTATCAAATGTTCCATGGACAGTGACAATATAATCTATCAAATGTTCCACAGCTATTCTGAAGTGCTTTGTGAAGAAAACGATCCAGGAATTGATCCCGGCTCACTTCAGCTATTCAATGCCACATAGGTAAGGAGTCTCCTTTCCCAGGACTGTATTCAAGGATGGGACACAGTAAGTAGTCAGAAACGTTGGAGACCACTTAGGACAGATGAATGCTCTTTATTTCATCCCTTCTCTTAAACACACATGTGACCAGTGTTAGCCTTGCCCCTCTCCACTTAGTAGGTGTCAGGGCCCCCTCTTTTTTTTTTTAAGACAGAGTCTCACTCTGTCACCCAGGCTGGAGTGCAGTGGTGTGATCTTGGCTCACTGCAACCTCCACCTCCTGGGTTCAAGCGATTCTCCTGCCTCAGCCTCCCGAGTAGCTGGGACTACAGGCGCCCACCACCACACCCGGGTTATTATTTTTTTTTCTTGTATTTTTAGTAGAGACAAGGTTTCACCATATTGGCCAGGCTGGTGTTGAACTCCTGACCTTATGATCCACCCGCCTTGGCCTCCCAAAGTGCTGGGATTACAGGCGTGAGCCACCATGCCCAGCCGCTAATTTAATTTTTAAAATGAAGAGAAATGAGAGTATCACAAACATCTCATCTTTCCTAATTCTGAATTTCCCTGGCTCCTATCATGAGCTTAGAGTGGGAATGTGGCAGGGACATACAGGAAATGCCAAAGAACAGGACTGTAGGTATAGAGGTTGAGTGTGTGACAAGGGGCACAAGGTTTGAGCAGCCAGTATAAATGGGCAAATATTTGCAGACATTACATCCTTCACTGATCAGAGGGGAAAGCAAATATCTCCTTTCCTCATGGGACACAAAACCAGGCAGAACAGGATCAGGGAGCGACCAAACCTACCAAGGCAGTCTCACTTCTCAATGACTGGACTGTGTGGTAATTTGGGGTCCCTATATATGGGTGGAAATTAAACAGAAGTCCCTGGTGACCTGTAAGTGGGGGAGACCAAGTGGGAGCAATTGGGGTGCATTTCCTGTTTCCTACGCCTTTACCTAAAAAGAACAGAAGCTTGGGGCCAGGCGTGGTGGCTCACATCTGGAAGCCTATCACTTTGGGAGGCGGAGGTGGAAGGATCACTTGAGCCCAAAGTTCAGAACCAGGCTGGGCAAGATGGCAAAACCACGTCTCTACAAAAAATTTAAAAATTAGCTGGGCATGGTGTCATGCACCTGTAGTCCCAGCTGCTTGGGAGGCTGAGGCAGGAGGATCCCTTAAGCCCAGGAATTCAAGGCAGCAGTGATTTGTGATCCCATCACTGCACTCCAGTCTGGGCAACAGAGCAAGACCCTGTCTCTAAAAAGTACAAAAGCTTGGAGGTAGGTGATGTATGAGGTATCCCCCTAACTGAGTCTTGGGCTCACCATAGCCCTTAGGGAAATGGTTTGTATGTGTCGGATTTCTCCCCTTTCTAGGGTACTCTGCTGCAGACATGCGTGGCCTCAGACTCATCATGATACCAGTTGAGCTGCTACTTTGCTACCTCCTGCTGCACCCTGTGGATGCCACTTCATATGGAAAGCAGACAAATGTCTTGATGCACCTTCCCTTGTCCTTGGAATCCCAGACACCCTCCTCAGACCCCTTGTCCTGCCAATTTCTGCACCCAAAGTCACTGCCTGGTTTCAGACACATGGACCCTCTACCCAAGTTCTTGGTAAGCCTGGCTCTAAGGAATGCCCTGGAGGAAGCTGGTTGCCAAGCTGATGTTTGGGCTCTACAGCTACAGCTCTACCGCCAGGGTGGTGTGAATGCTACACAGGTCCTCATCCAGCATCTTCAAGGGCTCCAGAAAGGCAGAAGCACAGAGAGGAACGTGTCAGTGGAAGCCCTGGCCTCTGCTCTGCAGCTGTTAACCAGGGAGCAGCAAAGCACAGGAAGGGTCCGGCGCTCCCTCCCCACAGAGGACTGTGAGAATGAGAAGGAGCAAGGTGTGCACAATGTCGTCCAGCTGCTGCCAGGAGTGGGAACCTTCTACAACCTGGGCACAGCTTTGTATTATGCTACTCAAAACTGCCTGGGCAAGGCCAGGGAACGAGGCCAAGATGGGGCCATAGATCTGGGATATGACCTTCTGATGACCATGGCTGGGATGTCAGGGGGGCCTATGGGTCTAGCGATCAGTGCTGCAATTAAACCTGCATTAAGGTCTGGGGTTCAGCAGTTGATCCAGTATTACCAAGATCAGAAAGATGCAAACATCTCTCAGCCAGAGACCACCAAGGAGGGTTTGAGGGCCATCTCAGATGTGAGTGACCTGGAAAAAACAACCACCCTGCCTTCTTTCATATCAGAAGTAGTAAGTTCAGCTCCCTACTGGGGGTGGGCCATAATCAAGAGCTATGACTTAGATCCTGGGGCTGGGAGTCTTGAGATATAAAAGAACGTGGTAACCACAGAATTAATAACTGTACTATCCTGACAAGCTGTATACATGTCTTCAAAATTTTAATCTCTGAATTATCCAGGAGGAAGGCTGTACAGTAGAACGTAGGAACGTAAATGTTTGGGGGTTGAAGTCAGAGGGTTTGGTTTTGAATCTAGGCTCCACTTGTTAGAGCCTCGGTGATCACTGACTAGTAACTTCTTTCTTGAACTAAGATCAGTTTTTAAATTTCTAAAGGAGATAGAATGATTTTAACCTCAATGAGTTGCCCTGTAAATTTAAAATGATACAATGAATCTAAAATGCTTATCACAGTACTTTCAATAAATAGCTATTAGCCAGGTGCGGTGGCTCACGCCTGTAATCCCAGCACTGTAAGAGGCCGAGGCGGGAGGATCACCTGAGGTCAGGAGTTCAAGACCAGCCTGGGCAACATGGCGAAACCCCGTCTCTACAATAAATACAAAAAATTATCCTGGCGGAGTTATGCACGCTTGTAGTCCCAACTACCTGGGAGGCTGAGGCAGGAGAATCACCTGAGCCCGGGAGGTCGAGGCTGCAGCGAGCCGAGATCGCGCCACTGCATTCCAGCCTGGGTGATAGAGCGAGACCATGTCTCCAAAAAAAAAAAAAAAAAAAATTGTTTTCATTACCTCAGCTCTCCTCTTCCTATCCCAAGGGGTCGAAATTCCGGTCCCACCCCTTCCCATGGAGCCCTTGGCGTTTGAGGAGTTTCGGTTCTGTGGCTCACGCGCGGGTTCCCGAAAAGCAGCTGTTTCAGTCTTGGGCTAGTCCACTAATTGCACTTCTCCCCTCGTAGAAAATGCCTACTTGAACTTCTCCACCAATCGCTGGAGCTGCAGGTGTGGTTTCGGCTCAGCTTGTCCCGCCCTGCGGATGGGCGGAGTTGCGGCGGCGCCAGTGAGCTCGCAGTCTGGGAAGGGCTTGACTGAGTGGCAGCCGGTGTCGGGGTGGTGGCTGGGAATGGGGCCGCTCCGGACTTCCGCTGCCAACTACAGGGGCAGATCCGAGGGGATTAGCCGAAGTTGTAGGCGGGGCGTGAGGCTCTGGTACCCGAGCTCATACTAGGGACGGGAAGTCGCGACCAGAGCCACTGGAGGGCGCGAGGACTGCAACCCTAATCAGGTACGGGCCCTGAGAGGGTGTGCAGAGGTAGGGGTGGGGGTGAAAGTGAGAGTTTCTCCCAGGGAAGGGCGACTGGCCCCAGGGGTTACGCCCTGGAGGGGGCAGCTTTGGTCCCCAGGTTGAAATAGGAGCTGTCGCCTGCTCGGTCCTCGATCTTCTTCTGTCCAGCCTATCTCCCCAACCCTAATGCCTCTCTCCCAAAACTGCCCTGCAGCTTCCGAGACCCGGATCTGGCATTATTATGTTGGTTCGGTATCTGACGTATTTCCCTCTGCTCTGCATTATTTTTTATCTTCACCAAAAAACGATGTTCAAAGATAGATAAATCTAAAAAAAAGATAGATAAATCTATCATCTTTGTTTTGTTAAAAAGTATAAGCTACTGAAAGATGAAACGATTGCCTAAGGTCACACACAAAATTCAGTTCATTTCAGAAAAGCTTCTTGAGTGCAAAATATGTGCCTAAGAATGAGAGATAATGAGAAAAAAAAGTTTCAGCCCTTAACCTCAGTGTTTGCAATCCATTTGGGGAGACTAGGTTTTTTGTTTGGTTTTCATATTTGAATCTTTGCTGACTTGCTCCTTTAATATCAGACACTTAAATCCTCAAGAATTGGGACCTCATCATTAATTTTTTTTTTTTTTTTTTGGAGATGGAATCTCACTATGTTGCTCAGGTTTGGTCTCAAACTCCTGGGCTCAAGCCATCCTCCCATCTTGTGGGCCTCACAAAGTGCTGGGATTCAGGCATGAGCCATCATGCCTAGCCACCTAATCATTTTTTTAACTTTTTTTTGTTATCATAAAAGCAATACAGATACATAGTTTTAAAAATCAAGCACTACTAAAAGGGTTAAAATGAAAATAGCCCCTGCCGAATCCTTCCCTTCCCTTGTTCCTGCTGGAGGTAGAAAGGCAGCTGATGTTAATCATGTTAGTAGAAGACTCTCCCACCCCAAGCATTTCTCTTTATTTTGTAATAAAATCATGTGACCTTTTTAGACCACAAATATGCACGAATTCTGTTCTGTTAGGCTCAGGCTGCAACAAGCGTTAAGTTTCAGTTTCCTAAATAGACACCAGCTGGCAGTGAGCAGGGAACAGTGGGGAGAAAGATGCATGGCACAGCCTGCGTGGTGACAGGCAAAAACCAATTTGTTGTTGTTGTTGTTTTGAGACAGAGTCTTGCTCTGTCACCCAGGCTGGAGCGCAGTGATGTGATCTCTGCTTACTGCAACCCCTGCCTCCTGGGTACAAGCCATTCTCCTGCCTCAGCCTCTTGAGTAGCTGGGATTACAGGCGCCCACCAACACGCCTGGCTAATTTTTTTATGTTTTTAGTAGAGATGGGGTTTCACGTTGGCCAGGCTGGTCTCGAACTCCTGACCTCAGGTGATCCTCCCGCCTCTTCCAAAGTGCTGGAATTACAGGCATGAGCCACTGTGCCCTGCCAAAAAAAAAAAAAAATTTAAGTGAAGTTTCAGGATCTCACAAAGTTGATAACCTATAATCATATTCAAGATTCACTGGTCATAAACGTGTCATATTCTTAGGGATTGAGCAACCTGTTGCACAGCATTTAGATGTCTTCTAGAATGGAGCTCCTCCTTCCTATACGGAGGGCAGTTTATATGGTGTACTTACCTGACCTCCAAAAAGATTTAGCTGCTAAAAAAGCTTCAGGTGGCCGGGCACAGTGGCTCACGCCTGTAATCCCAGCACTTTGGGAGGCCGAGGTGGGCGGATCACCTGAGGTCAGAAGTTCCAGACCAGCCTGGACAATATGATGAAACCCCATCTCTACTAAAAATACAAAAATTAGCTGGGCATGGTGGTGGGTGCCTGTAATCCCAGCTAGTCGGGAGGGTGAGGCAGAAGAATCCCTTCAACTCAGGAGGCAGAATTTGCAGTGAGCCAAGATCATGTCACTGCACTCCAGCCTGGGTGACAGAGCAAGACTCCATCTCAAAAAAAAAAAAAAAAAAAAAAAAAGCTTCAGAGCCAGCAGGGATCATGCTGTAATAAATACTTAACATCAACACTGATCTTTAAATGCTTTAGCATAATCAAATATAAACAACAAACAAACACATAAATGCAAAATAAATGAATTAGGGAGATAGATAAAATAAGATAGTGGAAATAGTAATGTTTGTTAAAGCTGGATGGTGATCCTTGTACTATTCACTCTACTTTAGTGTGTGTTTGAAAATTACCATTAGGCAGGTTATGGTGGCTCATGCCTGTAATCTCAGCATTTTGGAAGGCTGAGGCAGGTGGATTACTTGAGCTCAGGAGTTTGAGATCTGCCTGGGCAACATGGTAAAATCCTATCTCTACAAAAAATTAGCTGGCATGATGGCACACTCCTATAGTCCCAGCTCCTTGAGGGGCTGAGGCAGAGAATTGCTTGAACCTGAGAGGTCAAAGCTGCAATGAGCCAAGATCATGCCCCTGCACTCCAGCCTGGGTGACCAAATGAGACCCTGTCTCAAAAAAAAAAAAAAAAAAAAAGAAAATTCCCGTTAAAGCACAAAGGCCCACTTATTGAAGCTATTAAAATACAGGTTGGAGGTTGGGGCCAGCTGGGCGCCGCAGCTCACGCCTGTAATCCCAGCACTTTGGAAGCCCGAGGTGGGCAGATCACGAGGTCAGGAGATCAAGACCATCCTGGCTAACACCGTGAAACCCCGTCTCTACTAAAAATAGAAAAAAAAATTAGCTGGGCATGGTGGTGGGCGCCTATAGTCCCAGCTACTCGGGAGGCTGAAGCAGTAGAATGGCGTGAGCCCGGGAGGTGGAGCTTGCAGTGAGCTGAGATCGCACCACTGCACTCCAGCCTGGGCAACAGATGGGGACTCCATCTCAAAAAGAAAAAAAAAAAAGAAAAAAAAAATACAGGTTGGGGCCACAGTGGCTCACGCCTGTAATCCTAGCACTTTGGGAGTCCGAAGTGGGTGGATCACCAGAGATCAGGAGTTTGAGACCAGCCTGGCCAACATGGCGAAACCCCATCTGTACTAAAAAAAATACAAAAATTAGCTGGGCATGGTGGTGGGCGCCTGTAATCCCAGCTACTCAGGAGGCTGAGGCAGAAGAATCACTTGAACCAGGGGGATGGAGGTTGCAGTGAGCCAAGATCATGCCACTTCACTCTAGCCCAGGCAAAAGAGTGAGACTCCATCTAAAAAAAAAAAAAAAAATACAGATTAGGCATTCCTAATCGGAAAAATTCGGCTCCAAAATGCTCCAGTGAGCATTTCCTTTGAGTGTCATGTGGGTGCTCAAAAAGTTAGATTTTGGACCATTTCAGATTTCAGAGTTTTGGATTAGGGATGCTCAACTGGTAAGTAATGCAGATATTCCAAAATCTGGACAAATCTGAAATCCAAAATGCTTGGAATAGCAGATACTCAACCGGTAGCACTCCCTAGAAGAATATGCACCAAACTGATAGCAGTGGTTACTTCTGGAAAGGAAGGGAAAGAACCAAGATTAGGAGTAGGGTCAACATAGACTTTAATGTTTTCTGTATTTTTATTACTTGTGTAATTTAAACATTTTAAATTAGTAATGATGAACAATCATGAAACTATGGATGATTTAGTCCAGCAAAATAACCAATTGGGAACCCTCATCCTTCTGACGCAGAGCCCAAATGGCGCAGTGGGAAATGCTGCAGAATCTTGACAGCCCCTTTCAGGACCAGCTGCACCAGCTTTACTCGCACAGCCTCCTGCCTGTGGACATTCGACAGTACTTGGCTGTCTGGATTGAAGACCAGAACTGGTGAGGCCTTCAGGAAGTTGGGGCAATGAGAAAAGTGGTTCCTTACTTCTGGGCCCCCAGGATCCTGGAATCATTAATGGCAGGAAGGGGTTGGAAAGCCTCAGGACTACAGTAACACTGCAGAGACACTAATACTTCTTATTCCTGGTGCCCAGGCAGGAAGCTGCACTCGGGAATGATGATTCCAAGGCTACAATGCTATTCTTCCATTTCTTGGATCAGCTGAACTGTGAGTGTGGCCGTTGCAGCCAGGACCCAGAGTCCTTGTTGCTGCAGCACAATTTGCGGAAATTCTGCCGGGACATTCAGGTACTTGGAAGGGTTGGGAGTAATGGGGTAGCACTGGGAGCTGAACATAGAGGAGTAAGGTTTGGAGAATGGAATAGTACCTGGAGGTGGAAAGGGAGACGGGGACAAATCTGGGGAAAGGAGGACAGAGTCTGGACTTGGGGAATCACTAGCAGAGAGGAGGGCTGCATATACGTGACACTGTTGGAAGGATGCTATGGGGAAAAGACAAAGGGCTAGGAACCCCGAAGGAGGAGGAAATACTGTGGACATTGGTGGGGAGGGTCTAGGGTGATAGGTCATTGAGAGTGGTTGAATTGGATCAATCCTTTCTGTTTTCCTATTCTAGCCCTTTTCCCAGGTCCCTACCCAGTTGGCTGAGATAATCTTTAACCTCCTTCTGGAAGAAAAAAGAATTTTGATCCAGGCTCAGAGGGCCCAATTGGTGAGGACAATTCAGTGGTAATGTTGGAAACTCCTGAAGTAGAGAGGAACCATGGAAAGGACTCAGGGATTTGTCTCAGAACAGGATCTCCCCCACATCCTGTGGTATAATTTCAGGCCTGAACTTAAGGCATGAAAGGCCAGAGTTAAAACGTACTCAGAGCCTCTTTTTTCAGGAGCAAAGAGAGCCAGTTCTCGAAACACCTGTGGAGAGCCAGCAACATGAGATTGAATCCCGGATCCTGGATTTAAGGGCTATGATGGAGGTTAGTAGATGTGGTAGGAGTTAGGGTGGACAGCGTTCAGCCTAACACCTCCCTGAGAAGCAGCCTCATTGGGGTCCTCTCCCCTCTGCAGAAGCTGGTAAAATCCATCAGCCAACTGAAAGACCAGCAGGATGTCTTCTGCTTCCGATATAAGATCCAGGCCAAAGGTAGGAAGCACATTGAGGGGCTGGAGAAAGATAAGTGCCTGCTGAGAAGCCAGAGCTGGAAGTGAACAGGAGAAAGCTCCAATGAGCAGTAGTCACTGTCAGACACACCTCACTGACTACAGTCCTGCTGCCGTGCAAAGCTGGAAGTGCTTTGTGGAGGCTGAGCTGGAGGTGTAGCTGAGAGACAGTAAATGTTGAGGAAATGCATGGAAAACTAACAGTGTTTTATTTGAGGGGGTGTCTGGTCCAAGCATGACCATTCAGAATTTGCCTGAGGGTCCCACAGGTGCCTGTGCTTTGCTTGGTTTCCCTTTCTTCCTCCGCAAAACTCCTCCTTCCTGACTCCGACTGAGACCCTAGTCAGGAAGGAGAGGAAAGAACCCCTGGACTGACTCCTGTTCCCACCATCCAGGGAAGACACCCTCTCTGGACCCCCATCAGACCAAAGAGCAGCAGATTCTGCAGGAAACTCTCAATGAACTGGACAAAAGGAGAAAGGTGGGAGACAGAGGACAGAACGTGTGGGCAACAAGGACCTGGAAAAATGAGGGATGTGGGGACCCTGGTCCTCTAGCACTGGCTTCTTTGTTTCTTCATCCCCAGTTTGGTGGTGGAGGGTGAAAGGGAGAGATGCTCAACACTCACATTATCTCTTTCCTAGGAGGTGCTGGATGCCTCCAAAGCACTGCTAGGCAGATTAACTACCCTAATTGAGCTACTGCTGCCAAAGTTGGAGGAGTGGAAAGCCCAGCAGCAAAAAGCCTGCATCAGAGCTCCCATTGACCACGGGTTGGAACAGCTGGAGACATGGTGAGAGGTACCACCCCAACCCTCATCCTCGCCACGCGCTGTGATTTGTGAGTTGCAGTGCCCTGCATATAGCAAGAGATACTATTCTCTATTGGTCTCTGCTCCCCAGAATGAGTCCTGCTCCCTGCTGACTGCAGCTCTATTCTGCTCCTCATCCTCACCACCCAGGGAGCCCAGAGCCCAGTCTCCTTCAGGGAAATGAATGAATTAGCCCACAATCTGGTTTTTCCTTCTTTTTTAATCACCCAGAAATATATATAAATATGTATATATATATATATATATTTTACTGCAGTGAATACAATGACAAGAAAGAAAGGAAGAAAGGAAGGAGGAAGAGAAAATTACCTATTACCTAGCTTATTAAACAAAAATTGAATCATATTGTCCATACTATTTTGAAATCCATGGTTTTTTTTTTAAGCTTAACAGTATTTTTTATATATATATATATATATATATATATATATTTTTTTTTTTTTTTTTTTTTTTTTTTTTTTTTTTTGCTCAGGCTGGAGCGCAGTGGCACAATCTCAGTTCATTGCAACCTCCACCTCCCAGGTTCAAGTGATTCTCCTGTCTCAGCCTCCCTAGTTGCTGGGATTACAGGCACGCACCACCATGCCTGGCTAGTTTTTTTGTATTTTTAGTAGAGATGGTGTTTCTCCATGTTGGCCAGGCTGGTCTCAAACTCCTGACCTCAGGTGATCCACCTGACTTGGGCTCCCAAAGTGCTGGGATTACAGGCGTGAACCACCATGCCCGGCCAACAGTATATTATATTTATCCATGTTATTTCTTATGTCCACACAATAGTCCCCTATATGGTGGTAACATAATTTAATTAATGAACTCCTATTTTCAGCTATTTAGGTTATTTTCAATTTCTTGTTACCTTTTTCCAGGAAACTCTATATTTTATGGTAATTATATTGTGATGTGGAAAAATCACTAGTGTGTCCTCCAACATACTTGAAAAATACCTACTGTTTTCAATGTTTTCTCATTTAAAAATTTATTATAGGCTGGGTGCGGTGGCTCACACCTGTAATCCCAGCACTTTGGGAGGCCGAGGCAGGAGGATCATGAGGTCAGGAGATCGAGACCATCCTGGCTAACGCAGTGAAACCCCGTCTCTACTAAAAATACAAAAATTAGCCAGGCGTAGTGGCGGGCGCCTGTAGTCCCAGCTACTCGGCAGGCTGAGGCAGGAGAATGGCGTGAACCCGGGAGGCGGACCTTGCAGTGAGCCGAGATTGCACCACTGCACTCCAGCCTGGGCAACAGAGCCAGACTCCATCTCAAAAAAAAAAAAAAAAATTATTATTATTTAGTCTTTTAAAAATATACCAGGCCAGGCATGGCGGCTCATGCCTGTTATCCTAGTGCTTTGGAAGGCTGAGGCAGGAGGATCACTTCAGGCTTGGGGTTTGAGACCAGCCTGGGAAACATAAAAAGACCCCATCTCTACAAAAAAAAAAAAAAAAAAAAAAATTTTTTTAATTAGGCATGTCCGGAGGCAGTGGCTCACACATGTAATCCCAGCGCTGTGGGAGGCCAGGGTGGATGGATCACTTGAGGTCAGGCGTTCAAGACCAGCCTGGCCAATGTGGTGAAACCCCATCTCTACTAAAAATACAGAAATTTGTCAGGTGTGGTGGCACATGCCTGTATTTCCAGCTACTCAGGAGGCTAAGGCAGGAAAATCGCTTGAACTCGGGAGGCAGAGGTTGCAGTGCACTGAGATCATGCCACTGTACTCCACCCTGGGTGACAGAGCGAGACTCCGTCTCAAAAAAAAAAAAAAGAGATTAGACATGGTGGCACACACCTGTAGTCCCCAGCTACTCAGGAGGCTGAGGTGGAAGGATTGCTTGAGCCCAGGTGTTGCAGGCTGCAGTGAGCCATGATTATACCACTGTAGTCCAGCCTGGACAACAGAACGAGACCCTGTCTCTAAAAGTATATATGTACACATAACATAATACCCAGTTACTTAGGAGGCTGAGGCAGAAAGAGTGCTTGAGTCCAGGAGTTTGAGGTCAGCCTGAGCAATATAGCAAGACCCTCACCTCTTAAAAAGTAGATAAAAAAATACCACAATTGCTCAGGTAGATTGGAAAACAGGCATATAGTACTCATGTTACAGGACCAGCATGCATGCATGCATTGATTGATTGATTGACTGAGACAGGGTCTCTCTCTGTCTCCCAGGCTGGAGTGCCTGGCCTTAAGTGATCCGCCCACCTTTGCCTCCAAAAGTGCTGAGATTACAGGTGTGAGCCACCATGTCAGCTGGGGAGGCTTTTTAAAAGATAGTTCCAAGTGTTACAGCTCTTTTAGAATTTGTCTAGCAGGCTTTCAAGCTTTTGCCAGAAACCACCCCCACCCCCACCCCCACCAAAAAAAAAAAAAAAGATAGTTACAAACATTTCCCAGAATAGTTGTCCCAATCGAATCTATTTTCTCATGTGTAGTGTATGGTTGTTTTCCTATCACCACATTGCTGATTATTATTATTTTTAATTATAGAGACAGTAAAGTACAGTAGTTAAAAATGTGAGTTGGGGCTGGGGTGCTGTGGCTCACACCTGTAATCCCAGCACTTTGGGAGGCCAAGGCGGGCGGATCACCTGAGGTCAGGAGTTCAAGACCAGCTTGGCCAACATGGCAAAACACCATCTCTACTAAAAATATATATATATATATAAGTTAGCCAGGCGTGGTGGCACATGCCTGTAATCCCAGCTACTCGGGAGGCCAAGGCAGGAGAATCTCTTGAATCCAAGAGGTGGAGGTTGCAGTGAGCCAAGATCACGCTATTGCACTCCAGCCTAGGTGACAAGAGAGTGAGACTGTGTCAAAAAAAAAGAAAAAACAAAAAAGTCTGAGTTGTACAATGAGACTGCCTGGGATCACATACAAGCTTCATCCCTTACTAGTTGTATGAACTTGAGCAAGTCACTTAACCTTTCTGTGCCTCAGTTTTATCATCTGTAATGTGGGGAAAATAATAGTACCTGCCTCAGAGGGTTGTTTTGAGGATTAAATGCATTAATATGTGGAAAGGGCTTAATATAAATTGTACATAGCATATGAAAACTGTTAGGCCGGGCGCGGTGGCTCACGCTTGTAATCCCAGCACTTTGGGAGGCCGAGGTGGGCGGATCATGAGGTCAGGAGATCGAGACCACAGTGAAACCCTGTCTCTACTAAAAATACAAAAAAATTAGCCGGGCGTGGTGGCGGGCGCCTGTAGTCCCAGCTACTCGGAGAGGCTGAGGCAGGAGAATGGCGTGAACCCGGGAGGCGGAGCTTGCAGTGAGCCGAGATGGCGCCACTGCACTCCAGCCTGGGTGACAGAGCGAGACTCCGTCTCAAAAAAAAAAAAAAAAAAGAAAACTGTTAAATCTGTTAGCAGTTTTATATGTGAAAATAGCTTTGATTTTCATTTCTTGGATTATGAATCATGTTAAATAATCCTTTATATGCTTCCTGGATTCTGTTTTTTTCTTCCCCCCAGTCAGTTTCTGACTCTTCACATATTTACAGAGAGGTCTTGGAACCTGGTTGGGGGAATCCAGGAAACTCATGGATTCCTTCTTCCTGAATTTTATCACCCAGGTTCACAGCTGGAGCAAAGCTGTTGTTTCACCTGAGGCAGCTGCTGAAGGAGCTGAAGGGACTGAGTTGCCTGGTTAGCTATCAGGATGACCCTCTGATCAAAGGGGTGGACCTACGCAACGCCCAGGTCACAGAGTTGCTACAGCGTCTGCTCCACAGGTCTAGAGGCCAGGCAGGAACCCTGGGGGAAAGAAGGAACAAGGGAAGCCATTCTTACAGATACTGAGCTATATATTCTCCCCACACCTCTCTCTCCTCAGAGCCTTTGTGGTAGAAACCCAGCCCTGCATGCCCCAAACTCCCCATCGACCCCTCATCCTCAAGACTGGGAGCAAGTTCACCGTCCGAACAAGGTTAGCATTCCAGAACTCATTCCTGCTTCCTTTTTCCAACCCTGCCACTGTGTATTTTCTGGTTTTACAGCTCTTCCCACTCTTGGCTTTTTCTTCTCTTTCCCCTCAATCTCCCTACCTCTTATAATCCCTCTTTTCTTTTTCAAACATCTGGTCTATCCGGAAAGTTGAGGTTGACCACTTTCCCCTATCCCCCTGCCTTCCCCCAGGCTGCTGGTGAGACTCCAGGAAGGCAATGAGTCACTGACTGTGGAAGTCTCCATTGACAGGTAAATTGGAGCAGGTGAAGGGTGGCCGGGACACGGGCTGCTGGGGTGGAGGAGATACTCACTCTTCACAACAGGGCCCTAGGGCTATCTTCTTCCTCCTTCCAATCCTACCCCATATAAATTATAATTCATTTCTTTTGTTGAACACTTACTTTGTGACATGCAGCATGTCAGCTACTCATTTAATTGTCACACCAACCTCATGAATTAACTATTACCAGTGTACCATACAAACAAAGATACAGGCTTAGAGAGACTGATTACATTTCTTCTCAAGGCCACATAGCTAGTGAGCTCAAGTCGGGTTTGAACCCAGGTCTATCTGATCCCAAAGACCAAACTCCTAACTTCTATTCTCTTTTGCCCAGTGATTTTTTTTTATTTATTTCTTTTCAGGAATCCTCCTCAATTACAAGGGTAGGTGCTTGACAAGGACACTGCAAACATCCGTACAGTGCATGACCTGCAGAACCACATTCGGCAGCCTGGGTGGCACAAACAAGGAGGGGGAGATTTGGGATATAGACAAAGGGAGATGGCAAGATCTGAAATGAAGTGGAAGTTCTGTTTTTTTTTTTCTGCTGAGTTTTTAGAATAATTCTGTTCCTTATCTCCATGTATCTTCTTCCTCCTGGAACAGCTTCCGGAAGTTCAACATTCTGACTTCAAACCAGAAAACTTTGACCCCTGAGAAGGGGCAGAGTCAAGGTTTGATTTGGGACTTTGGTTACTTGGTAAGAATAGTTTGTGACCTATGCTTTTATTACTATTTTTATTTTTTTTGAGACAGAGTCTCACTCTGTCCCCCAGGCTGGAGTGCAGTGGCATGATCTTGGCTCACGGCAACCTCCGCCTCCCAGGTTCAAGCAATTCTCCTGTCTCAGCCTCCTGAGTAGCCGAGACTACAGGCACACACCACCATGCCCGGCTAATTTTTGTATTTTTAGTAGAGACAGGATTTCACCATATTGGTCAGGCTGGTCTTGAACTCCTGACCTCAGGTGATCCACCCGCCTCAGCCTCCCAAAGTGCTGGGATCACAGGCATGAGCCACCACACCTGGCCTGCTTTTAGTCCAAAGGAACAGGGGTTGGGGGAAGTTCCCAGGGCTTGAGAGGTCTTGAAGCCAAACAGGGGCTCCAGGGACACTAGGGTGCCCACTCTGGCATTTTCTCTCCTTCCCTTCAATTCACAGACTCTGGTGGAGCAACGTTCAGGTGGTTCAGGAAAGGGCAGCAACAAGGTGAGGCCTGGACAGAGGACTCGGGGGCAGGGGAACTTGCCAAAGAGCCTTCTGATGACTATGTCCTTGGCTGTCCCAGGGGCCACTAGGTGTGACAGAGGAACTGCACATCATCAGCTTCACAGTCAAATATACCTACCAGGGTCTGAAGCAGGAGCTGAAAGTGAGTGAAAATGGAGGGCAAGGAGAGAGAAAGCAGCTTTGTAAGAAGGCATAAGAAGGGGATAAACAGAAGCCTCTTGGGATGGGTTAGCACTGCTTTCCTCTAACAAATACCTGCAGCTAGAAACATCACATCCCTCTCTGTGACTCCTCTCTTCTCCCCAGACGGACACCCTCCCTGTGGTGATTATTTCCAACATGAACCAGCTCTCGATTGCCTGGGCTTCAGTTCTCTGGTTCAATTTACTCAGCCCAAACCTTCAGGTAGGGAGTGGGGCCGACAGGTCAGTGGGGGAGAGGAGGGGTGTGGCAGCTTGGTGTGATAGGTTGCTTCTGAGCCAGCCTGCACTCTTCCCACCCCTGCAGAACCAGCAGTTCTTCTCCAACCCCCCCAAGGCCCCTTGGAGCTTGCTGGGCCCTGCTCTCAGTTGGCAGTTCTCCTCCTATGTTGGCCGAGGCCTCAACTCAGACCAGCTGAGCATGCTGAGAAACAAGCTGTTCGGTACAGATTTCCTTTACTCTCAGCCTTTCCCCAGCCTTAGTCTTTCCTGTCCCTCTGTCCTATCTATCCCAGGACCCCTGGCTTCCCTCATCATCTGTCTGTGGCTATCTGTCCCACAGGGCAGAACTGTAGGACTGAGGATCTATTCTTGTCCTGGGCTGACTTCACTAAGGTAACTCCCTGAATCCTGTGGAGCTAGATCTAGCCCACATTCCAAATACTGGCCTTCCCACGTCCCTCCTTCCCTACACCAGGGGCATCTCCTCAGCTTTTGCTACCTTTCCATTCCTCCTCCAGCGAGAGAGCCCTCCTGGCAAGCTACCATTCTGGACATGGCTAGACAAAATTCTGGAGTTGGTACATGACCACCTGAAGGATCTCTGGAATGATGGGTAAGGCCTTGGTCACCCTTCCCTCATGGGCTTGTGCTTTCCAGGCTTGAGAGTGGAGTCTCTGCGCCCTCATGTGGCAAGCAGGGAAAGAGCAAAGACAGGTGCAAGCCACATCTCCTCACGTTTGTTAACAATAATAAGGCCGGGTGCGGTGGCTCACGCCTATTATCCCAGCACTTTGGGAGGCCGAGGCAGGCGGATCATGAGGTCAGGAGATCGAGACCATCCTGGCTAACACGGTGAAACCCCGTCTCTACTAAAAATACAAAAAATTAGCCGGGCATGGTGGCGGACACATGTAGTCCTAGCTACTTGGGAGGCTGAGGCAGGAGAACGGCGTGAACCTGGGAGGTACAGCTTACAGTGAGCCGAGATTGTGCCACTGCACTCCAGCCTGGGTGACAGAGCAAGACTCCATCTCAAAAAAAAAATAAAATAAAATAATAGCCATAAACAGTGTTTGTGAAGCATCTCCTACATTCCAGAGCTTGATGGGTGCTCTTCATTAATTCTCTCATCTCATCCTTAAAACCATGCTGAGTGGTGGGTTTTGCCATCTTCATTTCATGCGAGGAAACTAAGTTTCAGAGAAGTTAAAAAACTTACCCAAGGGACAGAGTTGATATTCAAACCCAGGCCTATGTGACTCCAAGCCCATGCTCTTTTCACCACACTGCCTACCAATTTGTGTAGCATTTGGCTTTTAAAAGTGCTATTCATGACCAGGCGCGATGGCTAACGCCTGTAATCCCAGCACTTTGGGAGGCCGAGGTGGGCGGATCACCTGAGGTCAGGAGTTCGAGACCAGCCTGACCAACATGGCGAAACCCCATCTCTACTAAAAATACAAAAATTAGCCGGGCGTGGTGGCGGGCGCCTGTAATCCCAGCTACTCAGGAGACTGAGGCAGGAGAATCGCTTGAACCCAGGAGAGAAGGTTGTAGTGAGCTGAGATTGTGCCTTTGCACTCCAGCCTGGGTGACAGAGCGAGACTCCGTCCCAAAACAAAACAACAAAAAAAGTGCTATTTATGGCCGGGCACAGTGGCTCACACCTGTAATGCCAGCACTTTGGGAGGCTGAGGCAGGCAGATAACCTGAGGTCAGGAGTTCAGAACCAGCCATGCCAACATGGTGAAACCCCATCTCTACTGAAAATACAAAAATTAGCCAGGCATGGTGGCGGGCCTGTGATCCCAGCTACTCAAGAGGCTGAGGCAGGAGAATTGCTTGAACCCGCGAGGTGGAGGTTGCATTGAGCCGAGATCATGCCATTGCACTCTAGCCTGGGCGACAAGAGCAAAACTCCGCCTCAAAAAAATGTGCTATTCATGGCTGGGCACAGTGGCTCATGCCTGTAATCCTAGCATTTTGGGAGGTTGAGGCGGACAGATCACTTGAGCCCAGGAGTTCAAAACCACCCTGGGCCACATGGTGAAACCCCGTCTCTACAAAAAATACAAAAGTTAGCCAGGCATGGTGGTGTGCACCTGTGGTCCCAGCTACTCTGGAGGCTGAGAGGTGGAAAGATTGCTTGAGCCCGGGATGTCGAGGCGGCAGTGAGCTGTGATCGTGCCACTGTTCTCCAGCCTGGGTGACAGAATAACACCCTGTCTCCCAGAAAAAAAAAAAAAAAAAAAAAAAGTGCTGTTCATCTGTGTGATCTCACTGAATCTTCATACCTCTTCAAATCCTCGGAAGGTGGCTATTGTCAGCAAAGTGAAGTGACTTGTAAAAGATAAAAAAAGCTAAGTGGCAGGGCTTGGTCCAAAACCTGGGTTCCAAACCTGGGCTGTTTCTCCATACAAGGGGAGCAGGGAGTCAGGGGCCTGGTGGGGCAGGGGTTGCGGGGCGGCTCACAGCTGCTCTCTGTACTCCAGACGTATCATGGGCTTTGTGAGTCGGAGCCAGGAGCGCCGGCTGCTGAAGAAGACCATCTCTGGCACTTTTCTACTGCGCTTCAGTGAATCATCAGAAGGCGGCATTACCTGCTCCTGGGTGGAGCACCAGGATGATGGTCAGCTGCTCTGCTCTGCCATTCCCACAGCCTCTCCTTTCTGCCTGGCTCCCCTCTTGCCCCTCTGCCTGCCCTTGGCTTCCCTGGCTCTGTCCTGAATCCCTCAGCCGGTTTGGGACTGGGCAGCCACAGCAGGGAGCTCCAAGGCCCACCCTCTTCCCTCAAGCCTGCCTGTTCCTGCATTCACTCTCCAGACAAGGTGCTCATCTACTCTGTGCAACCGTACACCAAGGAGGTGCTGCAGTCACTCCCGCTGACTGAAATCATCCGCCATTACCAGTTGCTCACTGAGGAGAATATACCTGAAAACCCACTGCGCTTTCTCTATCCCCGAATCCCCCGGGATGAAGCTTTTGGGTGCTACTACCAGGAGAAAGGTGGGAATCGTTGACATACTTCATTGCTAGATTGCAGAGATCTTCAGACATCCATAGATCCCACTCCTTCCTTTCAAGCATGGTAAAACTGATATCTAGAGGAGTTAAGGGATTTGTCCATGGGATACTGCTGGTTACTATGAGGATGAGACTGCCAGGACCATCTGCACTAGGGGAACCTCAGGCTATGTGTCTGGCCCACTGATCTTCTCTGCTTCTTGTGTATGTTCCTCACAGTTAATCTCCAAGAACGGAGGAAATACCTGAAACACAGGCTCATTGTGGTCTCTAATAGGTGAGATATGAACTCTTCACCCATCCTCCCTAATCCTTTTTGGCTCTGCTTCAGTGAATCATCAAAAGGGAGCATTACCTGCTCCTGGGTGGAGCACCAGGACGATGGTCAGCTGCTCTGCCCTGCCATTCCCACAGCCTCTCCTTTCTGCCTTCTAACCTGCCCTATTCCAGTCTCCCCAGCCTTCCCTCACTCCTATCCCACTCTAGTTTTTTCTGGTTCTAGTCTCTCCTATCTCATATTTTTCTGCTGCCATCCTTAGGTTGTCTCCACAGGGGTTTCTGGATAATAATGATCATAATCACTGGTGTTAATGGGTACCTACTTGATGCCAAGCATGGAGCTTTTTTTTTTTTTTTTTTTTTTTCCAGACAGGGTTTTGCTCTATCGCCCAGGCTGGAGTGCAGTGGCATGATCCTGGCTCACTGCAGCCTCGACCTCCTGAGCTCAAGCAATACAGGCATTCATCACCAAACTCAGCTAATTTTTTTTGTATTTGTTGTAGAGATGGAGTCTTACCATGTTGCCCAGGCTGTTCTTGAACTCCTGGACTCAAGCGATCCACCTGCCTTGGCCTCCCAAAGTGCTGGGATTACAGGCGTGAGCCACCACGCCCCGCCTATATATAGCTTCACCTTTTTTTTTTTTTTGAGACAGGGTCTCTGTCACCCAGGCTGGAGTGCAGTGGTACAATCATGACTCACTGCAGCCTTGACCTAGGGGTTGAAGCGATGCTCCTGCCTCAGCCTCCCAAGTAGCTGAGACTACAGGCACACGCCATCACACTCATCTAATTTTTTAAATTTTTTGTAGGGATGGGGTATCACTATGTTGCCCAGGCTGATCTTGAACTCCTGGCCTCGCGCAGTCTCCTGCCTTGGCCTCCCAAATTGCTGGGATTATAGGAATGAGCCATGGCACTTGGCTGGGGATAGATTTTTTTTTTTTTTTTTTTTGTGACAGAGTCTCACTCTCATTGCCCAGGCTGGAGTGCAATGGTGCAATCTCAGCTCACTGCAACCTCTGCCTCCCAGGCTCAAGCAATTCTCCTGCCTCAGCCTACTGAGTAGCTGGGATTACGGGCGAGTGCCACCCATGCCTGGTTAATTTTTGTTTTTTTTTTTTTGAGACAGAGTCTCGCCCTGTTGCCCAGGCTGGAGTGCAGTGGCACGATCTCAGCTCACTGCAACCTCTGCCTCCCAGGTTCAAGTGATTCTCCTGCCTCAGCCTCCTGAGTAGCTGGGACTACAGGCGCGCACAACCACCACGCCTGGCTAATTTTGTATTTTTAGTAGAGACAGGGTTTTACCATATTGGCCAGGCTGGTCTCAAACTCCTGACCTCATGATCCGCCCACCTTGGCCTCCCAAAGTGTTGGGATTACAGGCGTGAGTCTCTGCACCCGGCCTAACTTTTGTATTTTTAGTAGAGACAGGATTTCACCATGTTGGCCAGGCTGGTCTTGAGCTCCTGGCCTTAAGTGATCTGCCCGCCTCAGCCTCCCAAAGTGCTTGGATTACAGGTGTGAGCCACCGTGCCTTGGCCTGAAAGTTTTTTTTTTTTTTTTTTGAGACGGAGTCTCGCTCTGTCACCCAGGCTGGAGTGCAGTGGCGCAATCTTGGCTCACTGCAAGCTCCGCCTCCCGGGTTCATGCCATTCTCCTGCCTCAGCCTCTCCGAGTAGCTGGGACTACAGGCACCCGCCACCACGCCCGGCTAATTTTTTGTATTTTTTTTTAGTAGAGACGGGGTTTCACCGTGGTCTCGATCTCCTGACCTCATGATCCACCCGCCTCGGCCTCCCAAAGTGCTGGGATTACAAGCATGAGCCACCACGCCCGGTGACCTGAAAGTTTATTATGTGCCAGGCACTAGGCTAAATGGTTTGCATTTATTTTCTCATTTTATTGAATCTACAAAATAGTCCCGTGAAGTAAAGGGCACTGTTACTGTTTTCAGCTAAGGAACTGGATTTAGAGTAGTCAAGTTTTGTACCTAAGGTACATGGCTAATAAATGATACAGGTCTGTTAGATTCCATAGCCCTGCTTTTAACCACCCTACTGCCTCTCAAGAATTACTAGGTATTATTCTCATTTATAGACGATAAATCTGAGGCTCAGAAAAGTTGGGTCACTTGCCTAAGGTCCCCCAGCCAGGATTCAAACTCCAGGAGGCCTGATTCCAAACCCATGCTCTTTAGCCCTCCGCCCTACTGCCTTCTTAGACTAGCTTCTGCTTGTTCTACCATTCCCTATTTCATTTGAACCACTGAGCGCTGCTCCTTTGTCTGTCTTTGGGTATCCAGACAGGTGGATGAACTGCAACAACCGCTGGAGCTTAAGCCAGAGCCAGAGCTGGAGTCATTAGAGCTGGAACTAGGGCTGGCGCCAAAGCCAGAGCTCAGCCTGGACTTAGAGCAACTGCTGGAGGCAGGGCTGGATCTGGGGCCAGAGCTAGAGTCTGTGTTGGAGTCCACTCTGGAGCCTGTAATAGAGCCCACACTGTGCATGGTATCACAAACAGTGCCAGAGCCAGACCGAGGATGTGTATCACAGCCAGTGCCAGAGCCAGATTTGCCCTGTGATCTGAGACATTTGAACACTGAGCCAATGGAAAGTAAGTGATGAGATGGAGCTATGGAAGATAGCACACATTCCCTTTCCTACCCCTTCTCCCTCTCCCATTACAGAAAAAGCTGAGCTCCAAGCTCCTCATTGGAGAGAGGTCCATTCTGTGATTCCTTTTTTTAGGAATTACACATGTCTTCCCCCACCTCCCTGCTCTTTCATCCCACAAATTCCCCCTCAGGCTCTTCCCAGGCCTTTCCTGCCATCCTCCCTCCCTTTCCCTGCTGGGTTGGGAACTCCTAACTAAGATCAGGGCCTCACTGTTCTCTCTGGTTTACCTAGTCTTCAGAAACTGTGTAAAGATTGAAGAAATCATGCCGAATGGTGACCCACTGTTGGCTGGCCAGAACACCATGGATGAGGTTTACGTCTCCCGCCCCAGCCACTTCTACACTGATGGACCCTTGATGCCTTCTGACTTCTAGGAACCACATTTCCTCTGTTCTTTTCATATCTCTTGCCCTTCCTACTCCTCATAGCATGATGTTGTTCTCCAAGGATGGGAATCAGGCATGTGTCCCTTCCAAGCTGTGTTAACTGTTCAAACTCAGGCCTGTGTGACTCCATTGGGGTGGGAGATGAAAGCATAACATGGGTACAGAAGGGACAACAATGAATCAGAACAGATGCTGAGCCATAGGTCTAAATAGGATCCTGCTGTGCTGCCTGCTGCCTGGGAGGTATAGGGGTCCTGCGGGCAGGTCAGGGCAGTTGACAGGTACTTGGAGGGCTCAGGGTAGTGACTTCTTTCCAGTATGGAAGGATTTCAACATTTTAATAGCTGGTTAGGCTAAACTGGTGCACATGGGCATTGGCCCTTGGTGGGGAGCACAGACACAGGATAGGACTCCATTTCTTTCTCCCATTCCTTCATGTCTAGGATAACTTTTTCTTTCTTCTTTCCTTCACTCCTGAATCAAGCCCTGAATTTCTTCTTTTCCTGCAGGGGTTGAGAGTTTTCTGCCTTAGCCTACCATGTGAAACTCTACCCTGAAGAAGGGGATGGATAGGAAGTAGACCTCTTTTTCTTACCAGTCTCCTCCCCTACTCTGCCCCTAAGCTGGCTGCACCTGTTCCTCCCCCATAAAATGATCGTGCCCATCTAATGTGAGGGTGAAGCCTTGCACACTAGCTTAGGCTACCTAGTCTCCACTTTCTCAATGCTTAGGAGACAGATCATTCCTGGAGGCTGGGGATGGTAGGATTGCTGGGAATTTTTTTTTTTTAAACAGGGTCTCACTCTGTTGCCCAGGCTAGAGTGCAGTGTTGCAATCACAGCTTACTGCAGCCTCGACCTCCTGGGTTCAAGCAATCCTCCTACCTCACTCTCTTGGGTAGCTAGGATCATGGCATGCACTACTATGCCCTATTTTTTTTTTTTTTTTTTTTTAGAGACAGGGTCTTGCTATTTTGCCCAGGCTGGTCTTGAACTCCTGGGCTCAAGTGATCCTCACGCCTTGGTCTCCCAAAGTGCTGGGATTATAGGCATGAGCCACTGTGCTTGGCCAGGAATTTTTTTTTTTTTTTTTTTTTTTTTTTGGGACAGAGTTTCTCTCTTGTTGTCCAGGCTGGAGTGCAATGGCGCGATCTCGGCTCACTGCAACCTCCGCCTCCTGGGTTCAAGTGACTCTCCTGCCTCAGCCTCCCAAGTAGCTGGGATTACAGATCTGCACCACCATGCCCAGCTAATTTTGTATTTTTAGTAGAGACGGGGTTTCTCCATGTTGGTCAGGCTGGTCTCGAACTCCCGACCTCAGGTGATCTGTCCACCTCAGCCTCCCAGAGGGCTGGGATTACAGGCGTGAGCCACCGTGCCCAGCAGGAATTTCTTTTTATAGTATCGGATAAAGTTTGGTGTTTTCACAGAGAAGAAGAAATGGGTCTTAGCTCTTTCTGTATTATGTTATCATCCCCCCTTTTTTGTACAATATGTTGTTTACCTGAAAGGAAGGTTTCTATTCCTTGGTTGTGGACCTGGACAAAGACCAAGTCTGTGGAACTTAAAACCTTGAAGGTCTGTCATAGGACTCTGGACAATCTCACACTTTAGCTATTCCCAGGGAACCCCAGGGGGCAACTGACATTGCTCTAAGATTTCCTCCTGATGTAGCTTGAGATATAAATGAAAGGCCCTGCACAGGTGGCTGTTTCTTGTCTGTTATGTCAGAGGAACATTCCTGTTCAGAAAGGGGCTCTTCTGAGCAGAAATGGCTAATAAACTTTGTGCTGATCTGGAAATGTCTCATCTTTGATCCTCTTTATTTCTCTGCTCACAAAGGCTAATGTTCTTAGGGACACCAACAAGCTGCACAGGAATGAAGTCAGAAAATTGTGGCCTCTCTTCCATCCACCCCTCTACGTTCCTCTTGTCATATTTCTTCTTCTTCCCTTCCTGTTTGGAGTAGCCCCTCCTGTCCGTTAGACTCTTCTAGGGGTGCTGGGAGCTATATATGCATTGTGGGGGGAGGGATGAGTAGTTATATAACTGTCTCATTGTCACTCAGCTGATTGTTGACAAAGCCAAAACACAAACCTGTCTGGATTTGTCTGACTTCAAAGCCCACACTTTTTGATGCTGTGACTGGAAAAAAAAGGAAAGGAAATAATCACTAGCCACTTCTCCTCATCTTTTCTTTTTTTCAAAGAATTTCAGCTACCCTTGAGTTACCAAACTTCCAAAGGGACTCCAAGGCCGGGCGTGGTGGCTCATGCCTGTAATCCCAGCACTTTGGGAGGCCAAGGCAGGTGGATCACCTGAGGTCAGGAGTTCAAGACCAGCCTGACCAACATGGTGAAACTCCATCTCTACTAAAAATACAAAAATTAGCCAGGCGTGGTGGTGCGCGCCTGTAGTCCCAGCTACTTGGGAGGCTGAGGCAGGAGAATCACTTGAACCTGGGAGGCGGAGGTTGCAGTGAGCCGAGATCACGCCACTGCACTCCAGCCTGGGTGACAGAATGAGACTCCATCTCAAAAAAAAAAAAAACAAGGGGACTCCAGTCGTCCTTTGAGAGGAAAGTCCCATTGTTCTGGGATATTTACCTTCATTTCCCCGGAATGCCCTTCTTGCTCAAAACTGAACTCTGACTTTTGATCCTGCAGCGATCAGGACTCCTGTCTTTGATCAGATATACCCTTGGCCAAGAAAGCAGGGAAGGAGACGCTGGATCAGGGAGCAAGTGACCCTTAGATATGATCCCACTTCCTAATCTGGTAATCCCATTCTGCTTGCTCAGCCATATAGGAATTAATACTAAAGAAATCCCAGTTATTCTATACACCAGGGGGTCATGAGAAAATATCATTCTCCACCATAGCCCTTCAGAATAGAAGGGACGCATATTGTAGTCCCTTGGCCTTATTTTTCCATCGATTTCTCTTTCCCAGTTGAGCCTACAAATTAGACTCATTTAGCCACAAAAATAAGTCTTTATTGAAAAAAGTACATAATTCAATATAAATATAATAAATAATCCTCCCCAAACTGTCCCCAGGAGGATAAATAATCCCCAAATTTCCCTTCCCATCTAATAAATACTCAACCTTATCATAGGTCAGCATCACATGTCAGTCAGTATTGGTAATTTTCAACGTATGCAGGTCCCACTAAAATTAATGGACTAATTAACCTGTTGGCTCACAGGTGCCTGGGGTGGTAGATTTATCTTGGCCTTGCTGGGCCATGGAGATCTGAGTGCCATCCTTGAGCTGCTGGCTTTAGGGACTCAGGGTTGCTGCTCCATGGGCAAAGACCCGGGCAGCTACAGCCACAAAGGCCTGGAGGCTGCGAAGGATTTTGAAGCGGAGAAGGAGGCGCTGCCATGGCTGGCTGGGACTGAGGCTTGGAATCTGCTGAGTCTCCCAATGGTGACCCTCAGGCTGAAAGGACATAGGACACAGTCAGAGAAGACTCTAAACCCTTAACCCCCAACCCTCTGTCTCTGACACCTGCAAGCCCCCATCCTCGAGGCCCCTACTTCATACCTGCAGGAGTTGGCTGAGGCCCAGTAGGGAGGCATGAAGCTGACCCACAGGGCTATCAGGGAGCAGAGAAGGCTCCCCTGTGAAAATATCCGATCCTAGCAGCTTCTCGTAAAAAATCAGACCCTGGTGGATCCTTTGCAAGCAGAGCTAGGGAGAGAAGAAAGCAATGAAAGAGGACACCCTCTTCCTATTCCATTCACTGAAGACTCACCCAGTTTCTTAATATTTTCAGACACAACTTCTGGTTTACCATGGTACCCAGCCATGTTCTCAGTCCCCTCTCCTTCATCGCCCAGCCACATCCCAGTGGTACCTGACTGTTGTCCCTGAGTCCTTGGGGGTCACAGCCATCTCCACACTGGATATGGGGAACATCATTTGTAGTCTCTTCATCTCCCTCTTCTCTTAGATCCTGGAATGGAGGAAGAGGTGGAAGGAATGAAGAAGTAAGATAAGTACTTCTGAAGCCAACCTGGACCCTCAGGCCCATGACTCTCCCAGAAACCCTACTCTCTTGTCCTTAGTCCCTGATGGCCTTCAACCCTCCAGCTTCCACCCAAGGCCACAGTCTTCTGCTACGGCCTTGGAGAGCTTGGAGAGACTCCTGTTAGGCTCCAGGGGCTGCCACTCACCATGTGTCCCACTAGTGGATGTGCACTCCAGGCCAGTGTGCAGAGCTTCTGTGAAAGCTGCTGGCACTGAGCCCAGGAAGGGCTGCTGCCCCCAGGCACAGCCCTGCCCTGAGCGGTCCAGGGCAGCAGCAACAGCAGCATTACAGCTGTGCTCCCCAGCATCTTTTTGCCTTCTTCTGAAATCTGGCTGGCTCTGCGCCTTGCACCAGTCCTTGTGGAATCTCTGCCCACTTCCACTTGCTTTGAGCCTGATTCTGTCTGTTCAGTGCGTCTCTGGTTTGGTTCCCTCAGTTGTTCACCGAGTTTGTAAGCTGCTTCCTGTTGTTTTTCTCCCTTTGTCTCTGAGTCTTTTAAGGTCCCTGCATTGTAAGGCCCGCCCTTTATACCAGCAGGTGACTCACAGCAGGTGGGATTCCCCTCCCTGCATCATCCCCCTCTGTGGGGAGCCCAGGTATGCAGCCTCAGTTCCAGGGGAAATGAGTAGTGTGGTTGCTGTGGCTAGAGGCCTGGGATGGGACACATGTGTAATGCTCTCCAGGAATCGAAATAGCTGTAGAAGGCGGGAGGGATGGGGGGCACAGCGGGGATGGGGTGGGAGGGGGAAGGGAGAACAAATATTTAAATTAATCTGGTCTCAAGTTCCTTCCTGTTTGATCTTTCCCTGATCTTTTTGCCTCTCAAAGCTATACCCCTACCCCACCCTAAACCTAATTTCCTCACTTCCTCCTGCTTGAGGAAAAAGCAAAACAGAGAAACATTCATTCATCTCCCAATAGGATGATGAGCTGTTTGCAATGAAGTTTGATTCCTACCTGATGCCCCCTATTAAGAATAAACAGGCTTCTTTTTCTCAGTTGGAAACAGCATTATTTCAACTGGATGGTCCTGGTTTCATGGGAGAGAATGGACATGAAGGAACTTGGAGAACTGGGAAGCCCGTATGAGGTCTTATTGCTCCCCATTTCAGGCCTCACAGTGGAGGTTAGAAAGGCTCTTGTGGGAAGAGGGTTACTGACTAAGAACCACCTGATTCTTCAACTCTAGTGGCCCAAGATTTCATAGGCTCTATAAGAGTTGGATGATGTTTTTTTCAGGACTAGTGCAAATAAGGCCTGGAAGTTCAACTTAGACATTCCAGCACCTAGCCCCATGGCCTCATTCTGACATCATCCAAATTGCTCTGGGATCCTCCACTGGGGTCGGGGCAGTCCCGGCTTTGGACCCCATGGCTAGGAAGCCCAGGAGTTCTGGGTAGTAGAAGGTGCAGTGTCAATGACTCTGGCTGTTCCTTCAGCTTGTTGCATCCATGGGTAAAATCCACTGACACCAATTTCATCACCCTCCATGATGCAACATCGAGTGAAACAGCTAAGAGTGTGAGGTTGGGCGTGGGAGTGGAAGGTGGTCCAAAGCTGGGACTGCCCCGACCCCAGTGGAGGGTCCCAGAACAATTTCGAAGACGTCAGAATGAGGCCATCAGTGACCACACAGCTGGCTCCCAGAGCCTCCCCCAAGAGGTTGACCCTTTTCTTCTGAGAAACTTGTCCTGAATGGAGGTCTCCCTTCCCTTAGAAAAAAATATTACGAGTCTAAGTAAAATCTACCAAGGGCCGGGTACGGTGGCTCACGCCTGTAATCCCAGTACTTTGGGAGGCCAAGGCAGGTGGATCATGAGGTCAGGAGTTCGAGACCAGCCTGGCCATCATGGTGAAACCCTGTCTCTATTAAAAATACAAAAATGAGCCAGCGCGGTGGCAGGCGCCTGTAGTCCCAGCTACTAGGGAGGCTGAGGCAGGAGAATCGCTTGAAGCAGGGAGGCTGAGGTTGCAGTGAGCCGAGATCGTGCCATTGCCCTCCAGCCTGGGTGACAGAGCAAGATTCTGTCTTAAAAAAAAAAAAAAGAAATCTACCCTTTAAACATTTCCGGCATCAGAGAATTATCTGAGTTTGGGTGAGAACTGATTTGCCTTTCTCCCTAATAAGGTGGACACAAATGGAATAAGGAAAGGGGAGGGGGCAGGATAGGGAGTTCACCTTACTTGTGTACAACGTCTCCTATGCTCTTCCCATCTCTGGTCCCCATTCTGGGAGCCCTAAAAGATAAGAGATGAAAGAAAGATGAAAAGGAGGAAGTAGAGCCTGGGGGATGGGATGAGAGGGACAAGGGTGAGTTGGAGGCACAGGGCTCTGCCTCTTTGTTTCACTTCCTGGTGATGCAGGAGCTGGGTAGGAAGCAGGGTTGGTGGGGAGATTGTGGGACTGTTGCATGGCAGGAACTACATCCAGGGCTACAACTGACCTGGAGCTATAAGGAGCCCTTGACGTCAGCTGGGCCTAGACCGTTATGCAAATCGCATTCACAAGACACTCCTAGGCAGGTCTTTCCAGTTGTATGCCTAGACTCCAAATCAGTTGAAGTTCCCCCAGGTGGTTAATAATGATGGCTAATATATATCCAACTCTCGCTTAATGCCAAATACTTTGTCTAAGCACTTTACATGTACTAAACTATTAAATTTTCGCAACAACCCTTTAAGGTAGATGTTATTACCCTATATTACAGATGAGGAGGCTGAGGTGCAAAGATAAGCAATTTGCCCAAGATCACAGAGCTTCTAAGTGGCTAGAATTCCTTTTTTTTTTTTTTTTTTTTTTGAGATGGAGTTTCGCTCTTGTTGCCCAGGCTGGAGTGCAACGGTGCCATCTCAGCTCACTGCAACCTCCGCCTCCAGGGTTCAAGCGATTCTCCTGCCTCAGCCTCCCAAGTAGCTGGGATTACAGGCATGCACCACCATGCCTGGTGGCTAATTTTGTATTTTTAGTAGAGACGGGGTTTCTCCATGTTGGTCAGGCTGGTCTTGAACTCCCAACCTCAGGTGATCCACCCGCCTGCGGCCTCCAAAAGTGCTGGGATTACAGGCATGAGCCACCATGCCTGGTGGTGGCTTAAGTGGCTAGAATTCTAATGCAGATAATCTAGCATCAGATCCTGCATTCTTTTTTGTTCTTGGTTTTTGGGGGGTTTTGTTGAGACAGGGTCTCACTCTGTCACCCAGGCTGGAATGCAGTGGCACCATTTCCGTTCACTGCAACCTCCACCCCTGGGACTACAGGCACAAGCCACCATCCTGGCCTGGATCCTGAATTTTTAATCACTGCATTACATTGGATACTGTACGCCAGGTATGGTGGCTCATGCCTCTAATCCCAGAACTTTGGGGGGCCGAGGCAGGAGGATCGCTTGAGCTTAAGAGTTCGAGACCCGGCCGGGCGCGGTGGCTCACGCTTGTAATCCCAGCACTTTGGGAGGCCGAGGCGGGCGGATCACGAGGTCAGGAGATCGAGACCACGGTGAAACCCCGTCTCTACTAAAAATACAAAAAATTAGCCGGGCGTGGTGGCTTACACCTGTACTACATGCCTGTAGTCCCAGCTACTCGGAGAGGCTGAGGCAGGAGAATGGCGTGAACCCGGGAGGCGGAGGTTGCAGTGAGCCGAGATCGTGCCACTGCACTCCAGCCTGGGCGACAGAGCGAGACTCCGTCTCAAAAAAAAAAAAAAAAAAAAAAAAAAAAAAGAGTTCGAGACCAGCCTGGGCAACGTGGCAAAACCCCACCTCTACAGGGAAAAAAAAAAAAATTATCTGGGTTTGATGGCCAGTGCCTGTAGTTACGGCTAGTTGGGAGGCTGAAGTGGGAGGATCGCTTGAGCCCAGGAGGTTGAGGCTACAGTGAGTGAGAGGGCCAATGCACTTAAGCATGGGCAACAGAGTGAGATCCTGTCTCAAAAAAAAAAAAAAAAAAAAAAAAAAAGGCTGGGCGCGGTGGCTTACACCTGTAATCCCAGAACTTTGGGAGGCTGAGGCGGGCAAATCACGATCTAATATTACTGTATTAGAAACAGTAATTACAACTGAGCTAAATAATCTATGTCATGGATGCTCTTGTGTCTCCTCACAGTATCCTTTTTCCTTTTTTTCTTTTTTGAGACGGAGTTTCGCTTTCACTGACCAGGCTGGAGTGCAATGGTGCCATCTCGGCTCACTGCAACCTCCGCCTCCTGGGTTCAAACGATTCTCCTGCCTCAGCCTCCCAAGTAGCTGGGATTACAGGCTCCCGTCACCAGGCCCAGCTAATTTAGTATTTTTAGTGGAGACAGGGTTTCTCCATGTTGGTGAGGCTGGTCTCGAACTCCCGACCTCAGGTGATCTGCCCCCCTCGGTCTCCCAAAGTGCTGGGATTACAGGCGTGCGCCACTGCGCCCGGCGGACATGGATTATTTAGCCCCGGTTATTAGGATCTGTAACTCTCAAGGGTCTGTTAAGTCTTTCTCAATTTGAGACCTCAAGATGGAAATTTCTTAAAGTGTAGGAACCGTCTATGTCTCTCAGCATCCACCTTTTTCGGAGATTCTATATGTAATGACCTGCGAAGTCAGATCAAATCAGTTTGAGAGACCATCTGTGTTATTCTCTTGGTCTAGGCTCTAAGACCTCTGACTGGGTATAGGACCCCACCCCTCTGAGTCCTAGAAATTTAAATTCTTGGTTCCTTTAATGAAGGTCTATTTACCAGCCTTTATTGAGAGAGAAATGTTATAGAATTGAATCCTCCATGAGGAATGTCTCCCATCAGAGTCCCTTTATGTGGCCTTTAGAAACAGTAATAACAGCTGAACTGAAGTGCTCTGAGACATCTCACAACCTAGACCCATTTCAAAGCAATTAGAGTTCACAGGACCCACGAATCCTTCAGAATAACAAAAGTCTCAATTTGTCATGCTCATCCCCCTGTGAGGGATAACGTCCAGCCAGCCTCAAGAGCTAGGGGAATTTGATAACCAGGGGCATCCTGTTACCCGGGAATGTTACCGGGGTCTCTGGGGAGGGAACAATCACGGACGGGAGTTTCAGATGGATGCCTGTAGAAGATGCAGCCACTTGGACTATGTCAGGAGTCCGGCTCCCGCTTCCTTTTTTTTCTCTCCCATATCTAGAAACAATAGGAAATGCCAGCAAGTTTAGGGGGCAACAGGGTCAGAGGTGGCGGAGAGGCTCACTAGAGCATCGCAGGAAGAGGAGGTAGACTAAGCCCCGCTGGGAATACCCAACAGCGACTCCTAGTGCTTTGCCTTGGGTGTCCCTTATTTTAGAGTTCCTAAAGTTATAGAAAGCATAAAAGTTTGGTTTTCAAATCTAGACGTAATTTTGTTCAAGAAGACTAAAAAGAGTTACTTTTTAATGCCATCCAACAAGTCCGGCGTCTGGCTGCGTTTGTCCCACCGGCGCCCCGTAACCTCTTTTTCCGGCGCGTGCGTCACACGCTGTCTCCTGGAGTCGCCGTACCTGGCTCCTTCTGATTGGCTTAGATGCGCCCGGAGCCCTTCTGATTGGCTTAAATATGCCCCGAGCCCTTCTTGATTGGAAGGCGCGCCTGGGAGCCGGGTCCTTGGCGCCGTAATGGTTAGGTTGAGCCCTAGGCGTGGGGGAGAACTCGGGAAACTGGAATTTCCCGCGGAGCTGACAGCGCTTGCGCTCCCCCTACTCGCTCTAATTCCACGCGCTCCAAAATATCCGCCATGGAGAAATCTTGGTAATGACCTATTCCCCGTAAGCATCCCAGGAACACATCTGACCCTTGCCCTATCCCCCTCCTCACCGCCGCCGCGGGAGAATTCTAGGTAACCGATTTCTCTGGTTCCCCCAGAGAATTCTGGGTAACTAGCCGTTTCCGTCACCTTCCCCTGCCCCCGCCCCAATTGTGGGTAACTGGCCGTTATTGTTTTCCTCTAGAGAATCCTGGGTAGCTGTTGGAGAGGATTCTGGGAAATTGACTTCTCGTTATTCCCACCGTCCAACCCACCCGTCCTCACCCCCAATTCTGGGAGAAAGCACCTTAGATCCCTCTACCTAACTCCAGCCCCCGCAATTCTTGCTCCCTTCACCTGATGATTCAGGGCTGAACCAGGCAAGTGAGCAGTCCGAAGTGAGAAGAAAGGGAAGTCAAGGATTAGGTTAGATAATGGGGTGGTGGAGAGTACAGAGGGCCTAGCAGAGGAGAGATAGGGACAACAGTTCTACCACCTGCACCCCCACTGCCCATCCCTCCCCCGCCTGCTTCATCCTTTGGCTGGCAGTCTCATCCCTCATGTCTGCCTCATCTCCCTCCTGCCCCCATAACCTAGAAGACCCTAAGTACTAGTACCTGGGCCTACCCTTGACTCAGCTACCTCTTTCCCCTTACAGGCCAGGATGTCCATTCTAGGCCCATCGGTGCTGTCTTGCTGAAGGTTGGGTCAGGCATCTAAAGGGACTGTGGTAAGGGAGGGTGTGACACAGGTGTAAGCTGCCATCGTCATCATGAACTTTGAGGGTCTGGACCCTGGACTGGCAGAGTATGCCCCAGCCATGCATTCTGCCCTGGACCCTGTCCTGGATGCCCACCTGAACCCAAGTCTGCTACAGAATGTGGAGCTGGACCCAGAGGGAGTGGCCTTGGAGGCTCTTCCCGTCCAGGAATCAGTGCACATAATGGAAGGTGTCTACTCTGAATTGCACAGCGTGGTGGCTGAAGTGGGTGTACCCGTTTCCGTCTCCCACTTTGACTTGCACGAGGAGATGCTGTGGGTGGGGAGCCATGGGGTAAGAACTATACCCCTTTGTGAGGGTTGAAAGATGTTGAAGGTCTTTATCTGGTCTTAACCCAAGGAAGCCGCTTTGCAGATAGCCAGTACTGAGGAGTTGTAGTGATGAGACAGCTGGGTCTGGTTGGAGGGATAAAGGGAGAATCTAGGATCTAGGAATAAATGACATTCTTTCTCAGGAGGCATCCCACTTTTTTTTTTTTTTTTTTTTTGAGACAGGGTCTTGCTCTGTCGCCTAGGCTAGAGTGCAATGGCATAATGTGATCATGGCTCACTGCAGCCTCAACCTCCTGGGCTCACACAATCCTCCCACTTTAGCCTCTCAAGTAGCTGGGACTGCAGGCGTGCGCAACCAAGACCAGCTAATGTTTAAAAAAATTTTTTACTCTTACTATGTTGCCCAGGCTTGTCTCAAACTCCTGAGCTCAAATGGTCCTCCTGCATAAGGCTGCCAAAGTGCTGGGGTTACAGGTGTGAGCCACGGCGCCTGGCCAGCATCCCACTTTTGTCACAGTTGCCCATCCAGTGTTTTATCTTGATAGTTGTACCCATCACTTAGTTTGTAGCCATCCAAATCTAATCTCAATTGCTATTGCCCCACCTCTGTTTTCTCTTTTTATTATTATAGAATATTTAATGAATGATTCTGCATATCTTACATTGAGTCATTTTGTCTTCTCTGGCTGATTTTAATCTCTCTCAGAGCAGTTATCAATCTTAATTTTTTAAAATCTGTATCCATATTACCGATATGCTATGGTGCCCAAAGACTTTGTAAGACATAATGTGCTGTCCTGCCGGGCGCAGTGGCTTACACTTGTAATCCCAGCACTTTGGGAGGCCGAGGCAGGAGGATCGTGAGGTCAGGAGATCGAGACCATCCTGGCTAACATGGTGAAACCCTGTCTCTACTAAAAATACAAAAAATTAGCCGGGCATGGTGGCAGGCGCCTGTAGTACCAGCTACTCGGGAGGCTGAGGCAGGAGAATCGCTTGAACCTGGGAGGCAGAGGTTGCAGTGAGCTGAGATCGCACCACTGCAGTCCAGCCTGGGTGACAGAGCGAGACTCTGTCTCAAAAAAAAAAAAAAAAAGAAAGAAATACGCTGTCCTTCATTTACTGATTGACTTCTTAGGTCATGAATTGTTTTTCCATTAGAAGGGATGAATTTTTGTGTGTGATTCATTCAGTTTAATAGGCAGTGTCTACTGCTATGCTAGGCACTGTGAATAAAGCTAAATAAAACATAATCCTTGCTCTCAAGGAGTTTACAGGACAGTGAGGTAAAAAACATATACAAAAACAGATAATTTCATGGTACTAAGCGCCAGTGTGAAAATCTTTACTGGATGCTGGACAGGATGGAGAATAGTCAGAAAGGGCATCGAGTAGGAAGTAACCCTTGAACTGAGCCTTGCAAGATGAGTAGAAATCAGGTGAAAAAGATGGGAAAAGGCTGTCTTAGCATAGGATAAACAAAGATTCCCAAGATACTACAAAGCTTGTTGAGTACAAAATTCAGGAACTACAAGCAATTAGGATTTACCAGACTGGAAGAGGTAGACATTTATTCATTCAACCAGTGTTTTTTTGAGCCACATACTAGGTGTCAGACCTTGCTCTAAGGTCTAGGTTTGGAATAAGCAGTAAACAGAAAAACATTACAATACATCAGGTGTTGATTAGTACTGTTAAGAAAAATACTGGCTGGGCATGGTGACTCACACCTGTAATCTCAGCACTTTGGGAGGCCGAAGCAGGCGGATCACCTGAGGTCAGGAATTCAGGACCAACCTGGCCAACATGGTGAAACCCCATCTCTACTGAAAATATAAAAATTAGCTGGGTATGGTGGTGGGCGCCTATAATCCCAGCTACTTGGGAGGCTGAGCCAGGAGAATTGCTTGAACCTGGGAGGCAGAGGTTGCAGTGAGCTGAGATCACACCACTGCACTCCTGCCTGGGTGACAGAGCAAGACTCCATCTCAAAAAAAAGAAAAAAAGAAAAATACAGTGAGGCCAGGCACTGTGGCACCTGTAATCCTGGCACTTTGATAAGCCAAGGTGGGATGGTTGCTTGAGCGTAAGAGTTCAAGACCAGCCTGGGCAACATAGCAAGACCCCATCTCTAGTAAAAGAAAAATACAGTTGAGTAAGGGGGTTGAGGTAATGAAGGGTGGGAAATGTTGCTATTTTGTTTGGTTTTGTAGTGTTTTGTTTTAATTTTAATCTTTTTTCCTAATGGCTCTTTTAGAAACAATGTTGCTACTTTAGATAGTTGGTCAGGAGTTCTGATAAAGTAACATTTGAATAGAGACTTGGATGCAGCACCAAAAAGGGGAACAAAGAGGCAGAGCTCCATGCCTCTAACTTATCCTTGTGCCTCTCCTTTACTATTCTAGGCCCTCTAGAAGGGAGGGAAGGAGCCATGCAGATATCTGGGGAAGGAACATTCTAGAGAACTTCATATACTATGTTAAAAGAGCTTGGACCTTGGACTTGAACCTTCAGGCCACTGAAGGCCTTTTTTTTTCTAGATGGAATCTCACTCTGTTGCCCAGGTTGTAGTGAAGTGGTGCCATCTCAGCTCACTGCAACCTCTGCCTCCCAGGTTAGAGTAATCCTCCTGCCTCAGCCTCCTGAGTAGCTGGGACTACAGCTGTGTGCCGCCATGCCCAGCTAATTTTTGTGTTTTTAGTAGAGATGGGGTTTCACCATGTTGGCCAGGCTGGTGTCAAACTCCTGGCCTCAAGTGATCCACCTACCTCGGCATCCCAAAGTGCTGGGATTACAGCGTAAGCCACAGCGCCCAGCCTCAGATTTGGGAAATATTTAGGAAGCAAAATAGGCCGGGTGCGGTGACTCATGCCTGTAATCCCAGTATTTTGGGAGGCCGAGACAGGTGGATCACCTGAGGTCCCGAGTTCGAAACCAGCCTGGCCAACATGGTGAAACCCCCTTTCTACTAAAAATACCAAAAATTAGCTAGGTGTTGCCAGGTGCAGTGGCTGACGCTTGTAATCCCAGCACTTCGGGAGGCCGAGGCGGGTGGATCACCTGAGGTCGGGAGTTCAAGACCAGCCTGACCAACTTGGAGAAACACCGTCTCTACTAAAGATACAAAATTAGCCAGGCGTGGTGGCACATGCCTATAATCCCAGCTACTAGGGAGGCTGAGGCAGGAGAATCGCTTGAACCTAGGAGGTGGAGGTCGCGGTGAGCCGAGATCGTGCCATTGCACTCCAGCCTGGGCAACAAGAGTGAAACTCCGTCTCAAAAAAAAAAAAAAAAATTATCTAGGTGTGGTGATGCATGCCTGTAATCCTCGCTACTTGGGAGGCTGAGGCAGGAGAATTGCTCGAACCTGGAAGGTAGAGGTTGCAGTGAGCTGAGATCGTGCCATTGCACTCCAGCCTGGGCAACAAGAGTGAAACTCCGTCTCAAAAAATAAATACATAAATAAAAATTTTTTAAAATCCTTGGTTATCTAGTGGTTAGGAAAAAAATAAATAGGACTTGACTGTCAGATATATGGCTTGGTCAACTAGGTAGATCTTGGTACCATAGAGAATACAGTAAGAAAAATAGAGATAAAAATGGTGAATTTAATTTAGGATGTCATGAGTTTGAGGTTATGATGGGATATTTAAAGAGGTTTAGTAGTTACCATCATATTCTTGGTATCCATGTGGGATTGGTTCCAAGATGTAAAGATACCAGATACCAAAATTCAAGGATGCCTAAATCCCTTATAGAAAATGATATAGTATTTGCATATAACCTTATGCACATCCTCCCAGATGTGAAACATAAGAAAGCCAGCTGGCCAGTAGAGAATTGGACCATGTCCCTGACCTTCTATATACTATTCTAACCAAGTGAGCCATTACCTATTCAGCAGGGTCATTGTGAGGATAAAATGAGGTAGAGTTTACAAAAATGCTGTGTAACACATTAAACAAACATAAGACAGTATTATCAGTGTCTTTATCACTAAGATTCACTGGTTCCTAGCCTTTTGCCTCAGTTGCTGCTAGTCACAAAGGCCAAGCAAGAAAGGATCAAAGCTGAGCCATGTTCAGTCCCTGACCTGGCCATAGGATGGCCCTTGCCCCTCCACTCTAAGTGTCTCTTGTTTTTGTCCTCTATAGGGCCATGCCACTTCATTTTTTGGCCCAGCCTTGGAGCGCTACTCATCCTTTCAAGTCAATGGCAGTGATGATATTCGGCAGATCCAGAGCCTGGAGAATGGTATCCTTTTTCTCACCAAGAACAACCTCAAGTATATGGCCCGTGGGGGCCTCATTATATTTGATTACCTGTAAGTGGCTTCTCAGCTCTGGACTGGGAACGAGGATGCCTCATAGGGTGGGAAGGCTAGGGGACTGGCAGCTTCTAAGGCCTGGGCCCCTTAGCCTTTCCTCTCCCCACCAGGCTAGATGAGAATGAGGATATGCACAGTCTCCTACTGACTGACAGCAGCACTCTACTCATTGGTGGGCTGCAGAATCACATACTAGAGATTGATCTTAACACTGTCCAAGAGACTCAGAAGGTACAAGCCTGGGGCAAGAAAGACCTATGTGGGGTCTGAGGTTGTTGCGGGGGCAGGGTATGCTTGGGCTGGTAATGTGCCTGAGATGTGGGTGTGACTTTTCTGTTCCCTTGGTCTGTGGGAAAAATCATTCTCACTGGTTTTTCCTGCTTCCCTCTCCAGTATGCAGTAGAGACACCTGGAGTCACCATCATGAGACAGACAAATCGCTTCTTCTTCTGCGGCCACACGTCTGGCAAGGTGGCCAAGTACCATTTCTCCTCCCACTGCAGGGCCCTGTTTCACTAGATACCTGATTGGGATCTGCTTTCCCTTAACTCTGGGGTGTAGTTGGATAGGAGATAAGGAATGAGTGGAGTGAATTCACTTCCTATTCAGTGATGTTCTACTATGAGATTATTTTGCAGCTTGACGTATTCTATGATAGTGAAGTCTCCCTGACGCCCCTTCTGGCTCTGGGCTTCTCTGTTTGCCTTTTCTGTGCTTTAAGTTTCCCTGTCCTAAAGCCCTAGTTCCTTTGGTAGGGACCCCACTGGGTTAGGTAGGTGGCAGCTATTTTTCCTGATAACAGAATTTGCAGATAACTGAATTTTTTTTTTTTTTTTAGGTTTCCCTGAGAGACCTCCGTACTTTTAAGGTGGAACATGAGTTTGATGCCTTCTCAGGAAGTCTGTCAGACTTTGATGTGCATGGCAACCTGTTAGCTGCCTGTGGCTTCTCCAGCCGCCTCACTGGCCTGGCCTGCGACCGTTTCCTCAAGGTGTATGATTTGCGCATGATGCGTGCCATCACACCACTTCAAGTACATGTGGATCCTGCCTTCTTGCGCTTCATTCCTACATATACTTCTCGTCTTGCTATCATCTCTCAGTCAGGTATGAAGGGCATATGGGATTGGGTAGGAGGGATTGATGAGCGAAAGAGAGCTAGAACCCGAAGGAGTACTCATCCTGAAACCTCTTTGTTGGGGAAAGAAGTAACCTTTCATCAGGGTCCCAGGGTTTTACTTGGGTTTGGCCAGAGATTAAAGCTTTTATTTTCTTGAATGTGAGGAACATGGAAAAAGGTAAAGATAAAGTAGGCAAAATAACTGTAGAATTGCTGTTTGCTGAGTAGCGAACCATCTGTGGTTTATGGAAGGCATCAGGTGGCATTCTGTCTCTAGGCATGGATTTGGGGCCCATCTTGTCCTGAAATCAGGGGAAGAGGATAGGAAGGGCATAAGAATATGGCTCCCTTTCACTGTCTAGGGCTCAGTGGGTTTTTTCCTCCTTTGTAGGACAGTGCCAATTCTGTGAACCCACAGGCCTGGCCAACCCAGCAGATATCTTTCATGTGAATCCTGTGGGGCCTCTGCTAATGACATTTGATGTGTCAGCCAGCAAGCAGGCTCTGGCCTTTGGGGATTCTGAGGGCTGTGTGCACCTCTGGACTGATTCCCCGGAGCCTTCCTTCAACCCCTACTCCCGTGAGACTGAGTTTGCTTTGCCGTGCCTCGTGGACTCACTGCCTCCTCTGGACTGGAGCCAGGACCTGCTGCCTCTTTCCCTCATCCCTGTCCCACTCACCACTGACGCACTTCTCTCTGATTGGCCTGCTGCCAACTCTGCTCCAGCTCCCAGGTTGTACCCTACCTCTGGGCCAAAAGGCGGGAGGGACAGGGAAAGGGCCAAGATACCAGAATTCTCTGCTAGTCCTGTTATTATTCTACTACTTTCCTGATTTTTGTCTACCTTCAGTATTTTCTTTTTCTCTGGACCCTTGGGGATTGGGGAGTGGACCAGTGTACACCACAACTCTTTAAGTCCTAGAATTACACTGAATTGTAGGCGAGCACCACCCGTGGATGCAGAGATTCTGCGCACCATGAAGAAGGTGGGCTTCATTGGCTATGCGCCCAATCCCCGCACCAGGCTGCGCAATCAGGTGTGTTCAGAGTGGAGGGTCAGCCCCCAACCCGGCCCACTGAAGTTTCTCCTATCTTTTTCCTTTACTAGTCTTTCTTTTGTTTTTAGATCCTGTTGGTAACCAACCAAATTGATGGAACTATGCTAGGTGTTAGGGAGGATTCAAAGATAAAGAAGCTAGGGGCTTTGCTGTTAGGAAATTTAGTATTTGGTTGGTGAAGAGAAGACATAGCCATATCAGAAATTATGTTCTGTTGTTAAATGCTGAAAGAATGTCATAAGCATTTAGTGCCAGAGCTGTTTGGAGGAAAAATGTTATTCCGGGCTAAAGTGACCAAGGAAGGTGTAATGAAAGAGCTGGGTATTAAGCTGGAAAGGTGGGATATCAGTTAAGTAGATAGTAACAGAGGAGAACATCCAAGATGAGAGAAGAGTGTTAGTAAAGGTCTCAACAGGCATAAATGCAAAACATATATCTGAGGGGGACTATATGAATATACCAGTCTGGCTGGAGTAGCTGTTGGTATTGGGATGTAGTGAGCGATTAAAGTTAGAAGTGGCCAGATTGTGAAGCTTTGAACACCAGTGTATAATAGAGGAAGTAATACATAGAAAGCAGCATTCTGCAAGGGTTAATTTGGTAGTAGTATGCTGGACAGAGTGAATATAGGGAGACCAGTGTGGACGCTATCACAGTTGTCTATCTATGCTGAAGCAGAGTGATGGCAGTGGAAATAGAAAGGAAGCAGTGGATGCTGAGAATGCTATGAATATAGAAGGTTCAGGACTTGGTGGCTGTTTCAGTGTTGGGATAAATGAGTGTGAAGCCAAAGATGACAAGACATCCAACAAGGTTACCTCTTCCTAAAATCCCTAGATACCTTACAGACTCAAGGAGTCAGAGAGTGAATTTGACAGCTTCAGCCAGGTCACTGAGTCACCAGTAGGACGAGAAGAGGAACCACATCTCCACATGGTTTCTAAGAAATACCGCAAGGTGCTGGGGGACATCAGGGCCTGTGGGATGTGGGGAAAGGTACCCTGGGAAGGAAGTCATATGAGAAAGGATTGAAGGACTCAGTCAGGAGGCCTTCAGCTACCACCCTGGACCCAGGAGGAAGGTTCTAGGAACGGCTGTGGCTACTGGAAAGATTTGGGGACTCAGAATATCCTTGTCTTGCTCAGACAATTTCTGCCTTAGGTGACCATCAAATATTCCAAGCTAGGGCTGGAGGACTTTGACTTCAAACACTACAATAAGACTTTGTTTGCTGGATTAGAGCCCCACATTCCCAATGCCTACTGTAACTGCATGATCCAGGTAAGGGTTGGGTATTCCTATAACTTGAACGTGCCTACTGCTTTTCTTCTTCCCTGTGGCTCTCGACTCTGATCTTTCCAGGTCTCCTCAGCCATGTTCTCTTTACCATGGTCTCCTCTACAATTCTTTCTTGCCTCTACAACTTTCAAGTCTCCTCTGAGCTCCACTGATTTGGTGGACTCACTGCTTTGGTGGACTCCTGCTGTGTATTTTCCACCAGCTCACTTAACCTCCATATTTCTTCTCACTCCCAGGCCAGTTTCCTACATCAGTTCTTCCACTTTTCCCTCCAGGTGCTCTATTTCCTGGAGCCTGTACGCTGTCTAATTCAAAACCACCTTTGCCAGAAGGAGTTCTGTCTGGCATGTGAGCTGGGCTTCCTGTTTCACATGTTGGACCTCTCTCGTGGTGACCCTTGCCAGGTCAGTACTTGGAGACCTTAGACACTTAAAATAGAAGGGGAAGGAAGGTGGACACAAAAGACAAAATAACCCCTTTCCACCAACACATTTCCAGGGCAATAATTTTCTTCGGGCATTCCGTACTATTCCTGAGGCTTCAGCCCTTGGTCTGATCCTGGCTGACTCAGATGAGGCCTCAGGCAAGGGCAATCTGGCCAGGCTCATTCAGAGGTGGAATCGCTTCATTCTCACTCAACTGCATCAAGATATGCAGGAGCTGGAAGTACCACAGGCTTATCGAGGTGCTGGAGGCAGGTATGAAATCAGGATAGAAATAGTTAAAGCCATCATGACAGGCCCCTCTGTGATTTAAAAGGTCTTCTAACTTCCTCAATGTGCATATATCATCCTCTCCACTCTTAGCAGCTTTTGCTCATCGGGGGACTCTGTTATTGGGCAGCTCTTCAGCTGTGAGATGGAGAACTGCAGCCTCTGCCGCTGTGGCAGTGAGACCGTGCGAGCTTCATCCACCCTGCTTTTCACACTCTCCTACCCTGATGGTAGCAAAAGTGGTGTACCCTTCAGCTCAGTTGGGAAGGCTCCCCCAAATGTCCTGTAATATCAGGGAGCGGGTATTGGGGACTAACTGTGGGTAGAGGGGAGAACCAGGAGTAAAGCATCTAATTTTCCCTCAGATAAAACTGGGAAGAACTATGACTTTGCTCAGGTGCTGAAGCGAAGCATCTGCCTGGACCAGAATACACAGGCCTGGTGTGACACCTGTGAAAAGTACCAGCCCACGGTGAGTGGACTGTTGGACTGGACTAGAGTCCTGGTCCTGCCATGGAGATTCAGCCACCATCCCATGTGGGGCTGGCTCTGTCAGCACTGCCATCCAGGGATCGCTGGTGGAGTGAGGAATCCCAGTTTGAGGACGCAGACCCAGGTCCCTGTCCAGACTCCTTTTCCTGTACATTCCCTGCCATTCCTTGTTTGTTTCTTCCTCTCAGATTCAGACCCGCAACATCCGCCATCTGCCAGATATTCTTGTCATCAATTGTGAGGTGAACAGCTCAAAAGAGGCTGATTTCTGGAGAATCCAGGCTGAGGTAAGGACTCAGACTAGAAACAGGGCTTCCGGAATAATTTTTCATTTTATCCCCTTTCTGACCTCCATATATGATTACATTCCTGAAGAACTGGATGTTTTTCTTCTGTGTTCAGGTTGCCTTCAAGATGGCAGTAAAGAAACATGGTGGGGAAATCTCCAAGAACAAGGAATTTGCTTTGGCTGATTGGTAGGTGCTGTCTTGGGAGTTGTCAAAGGATTGAATTGCCCAATGGTTCCTCTTGTCAAGATCTCTTTCAGAACAAATTTCCAATTCTTCTGACCTGATAGGAAGGAACTAGGGAGTCCAGAGGGTGTGCTGGTTTGTCCCTCCATTGAGGAGTTGAAGAACGTCTGGCTTCCTTTCTCTATTCGCATGAAGATGACCAAGAACAAAGGGCTGGATGTTTGCAATTGGACTGATGGGGATGAGATGCAGGTTGTTGAAAAACTGGGAAGAGGAAAGGGAATAAGGGAGAGAAGGTGGGGCAGAAGGTAAAGGAGGGCAGGGGAAGGTGAAACTTAGCAGAGGGAAAAGGAAGAGAATAAGGCCTAGTATTTACCTGTTAGGGGATTTTCCATAGTCAGTTCAGTGTTGGGGTCCTAGATGGGCTAGGATGGAGATAACCCACCCTGGTCCCCCATCCCCTATACCCCCAACTCCCTGTCCTCTGTCCCCATTCCCCTCCCTTCCCCATCCTTAAACTTAGCTTAGCAGCCTGGGTACCCCCCTCACAGTGGGGCCCAGCCAGGGCAGAGGAGGAGCATGGTGTCTATGTGTATGACCTGATGGCTACTGTGGTACACATCCTGGACTCACGCACAGGGGGCAGCCTGGTGGCTCACATCAAAGTTGGAGAGACCTACCACCAGCGCAAGGAGGTGAGTGAGGTTGTAGAGGGCAGGAACACTCCTGGGATGGCCACAGTGAGTCCCAGATCTGTCCTTGAGTCTGAGACAGAGAGGTCCAGCTATCACATTGTATCGCCACAGGCTTTCTTTGTATTTCCATAGGGCGTTACTCACCAGCAGTGGTATCTGTTCAATGACTTTCTTATTGAACCTATTGATAAGGTTAGTTGCAACATGTTCTGTTTCTTCTTTCATTTCCCCTTTTCCTAGCATCCTTATCTTTAGGGCTCTATAGAATGCCAGGCAGATTCAACAGGGAGGGAGGAAGGAATCCTCAGGAATAAAAACCATTAGCACTTAAAAATAGCACCTGAAAAAAAAAAAAAAAATAGCACCTGAGTCCTGGCCTCCGTCTGAAGTGGGGAAAAGGAAAAGGGTGATATACATTAGCCATAAGTGCTTTTTCTCTTCTATAGCATGAAGCTGTGCAGTTTGACATGAATTGGAAAGTACCTGCAATCCTTTATTATGTCAAACGGAATCTCAATTCCAGATACAACCTGAACAGTAAGTGCTACATAGTAGACCCAAGTGTGTGGACAGTTTAGATTGGGCTTCAGGATGAGATCTGGGACACTGCTTGCAAGTACTTAGGATTGGTAACCAGTGTTAATATTTCTGGAGATACTAAAGAGATTCCTGCTTATCAGACCTTAAATTTCGAAGTGCAAAATCCAGCCTGAGCAACATAGCAAGATCCCATCTCTTTGAAAAAAAAAATTTTTTTTTTTTTTGAGACGGAGTCTTGCTCTGTCACCCAGGCTGGAATGCAATGGCACAATCTCGGCACACTGCAACCTCTGCCTCCTGGGTTCAAGCGATTCTCCTGCCTCAGCCTCCTGAGTAGCTGGGATTACAGACGCCCACCACCACGCCCAGCTAATTTTTTTGTATTTTTAGTAGACGGGGTTTCACCATGTTGGTCAGGCTGGTCTCAAACTCCTGACCTCATGATCTGCCCACCTCGGCCTCCCAAAGTGCTGGGATTACAGGCGTGAGCAACCACACCCAGCCTAAAAAAAAATTTTCTTTTTTTTTTTTTTTAATTAGCCTAGTGTAGGCCAGGCACAGTGGCTTATGGCCTGTAATCCCAGCATTTTGGGAGGCTGAGGTGGGCAGATCACTTGAGCTCAAGAGTTTGAAACCAGTCTGGGCAACATGGTGAAACCCTTTCTCTACAAAAAATACAAAAAGTAACCCTAACCCTAACCCTAACCCCTAACCCTAACCCTAACCCTGTTGTCCCAGCTACTTGGGAGGCTGAGGCAGGAGAATCACTTCAGCCTGGGAGTCGGAGGTTTCAGTGAGTCGAGATTGCATCACCGTACTCCAGCCTGGGTGACGGGAGTGAAACCCTGTCTCAAAAAAAAAAAAAAAAAAAAAAAAAAATTTAGCTGAGGTGGTGGCATATATACTTGTGGTCCCAGCTATTGGAGAAGCTGAGGCGGGAGGATCACTTGAGCCCAGGAGGTCAAGGCTGCAGTGAATGAGCCATGATTGCACCAGTGTACTCCAGCCTGGGCAACAGGATGAGACCAATTTTTTTTTTTTTTTTTTTTTTTTTTTTTTGACAGAGTTTCACTCTTGTCGCCCAGGCTGGAGTGCAATGGCACAATTTCGGCTCACTGCGACCTCCACCTCCCGGGTTCAAGCAATTCTCCTGCCTCAGCCTCCCGAGTAGCTGAGACTACAGGCGCCTGCCACCATGTCCGGCTAATTTTTTGTATTTTTAGTACAGACAGGGTTTCACCATGTTGGCCAGGTTGGTCTTGAACTCCTGACCTCGTGATCTGCCCTCCTTGGCCTTCCAAAGTGTTGGGTTTACAGGCGTGAGCCACGGTGCCCAGCCTGAGACCCTGTCTTAAGTACCTATTTGGTACCTTTAAACCATAGTTTCTCTGTAACCTTTTTCTGGATTCTGTAAACTAAGGTCCAAGTGAAAATCTTATTTTTCTTCTCTGTGGTCTTTTCTGGTTTTTTCTCAGCATGTTTGTTGATAATTTTGTGATGTGACCTGCTCTGTCTACCTGTCCCATTTATCAGACATGATCTTTTTTCTCACGTGCTTTCATTATTGAGGGATCACAGTGAAGACCCAGAGTCTATGATCAGCCACACTGGGCTTCTTTACCCTAGTCACTTCCCTATCCAAGCCCTGTGTTCTCTGCATTCTCCCTTCTAGTCAAGAACCCTATTGAGGCAAATGTCTTGCTAGCTGAAGCCTCGCTGGCACGGAAGCAGCGGAAAACACATACTACCTTTATTCCACTGATGCTGAATGAGATGCCACAGATTGGGGACCTGGTGGGTCTGGATGCTGAGTTTGTCACCCTTAATGAGGTAACCAAGACCAAAGGGATGGGGTATTGGAAGAGAACTCTGAGGATATTAGGAGTTGTAAGCATTTCTCTGATTTCCTTATTAACTCTTCTCATGTAGGAGGAAGCAGAGTTACGCAGTGATGGTACCAAGTCCACCATTAAACCAAGCCAGATGTCAGTAGCCAGGATTACCTGTGTTCGGGGCCAGGGACCCAATGAGGGTATCCCCTTCATTGATGACTACATCTCTACGCAGGAGCAGGTATTAGGATATGGAGATGCAAGTGAGGCACACCCTGGTGCTTTTGTACAGTGCTCAAGAACCTAGGGAAGAGTGATAGGGGAAAACTCCATCTTACTTCCTGAAAAAGACTTGTCCTTTTCTCTATTCCTAGGTGGTGGATTACTTGACTCAATACTCGGGTATAAAGCCTGGTGACCTCGATGCCAAAATTTCCTCCAAGCACCTAACAACTCTCAAGTCTACCTACTTAAAGCTTCGTTTTCTCATTGACATTGGAGTCAAGTTTGTGGGTCATGGCCTGCAGAAGGACTTCCGGGTCATCAACCTGATGGTTTGGCAGGGCTCTTTTAAGAGTCTTCTTGTGAGAGTGGGCCCCTCAGGGTATACATTGTGCCTTTAGAGAATGGGGAATTATAGGTCCCCTACCTTAAGTCTCCCCCTCTTTTATCCTTGCCAGGTGCCCAAGGACCAAGTCCTTGACACTGTCTACCTGTTCCATATGCCCCGAAAACGAATGATTTCCCTGCGATTCCTTGCTTGGTACTTTCTGGGTGAGTTGCTCTGCCCTGTAGGCCCCTGCTACATTAATAGCAGAAGCAGCCATTTAAAAAAAAAAAGAAATCATGTCCTTTGCAGCAACATGGATGGAGCTGTGGGCCATCATACTAAGTGAACTAACTCAGAAACAGAAAATCAAATACCACACATTCTCACTTATAAGTTGGAACTAAACAATGAGTACATATGGACATAAGGATGGAAATAATAGACATTGGGGACTCTAAAATTCGGGGTGGTGGGTGAGGGGTGAGAGTTGAAAATTACGTATTGGGTGCATAGTTCACTATTTGCATATTAGGGATACCAGAAGCCCAGTCCCCACCAGTACACGATACACCCATGTAACAAACATGCACATGTACCCCAAATCTAAAATAAAATTTAAATATAAAAAATAAAAGCATGGGGGGAAAAGAAAAAGTAGGAAAAGTGTTAGAGGACAAAGTGGGAGTAGGGGAGACCCTCAGTTAGTGGTGACAGTTACTAATGGATTTAATTAACTTCAATATCCCTCTGTGCACTGAGGAAGATGTTTGACAATTTTCCTTAAGGGCAGTCAGGCTTTTTAGTTTTCTGGAGTCAAATAGGAGTGGGGAGACATGTTCCTACCTCCCTTTGCTGGGTCCCAAACTATTCCACCTTTACTTACCCCAGACCTGAAGATTCAAGGGGAAACCCATGACAGTATTGAGGATGCCCGCACAGCCCTTCAGCTCTACCGAAAGTATCTGGAGCTAAGCAAAAATGGCACTGAGCCTGAGTCTTTCCACAAGGTGCTCAAGGGTCTTTATGAGAAGGGCAGAAAGATGGACTGGAAGGTGCCTGAGCCTGAGGGCCAAACAAGTCCCAAGAGTAAGACCTGGGATGGGACAAGGGAAACTGGACTGGGTGGATTTTGTATTTTGTTTGTTTGTTTGTGACAGGGTCTCAATCTGTCACCCAGGCTGAAGTGCAGTAGTGTGATTACAGCTCACTGCAGCCTCGACTTCCTGGGCTCAAGTGATTCTCCCACCTCAGCCTCCCAAGTACCTGGGACAACAGGCACACACCACCACACCCAGCTAATTTTTGTACTTTTTGTAGAAACGGGATTTTGCCATGTTGCCCAGGCTGGTCTTAAACTCCTGGACTCAAGCGATCCACCCACCTTGGGCTCACAAAGTGCTGGGATTACAGGCATGAGCCTGGCACCCCCAGTTGGGTGGATTTTGATTGCACATATGGAGAACAGCACTTAACAGTTTACAAAGCACTTCATCCTCCTAACATTCAATAAAATACATTTTATCGAAACTCTCCATTAACTATAACTTCCTCTTGCCCAAGTCTAAAATGTCCAGGGAAGGTCCATGCCCTTTTTTGTCTTGCATTTTTCCTTCATAGGAAGTATGAGAAGATGCTTTTTCTCCACTCAGCTTGAATCATGCTTTTGGTTTTGTCTCTGACAGATGCAGCTGTCTTCTCCTCAGTGCTGGCGCTCTGACTACCCTTCCCAAAGAACCACTGCCCTCTCCCTTTACTGTTCTATAGCCCCAGAACTGGGAGATGGCTTCCTAAGTTGGCTATACCTTGTCCACTTCCAGTACTGGACGTGCTCAGGGTCTAGAGTCACAGATGGTGCTATTAATTGAACTGGAACACAGCAGAATTGTTGCAAAGGTTCTAGGAGCCAGAGTCATTCCTTCTTCATTCTTTGCAAAACAGTGGTACAGACATGGAGTCTAGAATTGACCCAGATGGAAAGTAATTGGTATTCTTAATATCTTGGGTGACTAATATCCAGATAGAGAAGCTTCTGGAACCATAACTGTAAGTTCCTAGCTGGCTAGGGATTGAAGTCCTGGACAGTGACAGATGATACCACAGTAGTTCAAGACTTAGCACAAGTCACCAACTGCTTCAGGGATACCTGGAGGGGCCGGCAAGTAGAGTGTTGGTGGCCCACGCAAACCAATGTTGCCAATACCATTGCCGAAAGGGCCTTTGGATCCTGGACAAAGCTTGGCTGCCGGCTTCATTTATTCCTGCTGATGGCTGAGAAGCATCTGTCTTCCATCCCACCCTCCTGTCCCAAGTTCCATTTTTAAAAAATTTGTTGTAAACTGCATGTTTTATAAAATAAAAACAAAATATCGTTTGTCATTTATCTCATTAGAGAACTGCTAGTGTGGGTTCTCTGGCTTCAGTCTTCCTCTCCTTCCTTTGAAGGTAAAGGTCCAGAATCCAAAGTTATGGATATGAAAGGATGTGATTAGGCCTGGCGCGGTGGGAGGCTGAGGTGGGTGGATCACGAGGTCAGGAGTTCAAGACCAGCCTGACCAAGATGGTGAAACCCTGTCTCTTAGTATACACAAATTAGCCGGGTGTGGTGGATGGCGACTGTAACCCTCGCTGAGGCAGAGAATTGCTCCAACCCGGGAGGCGGAGGTTGCAGTGAGCCAAGATCACGCCACTGTATGCCAGCCTGGGCGATAGGGCGAGACTCCGTCTCCAGCCTGGGCGACAGAGCGAGACTCCATCTCCTGCCTGGGCGACAGAGCGAGACTCCGTCTCAAAAAAAAAAAAAAAGGAAAAAGGTATAATTTATGCCTTTTCTGGGCAATGCTGGATCTTTGCTATAGCTGCTTAGTACCCTAAGTCAGACTGAAGATGTACAGTATGGTTTCCGTTAATTGTGTAAGCCGACAAACTACAGGTCCCAGAATAGCTTAAGACCTGTAGTTGCTCACAGAGATGGGGCTGGTGCTGCGGTGCTTCCTGGGAGTTGTAGTTTCCTGTGTATTGAAACCTGGGCTGCTCGCTGGCCTGCAGCGCACCGTTTTGAAGGTCCTAGCCCACCTGGGCTGGCTCACGCGCACGACTAGCCGCTCCCATACAGCACGTCCAGGCTCTGTCGTCGCTTAAGGCCACTCCTATTCTACGGCTGACCCCTGGTGGTCACGTGGAGCTGGTCGCCACGCAAGTCTGGGTCCTTCGGCGATTGACCGGGGTCCTTGCTGTCCGGGAGCCTCTCCTAAGCTGCCTGTTCGCGCGAGAGTTTGGAGGGGCGGGTTTGGGGTCGGTGTCTGATTGGGGCTCGCACCGCAGCACACTGGAGCCCCGCTTAGGTACCGGTTAGCGCCAGGGGAGCTGGGTCAGGCGGTCGCCGGGACACCCCGTGTGTGGCAGGCGGTGAAGCGCTCTGGAGAATCCCGGACAGCCCTGCTCCCTGCAGCCAGGTGTAGTTTCGGGAGCCACTGGGGCCAAAGTGAGAGTCCAGCGGTCTTCCAGCGCTTGGGCCACGGCGGCGGCCCTGGGAGCAGAGGTGGGACGGAGGCGGGCGGCGAGGCGCTGGGCGCTGAGGGTTGGGGATGGACTGAAGCGAAGCAATGGCGGAGTCCTTAGAAAGGGGGCTGGGGTCCGTACGGGTAATCACTTACGGGCTGGAAGTGGGGACGCCGGAATCTTCGGTGCAGGATCCAAATGGGCCCTAGTTATTGCTGTCCTCCCTGGCCTCCTGGCCTGACTGAGGGCTCCCTGCCGGCAGTTCCCTAGTGCCTGTAGTCCTCAAGTAATCGCCAGTTTACCTCCTGTAGCTGCCACAAAGCCCCGTGAACCCTAGGCATGCAGTGCTAAAGTACCAACACTTAGGGCCTCACCTATCCACGTAGAGTCTGGGGCTGAGCCCCAAGTCCTGAGCTCGCGCTCCCACCCACCACCCTGGGGGAATCAGAGCCCTCAAGTGCTGGAACAGAGAAGCCCCTTTGTGTCCCGGCCATTTCCTGGAAAGTAGAGCCAGAGTCACAGTGAGCCCTTTGAAAGCCTTGGGGTGAGGAGTGGGTGGGTCAGGGAAAAATAGAGTGGGCTTCTCACACTTATGTTTTATTCCCACACAAACCCAGGTGGAGCGACCCCATTACACTAAAGATGAAAGGCTGGGGTTGGCTGGCCCTGCTTCTGGGGGCCCTGCTGGGAACCGCCTGGGCTCGGAGGAGCCAGGATCTCCACTGTGGAGGTAAAGGCACAACGGGAAAAAGAAGTGGAGGAAGCAGAGCTTTGGGAGGGCATGAGATCCAAGGCCTGGGAGAAGGATGAATGGAAATCCTGGGTTGATCCCATTCTCCTCATACCCTACCCCCTACCCTGTCCCCTGCTTTCATTCTCTCCTCTTCCACCAGCATGCAGGGCTCTGGTGGATGAACTAGAATGGGAAATTGCCCAGGTGGACCCCAAGAAGACCATTCAGATGGGATCTTTCCGGATCAATCCAGATGGCAGCCAGTCAGTGGTGGAGGTAACTGTTACTGTTCCCCCAAACAAAGTAGCTCACTGTGGCTTTGGATGAAAATTCGACTGCTTAAAAAGGACCTTGGTTTAATAGAAATGAAGAAAACAGACTCAGAAAAAAGATTTGGCTGTGTCTCATTTGGAAGAAGCTGCAGGCTTATTCCCCATGCACTTGCTTCCTGGCTGCAAACCTTAATACTTTGTTTCTGCTGTAGAATTTGTTAGCAAACAGGGAGTCCTGATCAGCACCCTTCTCCACATCCACATGACTCGTTTTTAATGTAGCACTGTGGTATACATAACAAACATCCGTTCAAAATCTGAGTCGGAGCTAAAAATAAAAAATGAAAAACCAGAAATAAGAATAAAAGGTCTTATCCTCATAATTAGGAAATTTTAGTTGAAAACAACACACATGTACACAAAGATGTATCTAATAAGCAATATATAAGGCAATGTTAAGATTACAGTGCTAGCCTGGGTATCATGGCAAAACACCAACTCTACAAAAAAATGCAGAAGTTAGCAGTGCATGGTGGCATGTGCCTGTAGTGACAGCTACTTGGAAGACTGAGGTGGGAGGATCACTTGAGCCCAGGAGGTCGAGGCTGCAATAAGCCGTGATCGTGCCACTGCACTCCAGCCTGGGAAACACAGCAAGACCCTGTCTCAAAAAAACCCCAAAACCCAGCACTTTGGGAGGCCGAGGCAGGCGGATCACCTGAGGTTAGAAGTTTGGGACCAGCCTGGCCAACATGGTGAAACTCCGTCTCTACTAAAAATACAAAAAAGTAGCCAGGCACGGTGGTGCATGCCTATAGTCCCAGCTACTCAGGAGGCTGAGACAGGACAATCACGTGAACCCAGGAGGCGGAGGTTGCAGTGAGCCAAGATCGCACCACTGCACTCCAGTCTGGTTGACAAGAGCAAAACTCTGGCTTGAAAAAAAAAAAAAGGCTGGGCGCGGTGGTTCACGCCTGTAATGCCTGCATTTTGGGAGGCCGAGGCAGGCGGATCACAAGGTCAGGAGATCGAAACCATCCTGGCTAACATGGTGAATCCCTGTTTCTACTAAAAATACAAAAAATTAGCCAGGCGTGGTGGTGGGTGCCTGTAGTCCCAGCTACTCAGGAGGCTGAGGCGAAAGAATGGCGTGAACCCGGGAGGTGGAGCTTGCAGTGAGCTGAGATCGTGCTAGCCTGGGCGACAGAGTGAGACTCTGTCTCAAAAAAAAAAAGAAAAGAAAAAAGATTATGGTACTTTAATAGCTATTGTTCACAGAGCCTACACTACCTCTTTAGTACTGTGCTTACTGAGGATATTAGTCTCAATTTAAACAAAATTATTATTATTATTTTTTTTGAGATGGAGTTTCGCGCTTGTTGCCCAGGTAGAGTGCAATGGAGCGATCTTGGCTCACCGCAACCTCTGCCTCCTGGGTTCAAGCGATTCTCCTGCCTCAGCCTCCCGAGTGGCTGGGATTACAGGCATGCACCACCACGCCCAGCTAATTTTGTATTTTTAGTAGAGACAGGGTTTCTCCATGTTGGTCAGGATGGTCTTGAACTCCTGACCTCAGGTGAGCCACCCTCCTTGGCCTCCCAAAGTGCTGGGATTACAGGCGTGAGCCACCATGCCCGGCCAAAAATAAAATATTAATCAACACATGGACATAGGGAGGGGAACATCACACATCGGGTCCTGTTGGGGTGTGGGGGACTAGGGGAGGGATAGCATTAGGAGAAATACCTAATGTAGATGACAGGTTGATGGGTGCAGCAAACCACCATGGCACATGTATACCTACATAACAAACCTGCACGTTCTGCACATGTATCCCAGAACTTAAAGTATAATTAAAAAAAAAATTATCTTCATCTATAGAAATTAGAAGTATAAATTGATCAGGTTAATCAAAAAATTCTGTTTATAACTTGGAGCTAATGTTAACTGTCTTGTTTCTTAGAATTGTACAATGAGGTGCCGGGCACGGTGGCTCATGCCTGTAATCCCAGCATTTTGGGAGGCTGAGGCGGGCGGATTACTTGAAGTCGGGAGTTTGAGACCAGCCTGACCAACATGGAGAAACCCTGTCTCTACTAAAAATACAAAATTAGCTGGGCGTGGTGGCACATGCCTGTAATCCCAACTACTCGGGAAGCTGAGGCAGGAGAATCACTTGAACTCAGGAGGTGGAGGTTGCGGTGAGCCGAGATCGCGCCATTGCACTCCAGCCTGGGCAACAAGAGTGAAACTCCGTCTCAAAAAAAAAAAAAAAAAAAAGAAAAGAAAAGAAAGAATTGTACAATGAGGTAAAATAAAATAATATATTTGAAACTACTGCCAAGTACAGTGGCTCATACCTGTAATCCCAGGACTCTGGGAGGCCAAGGCAGGCAGATCACTTGAGCGCAGGAGTTCGAGACCAGCCTGGGCAACATGGCAAGACCCTCTCTCTACAAAAAAAATACAAAACAGTAGCTGGGTGTGGTGGTGTGCACCTGTGTGAGGCTGAGGTGGGAGGATCACCTGAGCCTGGGAGATCCAAGCTGTAGTGAGCCTCAGTCATCACACCACTGCACTCCAGGGCAACGGAGTGAGGCCTGTATCAAAAAAAAAAAGTACTTTGAAACTATGAAGCAAACCATACTAATTTAAAACCAGGCCAGGTGCGGTGGCTCATGCCTGTAATCCCAGCACTTGGGCAGATCACGAGGTCAGGAGATCGAGACCATCCTGGCTAGCATGGCGAAACCCCATCTCTACTAAAAATACAAAAAAATAGCTGGGCGTGGTGGTGGGTGCCTGTAGTCCCAGCTACTCGGGAGGCTGAGGCAGGAGAATGGCGTGAACCCAGGAGGCGGAGCTTGCAGTGAGCCGAGATAGCGCCACTGCAGTCCGGCCTGGGTGAAAGAGTGAGACTCCATCTCAAATAAATAAATAAATAAATAAATAAATAAATAAATAAATAAAATAAAAACCACACTAGGCTGGGCACAGTGGCTCACGTCTGGAATCCCAGCACTTTGGGATGCCGAGGCAGGTGGATCACCTGAGGTCTGGAGTTTGAGACCAGCCTGACCAACATGGAGAAACCCCATCTCTACTAAAAATAGAAAAGTTAGCTGGGTGTGGTGGTGCATGCCTGTAGTCCCAGCTACTCAGGAGGCTGAGGCAGGAGAATCACTTGAACCCAGGAGGCAGAGGTTGCAGTGAGCCGAGATCGTGCCAATGCACTCCAGCCTGGGCAACAACAGCAAAACCCCATCTCAAAAAAAAAAAACCAACCAATTAATAATTAAAATCAATGAGGGAAAGCTTTTTAGAATAGGTTGTTGGAGCTAGATTTGGAAAGAAAAGTAAGGATATAAATTACTAATGTACAGAGGTAGAAGAGAGTGACCCAAGGCTGAGGACATTTCTAGGTGCCTTATGCCCGCTCAGAGGCCCACCTCACAGAGCTGCTGGAGGAGATATGTGACCGGATGAAGGAGTATGGGGAACAGATTGATCCTTCCACCCATCGCAAGAACTACGTACGTGTAGTGGGCCGGAATGGAGAATCCAATGAACTGGATCTACAAGGCATCCGAATCGACTCAGATATCAGCGGCACCCTCAAGTTTGCGGTGAGCTATGGGAATCGGTAGCTGATTCTTGGACATTAAGGGGTTGTTGGAGAACCAATTAGAAAGTTAGGCTGACATCCTTGTCCTCCTCTTTGGAAGTGAAGGCAAGAGGCCTCTTATTGCCCTGTGTCACCCATTTCTCCCTTGGGTTGGCAGTGTGAGAGCATTGTGGAGGAATACGAGGATGAACTCATTGAATTCTTTTCCCGAGAGGCTGACAATGTTAAAGACAAACTTTGCAGTAAGCGAACAGGTAAGCTGCCCCCACTTTATCTCCTGTTCTAGTAGCTCTGTGGAACCTGAAACCTGACATTCCCTAACTCACCCATACACCCCCCTCCCAGAAACCTCTGGTATTAGGTCAAGAGCTGTCTTCCATTTCCCTTGGCTTAGGGACTTGGGGTGTTCCTCCACATTTTCTGTCAGCTTTCAGAATTTGTGTCCCCTTGACCCTGAGATACAGGTGAGAGAGGGCAGTGGGGATGTTTTATCACTTATAAGCATATATTATTCTGCAGAATGGTGGTTGCTGTGTGTTTGTGTCAGCTTGGTCTGGGAAATTTTCTTGATACTGGCATATATCAGTATGAGAATGGCATTTTCCTTTAAATTGTTTACCATTTGCAGATCTTTGTGACCATGCCCTGCACATATCGCATGATGAGCTATGAACCACTGGAGCAGCCCACACTGGCTTGAAGGATCACCCCCAGGAGGGGAAAATGGTGGCAATGCCTTTTATATATTATGTTTTTACTGAAATGAACTGAAAAAATATGAAACCAAAAGTACAAACTGTGTTGTCTTTTCATGCCCGGAATTGCCCTTACATTAAGCTTGAAGATAAGGAGTTATAGACAGGAAAGATAATGGAGGAAAAAGAAGAGTTTTGGGATTGATACAGGATAAAGGTAGGAGAGGCCTGAACCTTTAATTCTTCTACCTTCTGAGATTCCACTCCACTCATAAACTAGATAAGCTTTCAGTCAGTGCCCACTCAATACCACGTCTTTAGGGTCTAATTGTGGAGAAGAGAAGAACCTCCATGAGGAAGCAGGGGAACATAAGTGTACGGTAGTGTAGAATACTAGAAATCCCTTGTGTTCATGGCTGTTGAAACATAAAGTAAGACAGGGCTTGGTCTTGAAGGAAATAACGGACATGCATTATTCTTCCTTCCCTGCCCATCCAGATGGAGGGACCAGCAAGAACAGAGACAGGAAGGGGAAAATGGATGTGACCAACTCAGCTGAAAAGTAAGGGCTTTATCAGATAGGGACAGACAAGGTAAGGAAGGTTGTTTAATGAGAGGCCTTGCTTGCCAGCCTAAGCTTTTAAATTTGATGCCAGTGGCAACAATAAAGTATATCTTTCTTATCTCTATCACTAGCCATTGTCAATCTGGACTATAAGTCTGTCCACACTTCTGTGTGTAGAGATTCCAGACTGGGGCATAGGGATGAAAACCTAAAGGATACCTTCTTTTGGAAAATTCTTTTTTTCTTTTTTTTTTCTGAGACGGAGTCCTGATCTGTTGCCTAGGCTGGAGTACAGTGGCGTGATCTCGGCTCACTGCAAGCTCTGCCTCCCAGGTTCACGCCATTATCCTGACTCAGCCTCCCAAGTAGCTGGGACTACAGGCGCTCGCCACCGCACTGGCTAAATTTTTTTTTTTTTTTTTTTTGTGAGACGGAGTCTCGCTCTGTCGCCCAGGCTGGAGTGAAGTGGCACGATCTCGGCTCACTGCAAGCTTCGCCTCCCGGGTTCATGCCATTCTCCTGCCTCAGCCTCCCAAGTAGCTGGGACTATAGGCACCCGCCACCACGCCCAGCTAATTTTTTGTATTTTTAGTAGAGACGGGGTTTCACCATGTTAGCCAGGATCGTCTCGATCTCCTGATTTCGTGATCCACCCGCCTTGGCCTCCCAAAGTGCTGGGATTACAGGCCTGAGCCACTGCACCCGGCCCACACTGGCTAATTTTTTTGTACTTTTAGTAGAGGCAGGGTTTCACCGTGTTAGCCAGGATGGTCTCGATCTCCTGACCTCGTGATCCACCCGCCTTGGCCTCCCCAAGTGCTAGGATTACAGGCGTGAGCCACCGCGCCCAGCAGAAAATTCTTAAACACCCTGAGCTTGAGGTATCGTTGTCTCAGGGTTTCAAATAGAATATCTCCGGTCCCAAGAACACCTCAAGGAGAGAAGACCTGAATAAACATTTCAAAGGTTTTAAAAATTACATCATTTTAGAATCTAAAGGAACCTTAGAGGTTGTCTGGTTCACCTCTGCCCATTTTATTGATGAAGAAGCTGAGGCCCAGAGAAGCCATATAACTTCATGAAGTTCTGTATTTAATGGCAAAACTGGGTCTATAAGCTAACTTTCCCAAGTGCCGATCTGATCTAATATAGCTATAGAGTAGCTTCTATTTTAAGTCTTTTTTCTCTAATAATACCTTGCACTAAGCCTGGCGCATAGAATGCATATATTCCACAAAGCTCTCTTGTACCAAAAATCCCTACGAAATCTGACAAATTAACTAGAGCACACAGAGCAAGCATTCTGATATTTGTTGTTAACTAATATCAGCCTGGTGTTAATTCCATCTTCTCCCATCAGCCATAAGAAATGCTGTGTTCTCTCTAGTTTTCCAAACCAACTATAATAAACCTTATTTTTTCTTCTATGATGCATATAAGTAATAATTACATTTTTTCATGCCCCTGAAAGTATACCCAAGGTGCTGTCCATTTCGTGCTTCGTGCCTAAAAATGCCTTTCTCTTCCATCAGAAAGCTTATCAGAAGTATAAATGAGAGTACTCTTCAAGCCAGATGTGGTGGCTCATGCCCATAATCCCAACATTTTGGGAGGCCAAGGTGGGAGGATCACTTGAGTCCAGGAGTTTGAGACCAGCCTAGGCAATATAGTCAGACCCCATCGCTACAAAAAATACAAAAATTAGCCGGCATAATGGTGTGCATCTGTGGTTCCAGCGACTCTGGAGGCCGAGGTGGCAAGATCTTTCGAACCCAGGAGGCTGAGGTTGCACTGAGCTGTGACTGCACTACTGCACTCTAGCCTAGGCAACAGAGTGAGATCCTGTCTCAAATACAATAAAGAGAGTACTCTTCTGGAAACTTAAAACTGTTTTAATTTAGAAAACAAATTATTCATCGTTTTAAATAAATAAATTTAATGTTAATCAGTAACAAGTTACTTGTGATGCACCTTTCTGGTTTGTCAAAGTATAGTTGTTAAGAACTCTCCAGCTGGAGAGACTTTGTCATTGGTACACAAAGGATATGTCCTATATAGGAAAGGGTGGATGTTACCCTCTAGGCTTGATTAAGGATACACTTTGTGGGTTTTTTTATTTTTATTTTTTATTTTTTCCTGAGGCAGAGTCTCTCTCTGTCGCCCAGGCTGAAGTGCAGTGGTGCAGTCTCAGCTTACTGCAACCTCCGCCTCCCGGTTCAAGCGATTCTCCTGACTCAGCCTCCCAAGTAGCTGGGATTACAGGCGTGTGCCATCATGCCCAGCTAATTTTTGAGTTTTTTGTAGAGACAGTGTTTCACCATGTTGGCCAGGCTGGTCTCAAACTCCTGGCTTCAAGTAACCCGCCCGCCTCAGCCTCCCAAAGTGTTGGGATTACAGGCATGAGCCACCGTGCCCAGCAGGAAGATACACTTTGCAAGCCTCTTATTTTTATTATTATTATCATTATTATTATTACTATCTTAGCGAGACAGGGGTCTTGCTCTGTTGCCCAGGCTGGAGTGAAATGGCATGATCATAACTCATTGCAGCCTCTAACTCCTGGCTTCAAGCAATCTTCCTGCCTTGGCCTCCTGAGTTTCTAGGATTACAAGCAAGCACCACCATGCCCAGCTTTGCACATGTTTTAATTCATATCACAAGGAATGCATGAATTTATCTGAACCCTCTGGAGGTTCATTATAATAAATTACAGCCCAGTATTTGGTAGAGCGTATGCTCTTAACCTTGTAAATCTGATCAAGCTTCAAATGACTTCTTAGTTTATCAGTAAAATGTTAGAACTTAATAAACATTTCCGAAGACAGTGTTAAATGAGGTACAGATATAACAGGAAAGTTTATTATGTGAAAATTTAGTCCTTTAGAAATATGTTTTAGGGTTGGGCTTAGTGGCTTATGCCTGTAATCCCAGCACTTGGGGATGCTGAGGTGGACAGATCAATTGAGGCCAGGAGTTTGAGACCAAGCCTGGGCAACATGCCAAAAACCCATCTCTACCAAAAATACAAAAATTAGCCAGGTGTAGTGGCATGCGCCTGTAGTCCCAGCTACTAGGGAGGCAGAGGTTACAGTGAAGATTGCGCCACTGTACTTCAGCCTGGGCAATAAAGTGAGACTCAAAAAAAAGTTTAGGCCAGATGCAGCGGCTCACACCTATAATCCCAACACTTTGGGAGGCTGAGGCAGGAGGATCTTTTGAGCCCAGGAGTTCAAGACCACCCTGGACGACATAGCAGGACCCTGTCTACGCAAAAAAATTAGCTGGGTATAGTGGCAGGCATCTGTAGTCCTAGCTACTCAGTAGGCTAAGGTGGGAGGACTGCTTGAGCCAGGGAGGTCGAGATTGCAGTGAGTCATGATCTCACCACTGCACTCCAGCCTGGGCGACAGAGCAAGATCCTGTCTCAGAAAAAAAACAAAAAAAGTGAAGTGGCATGATCTCGACTCACTGCAACCTCCACCTCCCGGGTTCAAGTGATTCTCCTGCCTCAGCCTCCCAAGTAGCTGGGACTACAGGTGCCTGCCACCATGCCCAGCTAATTTTTGTATTTTTAGTAGAGGTGGGGTTTCACCATGTTGGCCAGACTGGTCTTGAACTCCTGATCTGAAATGATCCACCCACTTGGCCTCCCGAAGTGCTGGGATTACAGGCATGAGCCACTGCCTGGCCAAAAAAAAAAAAAAAGTTTTATAGGATTTTTTAACTTAAAAAGCATTCATAGGTACAATATTCCTTTAAATATAGGACAGGGGCCAGGTGCAGTGGTTCACGCCTGTAATCCCAGCTGAGGCAGACGATCACTTGAGCTCAGGAGTTCGAGACCAGCCTGGGCAACATGGAGAAACCCCATCTCTACAAAAAATACAAAAATTAACCAGGCAGGGCACACCTGTAGTCCCAGCCACCCAGGAGGCTGAGGTGGGAGGGTGGCTTGGGCCCAGGAGGTTGCCGTGAGCTGAGATCTTGCCACTGCACTCCAGCCTGGGTGACAGAGCCAGACCCTGTCATAAATAAATAGGAATAAATAGCATGGGAAAGGGAAATAATATATGTTGAATACTTGTATAACAAGCACTTACACACTCATTTAATCTTTTTTTTTTTTTTTTTTTTTGAGACAGGGTTTTGCTCTGTTGTCCAGGCTGGAGTACAGTGGTGAGATTATGGCTCACTGCAACCTCCACCTCCCAGGCTCCAGCAATCCTTCCACTCAGCCTCCTGAGTAGCTGGGACTACGGGCGGGCATCACCAGGCCCAACTAACTTAAAAAATGTTTCATAGAGATGGGGTCTTGCTGTTTTGCCCAGGCCGGTCTCAGACTCCTGGGCTCCAGTGATCCTCTTGGCCTCCCAAAGTGCCGGGATTACAAATGTGAGCCACCTTGCCTGGCCTCATTTAATCTTTACAACTCTAAGAAATAGATGTTATTCCTATTTTATAGATGAAGAAACTAAGCTCAGAGAGATTAAGTGTCTTGCTAGTCAGCGAGGAGCCAAGACTTCACCCCCAGTGATCCTCTAATCCCTAGTCCAGTCATCTTTCTGTTATACCTCATTCTATGTAGTGGAGTCTCCAAGTGGCTGTATAAAGTAGTACTTTTTAAATATGGCTTGAAAAACTGTCTCCAAGTTTGAATGTATGCCCTCTGATTCTAGTAATCTGTAGTGGAAAAGCATTATATCCTCTGTTCAGCCATTTTTACTGACGATTCCTTATAAGACCACCCCTTTTACCTTTCTGGTCATTTTTTGTTTGTTTTCGCTGTTGTTGTTTGAGACGGAGTCTCGCTCTGTCGCCCAGGCTGGAGCGCAGTGATGCAATCTCGGCTCACTGCAACCTCCGCTTCCCCTGCTCATGCGATTCTCCTACCTGAGCCTCCCAAGTAGCTGGGATTACAGACATGCACCACCACGCCCAGCTAATTTTGTATTTTTAGTAAAGACAGGGTTTCTCCATGTTGGTCAGGCTGGTCTCAAACTCCCAGCCTCAGGTGATCCGCCCGCCTCGGTCTCCTAAAGTGCTGGGATTACAGGCATGAGCCACCGCGCCCGGCCTAATTTTTGTATTTTTAGTAGAGACGGGGTTTCAACATGTTGGCCAGGCTGGTCTCAAACTCCTGACCTCAAGTAATCTGCCTGTCTTGGCCTCCCAAAATGCTGGGATTACAGGAGTGAGCCACCAAGCCTGGGCTGTAGTATTTGAGACAAGCTTGCTCAGTCGCCCAGTCTGGAATGGAGTACATGGAGTGCAGTGGTGTGATCATGGCTCACTGTAACCTCAACCTCCTGAGCTCAACTGATCCTCCAACCTCACCCGCCCCAGTAGCTGGGACTATAGGCGCACACCACCTGGAGTGGCTAATTTTTACATTTTTTGTAGAGGTGGAATTTCATCATGTTGCCCAGGGTGGACTTGAATTCCTGGTCTCAGGTGATCCTCCTGCCTTGGCCTTCCAAAGTGCTGAGACTACCACACCTGGGATTATAGGCATGAGAAACCACACCCAGCCCCCTTTCTGGTCATTTCAAATGCTGAATGTTTGTCTCTCCTACGTTTATGTATTCTGGGAGTCACCATTTATTATCTAGTTCACGTATGGATGTGAAAGCCTTTACAGATGAGTAAGACTATAGTTCCTTATCTTTTATTTTTATTTGTTTTTTAGAGACAAGGTCTCACTATGTTGCCCAATCTGGAATACAGTGGCTGTTCACAGGCGTGATCATTAGGTACTATAGCCTCAAACTCCTGGGCTCAAGCAATCCTCCTGCCTCAGCCTCCCTAGCAACTGAAACTACAGGCACATTCCACCTTGCTTGGCTTAAATATCTTTTTATTTATTTATTTATTTTTTGAGACAGAGTCTCGCTCTGTCGCCCAGGCTGGAGTGCAGTGGCACAATCTCGGCTCACTGCAAGCTCCGCCTCCCGGGTTCACGCCATTCTCCTGCCTCAGCCTTCCGAGTAGCTGGGACTACAGGTGCCCACCACCACGCCTGGCTAATTTTTTGTATTTTTAGTAGAGACGGGGTTTCACCGTGTTAGCCAGGATGGTCTCGATCTCCTGACCTCGTGATCCAACCGCCTTGGCCTCTCAAAGTGCTGGGATTACAGGCGTGAGCCACCATGCCCGGCCAAAATATCTTTATAGCAACACAGTGAGTTGATGTCTCCAGGAGACAGTTGACAGTGACTCAAAAATCCCCTTACTGAGTTGCAGCTGATAGTTCACAATTGGCAGATGTGGTGCCTCATGCTTGTAATGCCAACACTTTGGGAGACCAAGGAAGGAGGATCACTTGAGCCCAGAAGTTCAAGACCAGCCTGGGCAACATAGCAAGACCCTGTCTCTAAAAAAAAAAAAAAAAAAATAGGAAAAATTAGCCAGGTGTGTAGTGAGTACCTGTAGTCCCAGCTACTTGAGAGAGTGAGGTGGGAGGATCACTTGCGGCCAGGAAGTTGGGCAGCAGTGAGCAACGATCATGCCACTGCGTTCCAGCCTGGGTTACAGAGCAAGACCTTCTCTCAAAAAAAAAAAAAATCACAATCATCATGTAAGACATACAGCTTAGGGCCAGGCGCAGTGGCCAACCTGGCCAACATAGTGAAACCTTGTCTCTACTAAAAATACAAAAATTAGCTGAGTGTGGTGGCATGCGCCTGTAATCCCAGCTGCTCGGGAGGCGGAGGCAGGAGAATCGCTTGAACCAGGGAGGCAGAGGTTGCAGTGAGCTGAGATCGTGCCACTGCACTCCAGCCTGGGCGACAGAGTGAGATTCCATCTCAAAAAAAAAAGAAAAAGAAATACAGCTTAGCAGTGCTGACCTTGGTCTGAATTTATAGCTATGCCAATTACAAGCTATGACACTGGGTAGGATACTTCATCTAAGTCTTGGTTTTCTCTTCTTTTTACTTTTTAATACCTATGAAACTTAGAGTTGTTGTGAAGATTAAGATAATGCACATTCCAGGCCAGGCACGGTGGCTCACGCCTGTAATCCTAGCACTTTGGAGACCAGCCTGGGCAACATAGTGAAACCCCATCTCTACTAAAATAAAAAAAAAAAATTAGCCAGGCGTGGCGGTGTGTGCCACCCTGGAGGTGGAGGTTGCAGTGAGCCGAGATCACACCACTGCACTCCAGCCTGGGCAACAGAACGAGACTCTATCTCCAAAAAAAAAAAAAGGATAATGCATGTTCCACATTTAGAGAGTGTCTGCAAATAGTAAGGGATCCTCCAGTTTAAGGTTTAGCTATTATCTATTAAATAGAGGAGTTTGGTTTACCATGTAGTTTAAGGGTTTAAATTTAGATTTTATTAGCCCACTTGTCCTTTGCCACTAGGGGGTGCTATTGCCTCCCTACATTTTAAAGAGGTCCTCCCAAAGTCACAACCTAAATTCTCAGCCTTCTCTCCTTTGCCCCTTCAAGTTCCCAAGCACTTAGTTATACTTGGATCTAGAGCTCACTTGGCTGCTTTATTCATGCCAATCTTTCTTCCTTAACATTCTCACCACCTCCCCAGGTCCCATCAGTGTTGAGAAGGAATCTAGGCCAGCTCCTGGGAGATGCTAGTTAGCCCCCTTTGATCCTGTGCTTTCCAGTTGCCCTTATAGCAGTCGATGTCAGGATTGGACAACTTCAAAACAAGTCCATAAAGTCCCCATGGCACTAGGGGCTCTGGGACCCAGTGTCGAGAGGCTTAGAGCATTGCTGTTCCCCACCCAATCACTAAAGCTCCAAGACAGATGATCCTGTGGCCTCTCAATAATTGTCCCTTTGGTAGTCTCATCCTGGGGCACTGAAGTTCAGTCTTGTGGTCTGCTGGTTAGTCTCTGTGGATAATTAACCAGAGAAAAGGAACCAGGTCAGACTATTCTAGGGTTATGTGGAAATCCTTTATGAGATGCTAAATGGGGAGCAAATGTTGATCAGTGAAGCTTTGAAGTCACAGGGGTCTTCAAAGGTAGCTGAGGTCAGTACTCCTCTGGAGCATTGCCTAAAGTTTTTTCCTGAGACCTAACTCTCTGATCCCCAGGCCAGAAGAGCATTGGTTGTTAGGTGTGAAGCTGGGTATAAAGAAAATTAAGAAGAGAAAATAGGGATTTTCTATCTCTTTTTCCAAGTCCAAGCTAGAAACTCGGTTCTTTGTAAAGGAGTTCTATCTAAACCTGGCTTAGGTGGATACTGAGACCTCTGATCCTTGTTACTGCTATGTGGTGAGATAAAAGGGCTATTCACAGCTGGGCACGGTGGCTCATGCCTGTAATCCCACTACTTTGGGAGCCCGAGGCGAGTGGATCACCTGAGGCAGGATTTCGAGACCAGCCTGACCAACATGGCAAAACCCCATCTCTACTAAGAATACAAAAATTAGCTGGGCGTGGTGGCGGCTGCCTATAATCCCAGCTACTCAGGAGGCTGAGATCGCACCACTGCAATCCAGCCTGGGCTACAGAGCGAGATCTGTCTCTAAAAAAAAAAAAAAAAAAAAAAAAAAAAGGCTGTTCACTTGGGGCTGGAGGTTTGTAGATAAGATGCCCTGGTCCTTGGGTCAGTTCCCCTCTGCCCTTGGGTCAATGACTACTACAGGCTTAGGGAGGCACAAAGGTCCTGAAGCCTTGTCTACCGAGAGGAGTTAGAAAGCGGTGCGGAATATCACTTCAGGGTCGTGTCATGGTCTCCGGGGAGCACAAGGTAAGAGAGCATAGAAGACTGCCAAGTAGGAGAAGTGGCCCAGAGGCCCTAGAGAATGATGTGACGAAAGGGAATCTTCGATGAGGGGTTAGTCTGCGGCTCCTAATCTGTGGCTAAAGTGGAGTAGGCTGCTGTGTGGGGTTATGTGACCAGAGTGGCAGTGAGACTAAAGCCCATGACCCAGAGGCTATGGCCAGCTCTGTAAGCTTTCATAGTAAGGGCGCAGTTGTTAAGACTTGGATTTCCTGCCATTATACACAGAACTGACAGCTCACAAAGCACTGGATATTCAGGCTCCTGCTTTTGCTTTTCTCCCCATATCGGGGTCTGTTAGTATCTATAATATCGTGGCCTCTGCTGACCTCAAATGATCTCCACCAAGCAGCTAACTCTGGCATCATAGCCTGTTGTCCACATGATGTCACCTCCATGGCCGTGAAGCCATTAACCAAAGACATTCCTCAAGAAAGCGCGCCAAGGCGGTAGGAGGATCAGGCAATGATCAGTTTCCATGATAGCATATTACGGAATTGGCTCCAAGGACCTTCAGAGGTCGAGTCCTGGAGCGTCTCCTTTAGTATTCGCCTCAGAGATAACCCCAAACGTGTTAAGGTCAAAGGGAAAAGCCAAGAGGGAAGTTAACTGAGTTCTCAGGCACCTACTTAGCCACCCGCACTTCCCCGCCCGCCACCCATCCACCCTTAATTAGCCCTAATCCGGGCGGTCCAATCCTCCCCGTCACAACTGCTGTCAAGGGCTAAGGTCCCGCCCCGCTTCCATAACGGACCAATGGCCGGGCCCGGGGAGAGTCCCCTGAGAGGGGCGGGCTTGGGTTCCGGCCAGTGGGCGGGGCCTCCTTGAGGACCCCGGGCTGGGCGCCGCCGCCGGTTCGTCTACTCTTTCCCTGAGCCGCCTCCTTTCAACCTTGTCAACCAGTCGGCGCGGCCTCTGGTGCAGCGGCGGCGGCTCCTGTTCCTGCCGCAGCTCTCTCCCCTTCTTACCTCCCCACCAGATCCCGGAGATCGCCCGCCATGGCTTTACTTACTGCGGCCGCCCGGCTCTTGGGAACCAAGGTGAGCAGCGAGGGGAGGGAGCACGCCGTCCCAGGGTGGGGCTGAGGCGACCGCAGGCCCTCCGGCGCCGGGGTCTCCCTCCCACACCCGTGCGCACCCTGCGCGCCTTAAAGGACCCTGCGCTTGGCTGGCCGCCAGCCCTGCGTGAAGCTCCCAGGACCATGTTCCGCGCTTCCCTTCTGGCTCCTGGGGGTGAAGTGCACGCCGTCCGCCCTCGGCCCGCAGTCTAGAGCGCGTGAGGAGGCCGACCCTGCTGTCACCCCGCATGTCTGAAATGAAAGGGGAAGGGATGCGTGGCCCTGAAATAGCAAGGAGCCGAGGCAGGAACCTCTGGTAGAAGACTAGAGATGCGGTGTTCCACTGGAGTTACAGTCAGTTTTGTGGAGGGAGCGGGAGTGAAGAGATGTGCTCACTCTGGAGCAGTGGCTAATTTCGTCTTCTTTGTAGGAAGGGCCTTGTCAGTTCCCGAACTGCCTGTTTCCATTTCTCCAAGCCTGTTATTTAAGCCTTCGGTGACCACGCCAAGCACAAGAGTGGGTCCTTCAGGCCCTCCTCTTTGTCCTTGGGACTCTTGCACTTTTTATATAGGAGGAGCTTGGGTGGGGTGGAGCACTTCTGTACAACCTCCTGCATGACTGTCATACATGATTGCAGAAAGAACCAGAAAGGTGGTTCCACCAAACTGCAGGCCAATAAATGAAGATCCTTGGCAAGAGATACTAATGCCAAGGTCACATGACCGTCATACTACTTGGTTACCCAGGTTATGCCGTTCATCTTAAGTCTACTTTATCCAGGAACTTTCTCTCCTTTGGGGTCCTTTACTTGGTATTGATTGCCTTTTGGGTCATAGAAATACTGTTGCAGGTAATGATGCCTCCAATTTCAAATTGCAGTTCTTTTAGTTCTAAGTAACTTGGCCCTTTTAGACAGAAACTGCTGTGCTGAGGGAGTCCCAGCCCTCTAATCCAAGCAGGGGACGGTCCCACAAGTGACCTTGACTTCTGCAAAGAACTTAGTTTTTTCTGCGGATAATTTAAAGCTGACAGCATCTGAAGGAAAGGAAAGTCTTAGGATGGTTTTGGCTTGCTGTATGTAATTTTTGTGTGTGTGTGTGTGTGGTAGGATATTGCTCTGTCACTCAAGCTGGAGTCTTGTGGTGTGACCAAGGCTTCCTGCAGCCTCCACCTCCCGGGCTCAAGCAATCCTCCCACTTCAGCTTCCCAAGTAGCTGGGACCACAGGTGTGCACCGCCACGCCTGGCTAATTTTTTTTTATTTTTAGTAGAGGCAGCGTCTCCTTATGTTGCCCAGGCTGGTCTTGAACTCCTGAGCTCAAGTAATCTTCCTGCCTCGGCCTCCCAAAGCACTGGGATTACAGGTGTGAACCGCTGCACCTGGCCTGCTGTGCATTATTTTTCATGGTTGGCACAAAGTGAAACTTGTAAGATTTACCTTGGTTCTTCCAGGCACCCAGTGGCAAGTACTAGCTGAGCATTTGGGAGATGCTTGTCTTACTTGGCTGTTGCTTCTCCTGCTGCTGGGGAAAAGGGTAAGGAAACCTCTTGGGAAATGAAGCAAGTTCTAGATAGCGTTTTGGCAGAATGGGGGACACTATAATTAGCTCATTTCTGAGCTGCTGACCCAGACCAGATAGTCTAACCCTGCAGTGAATGTGAAAAAGCCTTAGGATTTACCTATTGAATTTATTTTGCTCCTTAAGCCCATAGGGAAGCTCAGAACACTTTTGGGATGACAGAGCTACATAATTATGGTACCATTATTTTCCTATTAGAGATGGCCTGACGATCCTAGTAACCTATCAGTTGAAAGCCATTAGAAGGCTTTTGACCCTTAAAAGTAGGCCAGGTGCAGTGGCTCACACCTGTAACCTCAGCACTTTGGGAGGCAGAGGCGGGTGGATCACCTGAGGTGGGGAATTTGAAACCAGCCTGACCAACATGGAGAAACCCCGTCTCTACGAAAAATACAAAATTAGCCAGGCATGGTGGCACATGCCCGTCATCACAGCTACTTGGGAGGCTGAGGCAGGAGGATTGCTCAAACCCGGGAGGTGGATGTTGTGGTGAGCCCAGATGGCGCCATTGCACTCCAGCCTGGGCAACAAGAGCGAAACTCCATTTCAAAAAAAAAAAAAGGCGGGGGGGTGGTAGCAAAGCCCAATAATGAGTTTATTGGACTGGAAATCTCCTGAGAAATAAGCAATATGAGCAGGATACCAAGAAGCTTGTTGGCTTGTCAGCATTGCTAGCACCTGCCTGCGCTTTCTAGCTTAGCCTGTGGATAATGGTAGTCATAATTGGTAATTTTACTTTTGCTAGTAAGCTAGACTTTGGGAAGCAGTAATTTCTCACCAGGGAGAACTGACTTTTACCACTTTGAGTCTCAGCGTCAGGTGTAGTTTTACTTTTCTGAGAATAAATTTTTTTTTGTTTTGAGACAGAGTCTTGCTGTCACTCAGGCTGGAGTGCAGTGGCGTAATCTCCGCTCACTGTAACCTCTGCCTCCCAGGCTCAAGCGATTCTCGTGACAGCCTCCAGAGTAGCTGGGGTTAGCAGGTGTGCACCACCACGCCCAGCTAATTTTTTGTACTTTTGGTAGAGACGGGGTTTCACCATATTGGCCAGACTGGCGAATTTTTTTAACCTTACTAGGAGACAAAATGTGAATTAGTCATTATTCTATTGTTCTACTTTCACTGTCACATAATTTAAAACCCCTGAGGTAGAGAGACATTAATTCAGAGAGCTTTGAGATTATTTGACTTCTTGTTTATCCAAATGCATTAATGCTAAGCAATGGTCTTAGTATTATCTGTGGGTCAGTTTTGTGACATCAAAAATGTCTTTTCACAGATGATCTGGGTTTGGATTTGGGCTAGGAATTGAAGTAGGGCTACAGTTCACTTCTGGACTTTTGAAGTCAACATGCTTCACCAACCCTAGTTAAAGGGAACTGTCTCTTGAGCCACTGAAAATTGCTTCTCCAAGCTAGTATGTTTGAAACTGAGTAAATCAATTCAAAGATGTTTCTAGATTACTTCTTGACTTTTTCAAGACACTTAAATGCAAAGGAACCAATGGTTTCTTTACATAGGACTTATACCACTGTACAACATCACCTGTATAAGTCCTACTCAGAAATTGGGTTCAACACAACTGAGTTGGTTTTGTCCTGCAAAATATTTAGTTAGGTTTTAAAGCCCAAATTTTTTAAAGGTAAGGGCTCATATCTCTGTGCCTTCACTTTGACTATCAGCCTACCCAAAGTAACGGTGATTCCTTGATACTAGAATGGCAGGGGAAGCCTTATGGGGTGTTAGTGGTGAGATGATTGCTTTTGGTCTTCCTGGTGGCCTTTAGGTTGGTAGCAGGTGAATGAATGCATGGGGAGGCAGGAAGAATAGTATGGTAGGTAGCAGTGATAGAGTTGGCATTCCTGACTTAAAATCCAAGGGGCAGCAGAAGGGAAACCAGACTTGGTGGATTTCAATAAAGCCACACAATGATTCCTTCTGCCCTGTGTCAATGCTTTATGCAACAGAGTAGGATGTGAAATTTAAAACCGTAATGAGGCAACCGTAGCAATAGATCTTTCTTAGCATCTGATTGTCTTTCAGTTCTGGCTTCAACTGTGCTTCAGCTGCACAAATTCCTTAGTTCTCTGTTTTGGGTTTTTTTTGGGGGGGGAGGGGCTGGAGTGCAGTGGTGCAAACATGGCTTGCTATTACTACAGCCTCAACCTCATGGGCTCAAGCAATCCTCCTGAGTAGCTGGGACCGCAGGCACACACAGCCACGCCTGGATAATTTTTTTGTAGTTTTTTTAGAGACAGGGTTTTGCCATGTTGTCCAGGCTGGTTTCGAACTCCTGGGCTCAAGCAATCCACCAGTCTCAGCTTCCCAAAGTGCTGGGATTACAGGCATGAGCCACTGCACCCAGCCCTCTGTATTTCTTTTAACATGATGCTATTTTAAAAGGTCTGTAAACTCACAGTGGGCATTGTCACCCGTAATGCTTGTTTATGTTGCAGTTTCCTGGTTCCTACCTTCAGATTATGATTCTGCAGAGTAGGATGGGATCTGGAAAAGTTTCTTGTAAATCCCAAAAGTGTCAGGGAGGTAAAACTTGTAAGAACTTTTTTTTTTTTTTTTTTGAGACAGAGTTTCGCTCTGTCGCCCAGGCTAGAGTGTGGTGGCTGGATCCCATCTCACTGAAAGCCCCGCCTCCAGGGTTCACGCGATTCTCCTGCCTCAGCCTCCCGAGTAGCTGGGACTATAGGCGCCCACCACTGCACCCCGCTAATTTTTTGTATTTTTAGTAGAGATGGGGTTTCACCGTGTTAGCCAGGATGGTCTCTATCTCCTGACCTCGTGATCCGCCTGCCTCCGCCTCCCAAAGTGCTGGGATTACAGGCGTGAGCCGCCGCACCCGGCCGTAAAACTTCTAAGAACTTCTAGCAGAAGTAAGGGGATAGTTTCTAATTCCTGAGAAAGTATTATGGTGACAGATCCTATATTCTTTATTCACTAGTATATACTTAGTGTACACATAATAAGTAGGTGTTCAAGAATTTTTTTTTTTTTCTTGAGATGGAGTCTCATTCTGTCACCCAGGCTGGCGTGCAGTGGTGTGATCTCGGCTCACTGCAACCTCTGCCACCTGGGTTCAAGCGATTCTCCTGCCTCAGCCTCCCTAGTAGCTGGGACTACAGGCGCATGCCACCACACTGGGCTAATTTTTGTATTTTTAGTAGAGATGGGGTTTCACCATGTTGGCCAGGATGGTCTTGAACTCCTGACCTCGTGATCCACCCGCCTCAGCCTCCCAAAATGCTGGGATTACAGGCATGAGCCACCGTGCCCGGCCAAGAAATATTTATTAGCTAGGCATGATGGCTCATGTCTATAATTCCAGCACTTTGGGAGGCTGAGGTAGGAGGATCACTTGAGCCCAGTAGTTTGAGATCAGCCTGGCAACATAGCAAGACCTGTCTCTTAAAAAAAAAAAAATTCATTAAATTAAAGTACAGTAAGTGTTGGCCGGGCACAGTGGCTCACGCCTGTAATCCTAGCACTTTGGGAGACTGAGGCGGGCGGATTACTTGAGGTCAGGAGTTCAAGACCAGCCTGGCCAACATGGTGAAACTCCGTCTCTACTAAAAATACAAAAATTAGCCAATCGTGGTGACAGGTGCCTGTAATCCCAGCTACTAGGGAGGCTGAGGCACAAGAATCGCTTGAATCTGGGTGGCAGAGGTTGCAGTGAGCTGAGATCATGCCACTGCACTCCAGCCTGGGCAATAGAGTGAGACTCATCTCAACAAAAGAACAGTAAGTGTTCCTACTGAAAGGATAGTTTAATACTTGTGATTCCTGGCTGGGCACGGTGGCAGGCACCTATAATCCCAGCTACTCGGGAGGCTGAGGCAGGAGAATCGCTTGAACCCAGAGGGTGGAGGTTTCAGTGAGCCGAGATCGCACCACCGCACTCCAGCCTGGGTGACAGAGACTCTGTCTCAAAAAACAAAAATAGACTTGTGATTCCTTTCTGAAGATGGAAGCTGGAGGAGTATCTTTTGCAGTCCTCCTTACTGAGTGATCAGTGCATCTTTTTTTTTTTTTTTTTTTTTTTTTTTGAGATGGAGTCTTGCCCTGTAGCCCAGGCTGGAGTACAGTGGCATGATCTCGGCTCACTGCAACCTCTGATTCCTGGGTTGAAGCAATTGTCCTTTCTCAGCCTCCCGATTAGCTAAGATTACAGGTGTGCGCCACCACACCCGACTAATTTTTGTATTTTTAGTAGAGACAGGGTTTCATCATCTTGGCCAGACTGGTCTTGAACCCCTCACCTCAGGTGATCGGCCTACCTTGGCCTCCCAAAGTGCTGGGATTACAGGCATGAGCCACTGCACCCGGCCGTGATCAGTGACTATTCACGTGAAGAGACTGTTGGAAAATGACAATTAGGTAGAATTATTAAGGAAATGTCTGTAAGTATGAAGGAGGTCAAAGTATGAAATCTGTAGATTGCTCAGGCTTTTAAGTGGCCTGACCATGTAATGCCAAACTGACTTCCAGTATCACCATTGTGAAACACACACATTAAATGGCTTTAGTTCTCTGACCTGGTTCTGGGGAGAGAGGAGCCTTTGTCCTACTTGTGTTCGTGTTCTCTGAATGCATGTTGTTCCTTCTGCATTGGAAGTATCTGTAGCACAGGATTTTTTCCTACTGGTTATTAGTGTATTGTGTTTGCTCCATCAGCTAAGCCAGTCCTGCTGGCTTGGCAAGCTCTGATCTTTTGTTGATGAAGGACGAAGTCCCTGTTAAAATCAGGAGCTTCTCCCCCAAGGTTTTTCTGTTTTGTTTTCTAATTTTTTTTATTTTTTATTTTTTATTTATTTATTTTTATTTATTTATTTATTTTTTTTGAGAATGGAGTCTTGCTCTGTCGCCCAGGCTGGAGTGCAGTGGCACGATCTCGGCTCACTGCAAGCTCTGCCTCCCGGGTTCACGCCATTCTTCTGCCTCAGCCTCCTGCGTAGCTGGGACTACAGGCACCCGCCACCATGCCCGGCTAATTTTTTGTATTTTTAGTAGAGATGGGGTTTCACCATGTTAGCCAGGATGGTCTCGATCTCTTGACCTTGTGATCCGCCCGCCTCGGCCTCCCAAAGTGCTGGGATTACAGCCTTGAGCCACCATGCCCGGCCTCTAATTTTTTTCAGTGTTATTATTATTTTGAGACGGAGTCTTGCTCTGTCACCCAGGCTGGAGTGCAGTGGCACGATCTCAGCTCACTGCAACCTCCGTCTCCCGGGTCCAAGCGATTCTCCTGCTTCAGCCTCCCGAGTAACTGGGACTATAGGCACGTGCCACCACGCCTGGCTAATTTTTGTATTTTTAGTAGAGATGGAGTTTCATCATGTTGGCCAGGCTGGTCTTGAACTCCTGACATCAGGTGATCCACCCGCCTTGGCCTCCCAAGGTGTTGGGATTACAGGCGTGAGCCACTGCATCCAGCCTGTTTTCTAATTTTTTTAATTATTTTTTGTAGAGACAGAGTCTTGCTTTTTAATTCAGAAATGCTGGGATTATAGGCATGAGCCACTGCGCCCAGCCTCCCCCAAGGTTTTAATGTTGGTTATGTGGATATGTGGTAGGACATATCCTGGATATGCGGAAGGACGGACAGAGTCTGGATGTACCTAGGATAGAGAATCAAAGAAAATTTGGCTTCTTGACTGTAGGGTGAGGGTGCTAGATGTGAAACAGTGATGGTAATAGGCTAAGGAGTAAGAGGAAAATAACCTATATTGAGTAAGTGGGGTTTTTTTGTTTTGTTTTGTTTTTTGAGATAGTCTTTTCTGTTGCCCAGGCTGGAGTGAGTAGCACAATCTCAGCTCATTGCAGCTTCAGCCTCCTGGGTTCAAGCGATTCTTCTGCCTCAGCCTCCTGTTGGAAATGCTTGTTCCCTGGTGCCGTAAAGAAATAGCACTTGAACATAAATTTAATTAATTTAATTTAATTTACTCAGCAAGGCCTTTTTTTTTTTGAGATGGAGTCTCACTCTGTCGCCCAGGCTGGAGTGCAGTGGTGCGAACTCGGCTCACTGCAAGCTCTGCCTCCCAGGTTCACGCCATTCTCCTGCCTCAGCCTCCTGAGTAGCTGGGACTACAGGCGCCCGCCATGACGCCCGGCTAATTTTTTGTGTGTGTGTGTGTATTTTTTTAGTAGAGACGGGGTTTCACCCTGTTAGCCAGGATGGTCTCGATCTCCTGACAACATGATCCACCTGCCTTGGCCTCCCAAAGTGCTGGGATTACAGGTGTGAGCCACCGCGCCTGGCCATCAAGGCCATCTTTATACTTTCTGCAGAAAGGGTACACGCCAGCAGTTTTGCCACGAGAGTACACCGAGCAAAGGAAACAGGGTCATTTATACCCTGACACATCCACCCTACTGCTGTGTCCAATTCCAGTTTCCATTTGCTGGAATGGGACCTCACATTTTGCATTTGTCCTGATTGGCTAGCAACTTAGAACTTTTTTTTTTTTTAGACCAAGTCTCGCTCTGTCAACCAGGTTGGAGTGCAGTGGCACAATCTCGGCTCGCTGCAGGCTCCGCCTCCCGGAGCTTCTCCTGCCTCGGCCTCCCAAGTAGCTGGGACTACAGGCACCTGCCACCACACCTGGCTAATTTTTTGTATTTTTTTAATAGAGACGGGGTTTCACCGTGTTAGCCAGGATGGTCTTGATCTCCTGACCCCGTGATCCGCCTGCCTCAGCCTCCCAAAGTGCTGGGATTACAGGCGTGAGCCACCGCACCCAGCCGCAACTTAGAACTTTTGGCAGAGGAGAACAAAGGAAGGTGTGAGTCACCATACCTGGCCTCTTTCAATTTTTATATTTTTTCATCTTACCACATTTGAGGGCTACAGCCCACCTCTATCAGTAATAGCAGACTCACTAGAGGAGTTCTTGTAATGGGTGGCAACAAATGAGCTCTTAGTGATTGTGGGGGAAACCTCTTCGTGATTGTGATAACCCCACCTCCACCCTATAGAGAATACTGGCTGTCAGACATTGTGAGCCAGGCCCTTGTCTTTGGAAGTAGCCCTCTCCATCTCTCCCCATGAAGGAGCTGATCTATTGAGTGAGATGACTGCCTGATTCACCTGAGAGCTGCTGTTCCAGTAAGGTGACTCTACAGGTGGCATGCATCCAGAAGCCAAAAGCCCAACTGTTACACCTCCAGGGTTAGGGGAGAAGCTGGGAGGTAGAAGTTCAGGGATGATTCAGAGGTTTGTAATCTACCTGTCTCATCACTCATCAATGAACATAATCTGAATGTACTGTTCAGAGCCATTCAGCAGCTTTCTTTGGCAGCCATGGGGTAGAGGAAATGAAATGTAGCCTTTGGTGTTACAGTCTTCAAGCACCTCCTGTCTAGAGTCATTTGCTCTGCTGGTGGCCATTAGGGTTAGTTAAATTTGTTTCCTCTCCCTGAGACTCCTCCCTTCTTGGTCCCTTAAAAAGAAAACTGGTATCTTTTCCTTGATGGCTGTTAAAAAAAAAAAAAAGAAAAGAAAGAAAGAAAATTGGAACTTTATTTTGTATTCCACAGCTGGAAGGAATTATCCATTCACCTCTGCCTCAAGCTTGACTGCTTCTTTCCTGGGATCCAACTCCCAGGAAGTTCTGACACTTGATGGTAGGTGATAGGCCAACACATTTCTAAGAAACAAATATTTACTGAATTCAGCTATGCACAAGGCACTGTTCTAGATGCTTTTATGAAAATTATTTAGTTTACTTAACTACTCTGAAATTGGCTTTTATTATTACCATTTTAGAAATGTAAAAACTGAGACTTAGAAATTAGGTTACATAGCCAAGATAACACGGGGAAAGTGACAGAACGTTAATTTAGGACTTGGTCCTTGGTAACTTCATATCTAAACTGTTTGGATTCAGTAGGTCTGAGGCCCAAGAAATGTGAATACTTCTGGCGAGGAGGTCACATTTTAAGTAACAAGACTTGACTACTTTTGCATATATGTCCTTATTGGAGCCTGAGAATCAGACTCTGAGTTAAGTAGTGTGTTATCTTAATTATGGAAATGGGAAGAGAAATAGTAGTTAATTGTTTTCCTTTGGTTGTCTTAGTTAATTAGTAATGGAGCTAGGACTAGAACCCAGACTTCCTTTCCTAACTCCAAATCAAGTGCTGTGTACTCTACATCATTAGATAAAGTTGTCCTAAGTTGAATTTTTTCTACTCTACCCTTTTGAGCAATCTTACCAATGAATTGCTGCCTTTAAAATTCCTCTGGTAACTTTTTTTTTTTTAAGCTTCAGGTTTAGCAAAAAACATGACTGAACCTGACACCGAAGGGTGCTAGAAAGTGGCTATCAGGCTGAGTGCGGTGGCTCACGCCTGTAATCCCAGCACTTTGGGAGGCCGAGGTGGTGGATCAGAAGGTCAGAAGTTCAAGACCAGTCTGGCCAACATAGTGAAACCCCATCTCTACTAAAAATACAAAAAATTAGCGGGGTGTGTTGGTGTGCACCTGTAATTTTAGCTACTCAGGAGGCTGAGGCAGGAGAATCGTGTGAACCCAGGAGAGGGAGGTTGCAATGAGCTGAGATCGTGCCATTGGACTCCAGCCTGGGTGACAGTGCGAGACTCCTTCTCAAAAACAAACAAACAAAAACAAAAAACAGAAAATCTGCCGGGCACTGTGGCTCATGCCTGTAGTCCCAGCATTTTGGGAGGCTGAGGCAAGTGGATCATTTGAGGTCAGGAGTTTGAGACCAGCCTGGCCAACGTGGTGAAACCCTGTCTCTATTAAAAAACTACAAAAATTAGCTGGGCATGGTGGTGGGTGCTTGTAGTCCCGGCTACTCGTGAGGCTGAGGCAGGAGAATTGCTTGAACCTGGGAGGCAGAGGTTGCAGTGAGCCGAGATCAAGTCACTGCACTCAGCGTGGGCAACAGAGCAAGACTCTGTCTCAAAACAAAACAAAACAAAACAGTCAGCTGTTTGCAGTGGCTCATGCCTGTAATCTTAGCACTATGGGAGACTGAGGTAAGAGGATCGCTTGAGCCCAGGAGTTCAAAACCAGCCGGGGCAATATAGCAAGACCCCCCGTCTCTTTTTTTTTTCCTGTGGTTCCCAGCTTTTTTTTTTTTTTTGAGACGGAGTCTCGCTCTTTCACCCAGGCTGGAGTGCAGTGACGCGATCTCGGCTCACTGCAGGCTCCGCCCCCCGGGGTTCACGCCATTCTCCTGCCTCAGCCTCTCCAAGTAGCTGGGAACTACAGGCGCCTGCCACCTCGCCCGGCTAATTTTTTGTATTTTTAGTAGAGATGGGGTTTCACCGTGTTAGCCAGGATGGTCTCAATCTCCTGACCTCGTGATCCGCCCGCCTCGGCTTCCCAAAGTGCTGGGATTACAGGCGTGAGCCACCGCGCCCGGCCGCAAGACCCCCATCTCTATAAGAAAAGTTTAAAAGATAAAATTAGCTGGCCGGGCACGGTGGCTCAGCCTTTAATCCCAGCACTTTGGGAGGCCGAGGCGGGCGGATCACGAGGTCAGGAGATCAAGACCATCCTGGCTAACACAGTGAAACCCTGTCTCTACTAAAATACAAAAAATTAGCCAGGCGTGGTGGCGGGCGCCTGTAGTCCCAGCTACTTGGGAGCCTGAGGCAGGAGAATGGCGTTGAACCTGGGAGGCGGAGCTTGCAGTGAGCTGAGATTGCGCCACTGCACTCCAGCCTGGGCGACAGAGTGAGACTCCGTCTCAAAAAAAATAAAAAATAAAAATAAAAAATAAAAAAAAAATCACCACAGCAAACAACCACCCGCAATTAAAAGGTCTCTTGCTGGGCTGATGTAGTCTCTGGGACATGGGGCCTCTATAATAGGGAATCTGTGGGACTCTAAACCATGGAATAGCTTGAACAAGGTTAACTGTAGAACAATAGTTTGAACTTATTAACATGTTTTCTTTGCCCACTTTTTTTGTGAAAGAAAGGGCAAAGTTACATCTTCAGTGCTGGGTTCAGCTTCCTGTTTGCCCATGTAGGTGCAGGGCTATGAAGGGCTGTTTGTGCTGCCTATTTCTTGCTCAAATGATCCTCAGTAAGATAAGAGGAGACTCTTTAGGAAGTTAAGAAAAGGAGTTAAGGACAGCCCTGGTAACAACTTGAGGTGTTCCTCCTTTGCTTTGGGAACATACTGGCTTGGTCTGTGCTCTCTGAATTTACCTTTGGATTGATTCTTTTAAAAGTAATCTTTTCTGGCTGGGTGCGGTGGTGCATACCTATAATCCCAGCACTTTGGGAGGCTGAGAATGGAGGATCACTTGAGCCCAGGATCACTGGAGATCAGCCTGGGCAACATAGCAAGACCCCATCTCTACAAAAAAAAAAAATTTTTTTTTTTAATTAGCTGGGCTTAGTGATGTGCGCCTGTAATCCTGGCTACTCAGGAGGCTGAGGTGGAAGTATCACTTGAGCCCAGGAATTGAAGGCTACAGTGAGCTATTAACATGCCACTATACTCCAGCCTGGGGGAAAGAGTGACCTTTCTGAAGGGCCTCTTTTCATTCCTCCTCTCCACCCCAACAGAAATAGGGGAACTAAATTTTAAAAATTCTAAAAATCTGGGAGGTCGAGGTAGGCATATCACCAGATGTCAGGAGTTTGAGACCAGCCTGGACAACATGATGAAACTCTTGTCTCTACTAAAAATACAAAAATTAGCCAAGCATGGTGGTGTGTGCCTATAATCCCAGATACTCAGGAGGCTGAGGCACGAGAATCACTTGAACCCAGGAGCCAGAGATCGCGCCACTGCACTCCAGCCTGGGCGACAGAATGAGACTCCATCTCAAAAAAAGAAAAAAAAAATCTAAGAAGCCTTCAGCCCTATAGAACTCTCACCCCAGGCAGGTAGCAATTTTTTGCACAGAGAGCAGTGCAGTAGTTACTAGAAAAGGTGTCTCTGGTCTTTTGACAAAAGGAGGACAGGTGCAGCCTTGCTCCAGGATTAGTTTATTTCTGTGTGTAATCTTCTAAGTTTGCAAAGCACTTTTATGTCCACTGTAATTTAATTATCATGGGACTATTCTGTGAGGTGTGTGGTGAGTATTAGAGCCATTTTATAGAGCAGGAAACTTAGGCTTAATTTGATTATCTCAATTTGTTTTCAAAATCTAGTACAGAAAAATTAATTTCCTTGCCTCAGGCCGTATTTCTAGTTAGTAACCTGATTGGTCATCTTATTTCAAAGTTGGTGTATGGCCGGGTGCGGTGGCTTACGCCTGTAATCCCAGCGCTTTGAGAGGCCAAGGCAGGCGGATCACCTGAGGTCAGGAGTTTGAGACCAGCCTGGCCAATATGGTGAAACCCCGTCTCTACTAAAAGTACAAAAAAAATTAGCCAAGCGTGGTGGTGCATGCCTGTAATCCCAGCTACTAGGGAGGGCAAGGCAGGAGAATCACTTGAATCCGGAAGGCGGAGGTTGCGGTGAGCTGAGATTGTGCCATTGCACTCCAGTCTGGGCAACAAGAATGAAACTGTCTCAAAAAAAAAAAAAAAGAAAAGAAGAAAACTCACAAAGTTGGTGTGGAACTTTTATTGCAACTTGACCATCTTCTCAGAGATGTATTTTTTATTTGAGGAAAAAAGAAACTACCTGTACACATAGAAAAGCATAAACTAGCTAAACTATTTTCTCTCTTTTTTTTTTTTTTTTTTTTTACAGTCTTGCTCATTTGCCCAGGCTGGAGTGCAATGGCACAATCTTGGCTCACTGCAACCTCTGCCTCCAAGGTTTAAGCCATTCTCCCACCTCAGTCTCCTGAGTAGCTGGGATTACAGCTGCCTGCCCATACCACGCCTAGCTAATTTTTGTATTTTTAGTAGAGACGGGGTTTCACCATGTTGGCCAGGCTGGTCTTGAACTCCTGACCTCAGGTGATCCACCCGCCTCAGCCTCCCAAAGTACTGGGATTACAGGCGTGAGCCACCGCACCCAGCCAAACTAATTATTTTCTTTTGACACTCTTAGAAACTTTGCAAGTTTCCATTTCTGCTAATGAGTAGTTTTCTGTCAGCTTCTTTGTAGATAATCTTTGTGCTTTTTCCAGGAGGGTCAGAAGTACCATTGTGAAAGGCTGTCCTCTGCCTGTGGTCTTTCCCAGACTAGAGAGGTTGAAGTGCTGCCGAAAGACCAGGTGCAGGAGAGATCTTACCAGCAGTGTTAAGTAATTGCTCAGTTTCCTCGTTCATTTTCCTTGGGGTCACTCAAAAATATTGACAACTGCCCTGTTCTGGAACCCAGATGATGGGAAAGAGGCTGTCTTCAAGGAATGCTAGTGAAGCTATAGATGAAAAAAAGCAGTTAAACCTCCTGCTGTCTCCATAGTGGTAACTCCTTCCAAACTGTTTGGGGACTTTTACAGCTTTCTTATGTCAAACTGCCCTAAGAGGCTAAGATGAAGAGAGAGAGGTTGAGTCACTGTAATTCCTTCTTGTTAATACAAAGGAGGGAGGGGTAACAGTTACATAAGGTTTTCTTTTTTGCTTTGCAGAATGCATCTTGTCTTGTTCTTGCAGCCCGGCATGCCAGTGCTTCCTCCACGGTAAGGTTTGGAAAAGAAGACTAAGAATAAGAATCATTGCGGCCAGCCTGACCTTGGGGCAGAGGATTTGGCAACCACCTGGCCTCTTATTATCCTGAATATTTCCTGGAAGTGTTTGTTATTATTGTTATTGTTATAGCTGCTATTATTATTATACTACTATTTAACAAATAATTTACTCAGTGGTATAGTGAGATGGGAATATCAATACATTTGCCTAATTCTTTTAAATGTTTTAAATAGTGTAAAATATACATAACATAAAATTTACCATTTTAATCATTTTTAAGTATATGCTTTAGTGGCAGTAGATATGTTTACATCATTGTGCAACCATCCACCTCCAGAACTTTTGTCTGCCCAAACCAAGTAACTGTTCCCATTAAACATTAACTCCTCATTCCTTCCTCCCCCTGCCTAATTCTTTTACCCTCATTGTGCAGAGCAGTTGACCAGACTTCCCTGGCAGATAAAGCCAACTTCTTTTTTTTTTTTTTTTTTTTTTTTTTTTTGAGACAGAGTCTCGCTCTGTCGCCCAGGCTAGAGTGCAGTGGCGCAATCTCGGCTCACTGCAAGCTCCGCCTCCCGGGTTCACGCCATTCTCCTGCCTCAGCCTCTCCGAGTAGCTGGGACTACAGGCGCCCGCCACCGCACCCGGCTAATTTTTTGTATTTTTAGTAGAGACGGGGTTTCACCGTGGTCTCGATCTCCTGACCTCGTGATCCGCCCTCCTCGGCCTCCCAAAGTGCTGGGATTACAAGCGTGAGCCACCGCGCCCGGCCGATAAAGCCAACTTCTAAAAAGCAAATTCTTGACACCTACTTTGCAGGAAATCTAATAAACTTTTAGACCATCGCTTAGCCCTTCTACTTTTCTTTTTAGAATTTGAAAGACATATTGGCTGACCTGATACCTAAGGAGCAGGCCAGAATTAAGACCTTCAGGCAGCAACATGGCAAGACGGTGGTGGGCCAAATCACTGTGGACATGGTAAGGGTTGTGTGGCTTTGACTGGGAAAAGTAGCTCTGTAATGTGCTTCAACAAAAGTAACGTTCTCTCCACTGACTATTCAAAAGCATTCTGTCCCATAGGCCCTGTAGGACAGCTTTAGGATGACATTTCCCCATCCTTCAGATTCTGAGCAGCTCAGCTGATAGTTTCTCAACAGTTTTTAGCTTATTGGTCTCCATCCCCTTCTTCTAGAATGGAACTCATTCTGTTTGTTTTGATTGGTTGGAATTTGAGGGTAGGGTATGTTGGGGAGTGGTTGAGTGGGCAGGAGAAAAAAAGTGAAATACAATAAGAAAAGGAATCAGAGGCAGAAATATTAAAGATAGTACGCTGGGCGCAATGGCTGATGCCTATTATCCCAACATTTTGGGAGGCTGCAGATGGAGAATCACTTGAGGCCAGGAGTTAACAACCAGCTTGATCAACAAAGGAAGATACCATCTCTATGAAAGAAAAATTTAAAAAATTAGCCAGAGATAGTGGGATGCCCCTGTAGTCCCAGCTACTGGGGAGGCAGAGGCAGGAGGATTGCTTGAGCCCAGGAGTTCAGGGCTGCAGTGAGCCATAATTATGCCACTGTAGTATAGCCTGGGCAACAGAGGGAGACTCTATCTCTAAAACAAACAAAAAAGAAAGATAGTGATTTCTCAACTTAAAAAATTTCATTTCCAGGCCTGTTGCAGTGGCTCATGCCTGTAATCCCAGCACTTTGGGAGGCCGAGGCGGGTGGCTCACCTGAGGTCAGGAGTTCGAGACCAGCCTGGCCAACATGGTAAAACTCCGTCTCTACTAAAAAATATAAAAATTAGCTGGGCATGGTGGCAGGCAACTGTAATTCCAGCTACTCAGGGAAGCAGGAGAATCACTTTTTTTTTTTTTTTTTTTAAGACAGAGTCTCACTGAGTCACCAGGCTGGAGTACAGTGGCGTGATCTCGGCCCACTACAACCTCTGCCTCCCAGGTTCAAGCAATTCTGCCTCAGCCTCCCAAGTAGCTGGGATTACAGGCCCGCGCTACCATGCCCAGCTGATTTTTGTATTTTTCGTAGAGACGGCGTTTCACCATGTTGGCCAGGATGGTCTCGATATCCTGCTGACCTTGTGGTCCGCCCGCCTTGGCCTCCCAAAGTGCTGGGATTACAGGCGTGAGCCACTGTGCCCGGCCTAAACCCCATTTCTTAAAAAAAAAAAAAAAAATACAAAAAATTAGCCAGACATGGTGGCACGTGCCTATAATCCCAGCTACTCAGGAGGCTGAAGTAGGTGGATCACCTGAACCTGCAAGTCCAGGCTGCAGTAAGCCGTGATTGTGCCACTGCGCTCCAGCCTGAGTGACAGACTCTGTGAGAGGCTCTAGTGATCTTCCCTCCTCCTCAGCCTCCCAAAGTGCTGGGATTACAGGCATGAGCCCCACCGCACCTGGCCACAAAGTTTCTTTTTTTTTTTTTTCCTTTTTTTTTTTTTTTTGAGATGGAGTTTTGCTCTTGTCACCTAGGCTGAAGTGCAATGGTGTGATCTTGGCTCACTGCAATCTCTGCCTCCTGGGTTCAAGCGATTCTCCTGCCTCAGCCTCCCAAGTAGCTGGGATTACAGGCACATAGACCATGCCCGTTAATTTTTTTATTTTTAGTAGAGACAGGGTTTCACCGTGTTGGCCAAGGCTGGTCTCAAACTCCTGACCTCAGGTGATCCACCTGCCTCAGCTTCCCAAAGTGCTGGGATTACAGGTGTCAGCCACTGTGCCCGGCCACAAAGTTTAATTCTTTAGTAAGCTGACTCCTCAGACATCTCTCACCAAATGAAGTCTTACAAGTCTAAGAATAAATTTTCTCTCCCAGATCCCATGAAGCTCTAACAAGTTCTAGTCTGAATCATTCTGATTACTGGCCACAGTCTCTTTTTTTTTTTCCTTTTTTCTTCATCCTCTTTAGATGTATGGTGGCATGAGAGGCATGAAGGGATTGGTCTATGAAACATCAGTTCTTGATCCTGATGAGGTAAGACATCTTCATGTCAATTACTAATAATCATTAAGTTTGTGCAAATATGCAAACCGTGGATTAGACCAGTAAGGGTAAGCACAAAACAGAGCACCTAGCTTCATATATTGGAAGGTAGAGAAGACATATGTATGGAATAATTGAAGAACAAATTTACCTTTTAAATATATCAACTAGTAAAAATAAAAGTACAAAACCAGAAATAAGTTATGTGAAGATTTAAGCTTTAAAAGTTCTGTTCTGGGCCAGGTGCAGTGGCTCACGCCTATAATCCCAGCACTTTGGGAGGCTGAGGCGGGCAGATCATGCGGTCAGGAGGTTGAGACCGTCCTGGCTAACACAGTGAAACCCTGTCTGTACTAAAAATACAAAAAATTAGCCGGGCATGGTGGCAGGCATCTGTAGTCCCAGCTACTCGGGAGGCTGAGGCAGGAGAATGGTGTGAACCCAGGAGGCGGAGTTTGCAGTGAGCTGAGATCGCGCCACTGCACTCCAGCCTGGGCGACAGTGTGAGACTCCGTCTCAAAATATATACATATATATTAAAAATTATATTCTGGGCTAGGCATGATGGCTTGCCCCTGTAATCCTAGCACTTTTGGAGGCCAAGGTGGAGCATTGCTTGAGGCCAGAAGATTGGGACCACTCTGAGCAACATAGCAAGACCCCACCTCTACAAAAACAATAATTAATTAACATAAAAAGTCCTACTCTAACTTGTTGTAAGGTCTGATGAGTAAGACCAGTCGTGTGACTTCCAGGCTATAAACTTGAGTTGTAATTCTCTCTCTTCTCTCTCAAGGGCATCCGTTTCCGAGGCTTTAGTATCCCTGAATGCCAGAAACTGCTACCCAAGGCTAAGGGTGGGGAAGAACCCCTGCCTGAGGGCTTATTTTGGCTGCTGGTAACTGGGCATATCCCAACAGAGGAACAGGTAAAGCAGAAGGATGTTATTAGCTCTTCTCATTCCCCTTCTTCATTGCCTTTCTCTAATCTCAGACACTTAATGCTGATTCGGCATTTATAGAGATGTGTAGTGAGGGGAAGGAATTAGAGCAGAGTTCTGCTGTGTAAATGGATTGGGTTGAACTCTCTTGGGTTTTCTTTACTCAGATGTTGCTGTCCTTTTTTATTTTTCTCCTTCCTTGTCCTTGCTGGTGTTCTGAGCACTGTCTGTTTTTCCACAGGTATCTTGGCTCTCAAAAGAGTGGGCAAAGAGGGCAGCTCTGCCTTCCCATGTGGTCACCATGCTGGACAACTTTCCCACCAATCTACACCCCATGTCTCAGCTCAGTGCAGCCGTTACAGCCCTCAACAGTGAAAGTAACTTTGCCCGAGCATATGCACAGGGTATCAGCCGAACCAAGTACTGGGAGGTAGGAAATTTGGGTGGGGTGATCGGTGTGTGATGGGGATTCAAAAGACTTGAGTGAAGGGAGGGAAAAAATATAGAATCTTCAGAAAAATTACCTCCGAATTAATCAGAAACTAACTTAACAAATTTTCATTGGAGGCTTGTTTTTTGTCAGTTGTTGGAATTACAGAGCTAAGTAGAGCATGGTTTCTATCACCAAGACTGGTTAGGCTGACACACGTGTAAAAAAAGAAATTATTAAAATTCCATAGTCGGCCGGGCACAGTGGCTCATGCCTATAATCCCAGCAATTGGGGAGGCCAAGGCGGGCATATCACGAGGTCAGGAGTTCAAGACTAGTCTGGCCAATATGGTGAAACCCCATCTCTACTAAAAATACAAAAATTAGCCAGACGTGATGGTGGGTGCCTGTAATCCCACCTACTCAGGAGGCTGAGGCAGAAGAATCACTTGAACCTGGGAAGTGGAGGTTTCAGTGAGCCGAGATCGCACCACTGCACTCCAGCCTGGGCGACAGAGTGAGACTCCATCTAAAAAAAAATTCCATAGTCTTGCTGTAACAGAGGTATGTACACACGGCTGTTGAAACGGAAAAGAGACCTAGGTAGGTGGCTCACGCCTATAATCCCAGTGACTCATGAGGCTGAGGTGGGAGGATTGCTTAAAGCCAGGAGTTTGAGATCAGCCTGGGCAACGTAGTGAGATCCCATCTGGACATAAAAAAGGAAAAAACAAGAAAAGAAAAGGATGTGACTTAACTGCAGGGTCCCTGAGGAAGGTTTCACAGAGCAGTCTCACGCTAGCGCCAGAGGGTCACTTTCCCTCCCCATCTTCTTCAAATACAGAAAACTTTGAGAAATCTTACAAGTTGGGAGAACAGCAGTTGCAACTCTGGAGTCTAGGAGGACTAATGCCAGTCAGTCATGTTCTCAGCTAGCCAACCTAAGATACCCATCAGGAGTGGGAGAGTGGTTAGTATCCTTGGAGTAGGCTCCAGATCCAGAAACAAATGAGCTTTATTCTCTGAAAATGAAAAGTGTCCTTAATAGTTTACAACTCTGGTTAGGGTATGGAAAGATTGTTTCTTATCCCAATGCATAGTACATAATTCCTTCCATCCTCTTCTAGTACCCCACAAACTCAAACACTGGGTAAAAGTACAAATGATCTGGCTAGGTTTACAGGAGAATGTACCATTTTCTTTTGTTTCTTTTTTTTTTTTTTTTTTTTTTTGAGACGGAGTCTCGCTCTTTCACCCAGGCTGGAGTGCAGTGGCGCGATCTCGGCTCACTGCAGGCTCCGCCCCCCGGGGTTCACGCCATTCTCCTGCCTCAGCCTCCCGCATAGCTGGGACTACAGGCGCCTGCCACCTCGCCCGGCTAATTTTTTTTCTTTGTATTTTTAGTAGAGACGGGGTTTCACCGTGTTAGCCAGGATGGTCTCGATCTCCTGACCTCGTGATCCGCCCGCCTCGGCCTCCCAAAGTGCTGGGATTACAGGCGTGAGCCACCGCGCCCGGCCTTTCTTTTGTTTCTTATTTGAAGATAGGTAGTATAGGAACAGAAAATTTTCTTTTTACAAAGCAGGTACATTAAATGATTTTTGGCCAGGAGGTGCCAGCCACCAGGAAGGCCCTAAAGAGTTCACTGTGGTGCAAGACACAGAAGAGCATGATCCACTGCTCTGATGCAACCCCCTTGGGTCCTTGGCAAATCTAGATTCATTTAGTTGGTCAATATTAATTCGGCACCAACTGTGTGTAGGGAATTCTGTTTGCAGTTGAGGAAGACAGAGAGCATTTAAAATTGATATTAACTTGGTTGGCATTGGGGAGTTGGTATCAGAATGATGCAAAATATATACATTCACACCACATAAAGCATTTATTTATAAAGGCTTATTTATAAACACTTTAGGTGGTATGAATGTGTATATTTGTACCTGCACACATTAGCAGGTACAAAAGATCATATAATCTTAATATTTTATTTTTCATTTTCTTTATTTTATTTGTTTTGAGATGGAGTCTCGCTGTCACCCAGGCTAGAGTGAAATGGCATGTGAGCCACTGTGCCCAGCCATTTTTATTTTTATTTTTTTAGAAATAGGTCTCTCTCTAGTCACCCAGGCCAGGATGCAGTGGCATGATCATAGCTCACTGTAACCTCGAACTCCTGGACTCAAGTGATCCTCCCGCCTCAGCCTCCCAAGTAACAAGGACTACAGGCACATGCCACCATGCCTAGCTGGCATTACAGGCGCACACCACCACTCCTGCCTAATTTTTGTGTGTGGTTTTTTTTTTTTTTTTTTGAGACGGTGTCTTGCACTGTCGCCCAGGTTGGAGTGCAATGGCACGATCTTGGCTCACTGCAACCTCCACCTCCCAGGCTCACACGATTCTCCTGCCTCAGCCTCCCGAGTAGCTAGGATTACAGGCGCACACCCCCACACCCGGCTAACTTTTTGTATTTTTAGTAGAGACAGGGTTTCACTGTGTTGGCCAGGCTGGTCTTGAACCTCTGACCTCGTGATCTGCCCACCTCGGCCTCCCAAAGTGCTGGGATTACAGGCTTGAGCCACTGCGCCTGGCCTTGTCTTTTTAATAGAGACAGGGTTTCACCATGTTGGCTAGGCTGGTCTAGAATGGCTGGTGGAGAACTCCTGACCTCAGGTGATTCGCCCACCTCTTCCCAAAGTGCTGAGATTATAGGCGTGAGCCACCATGGCCTTTTTGTTTGTTTGTTTTGTTTTGTTTTTTTGAGATGGAGTCTCACTCTGTTGCCCAGGCTGGAGTGCAGTGATGCAGTCTCAGGTCACTACAACCTCTGCCTCCTGAGTTCAAGCGATTCTCCTGCCTCAGCCTCCCCAGTAGCTGGGACTACAGGTGCACACCACCACGCCTGGCTAATTTTTGTTTTTTGTTTTTTTGTTTTGTTTTTGTTTTTGTTTTTTTTGAGATGGAGTCTCGCTCCGTTGCCCAGGCTGGAGTGCAGTGGCGTGATCTCAGCTGATTGCAAGCTCCGCCTCCCTGGTTCAAGCGATTCTCCTGCCTCAGCCTCCCGAGTAGCTGGGACTACAGGCACCCATCACCATGCCTGGCTAATTTTTTGTATTTTTAGTAGAGTCAAGGTTTCACCATGTTAGCCAGGATTGTCTTGATCTCCTGACCTCGTGATCCACCCGCCTCGGCCTCCCAAAGTGCTGGGATTACAGGCGTGAGCCACCGCGCCTGGCCTTGTTTTTTTTGTTTTGTCTTGTCTTGTCTTGTTTTGTTTTGTTTTGTTTTGAGACAGAGTCTCGCTCTGTCGCCCAGGCTGGAGTGCAGTGGAGGGATCTCCGCTCACTGCAAGCTCCACCTCCCGGGTTGACGCCATTCTCCTGCCTCAGCCTCCCGAGTAGCTGGGACTACAGGCGCCCACCACCACGCCTGGCTAATTTTTTCTATTTTTAGTAGAGACAGGGTTTCACCGTGTTAGCCAGGATGGTCTCGATCTCTTGACCTCGTGATCTGCCCACCTCGGCCTCCCAAAGTGCTGGGATTACAGGCGTGAGCCACCGTGCCCGTCCAGGCCTTGTGTTTTTAATAGAGACAGGGTTTCACTCTGTTGGCCAGGCTGATCTCGAACTCCTGACCTTGTGATCTGCCTGCCTCGGCCTCACAAAGTGCTGGGGATTATAGGAGTGAGCCATGGTGCCCAGCCTTCTTGAGCTTTTAAGGAGTTTTTTTACATATACCTTAAGAGGATGATCTTCTGCACGAACATTTCTTCTATAATAATTTCCATTAGGCCGGGCGCAGTGGCTCACGCTTGTAATCCCAGCACTTTGGGAGGCCGAGGCGGGCGGATCACGAGGTCAGGAGATCGAGACCACGGTGAAACCCCGTCCCTACTAAAAATACAAAAAATT
>NW_026652288.1:48682321-48696928 GCF_009828535.3 Hylobates moloch
GTCGCTCAGGCTGCAGTGCAGTGGCATGACCTCGGCTCACTGCAACCTCCGCCTCCCAGGTTCAAGCAATTTTCCTGCCTTGGCCTCCCGAGTAGCTGGGACCACAGGCGCACGCCACCACGCCCATCTAATTTTTGTATTTTTAGTAGAGATGGGGTTTTGCCTTGTTGGCCAGGATGGTTTCGATCTGTTGACCTCATGATCCGCGTGCCTCAGCCTCCCAAAGTTCTGGGATTACAGGCATGAGCCACCGTGCTTTGCCTGTTTATCAGCTTTTTAAAAAGTGGCATGGGCTGGGTGCAGTGGCTCACGCCTGTAATCTCAACACTTTGGGAGGCCGAGGAGGGTGGATAACCTGCGGTCAGGAGTTCGAGACCGACCTGGCCAATATGGTGAAACCCCATCTCTACTAAAGATACAAAAAATTAGCCAGGCATGGTGGCGCACGCCTGTAATCCCAGCTACTCAGAAGGCCAAGGCACAAGAATCGCTTGAACCCTGGAGGCGGAGGTTGCAGTGAGCTGAGATCGCGCCATTGCACTCCAGCCTGGGCGACAGGGTAAGACTCCGTCTCAAAAAATAAAAGTGGCATGAGTTAATAACGTAAGCTAGGTAATGCTTCTTGGCTACGTGGGTGACCTTGTGCAAGTTAACTTAGCTAAGCCCCAATTTCCTCATCTATAAAAAGAGGTATATGTTACCTTACAGGATTATTGTAAGAAAAGAAAAAGTAATACTGCAAATAATATAACTAGCACAGTACCTGTTGCATAGTAAGTGCTTAAAGAATGGAAGCCTCGGCCAGGTGCGGTGGCTCGCTCCTGTAATCCCAGAACTTTGAGGGGCCAAGGCGGGCAGATCACCTGAGGTCAGGAGTTCAAGACTAGCCTGACCAACATGGTGAAACCCCCCTCTACTAAAAATACAAAATTAAGCCAGGCATGGTGGTGCATCCTGTAATCTCAGCTACTCAGGAGGCTGAGGCAGGAGGATGGCATGAACCCGGGAGGCAGAGCTTGCAGTAAGCCGAGATCGCGCCACTGCACTCCAGCCTGGGTAACAGAGCGAGAATCCATCTCAAAAAAACAAAAAAGAATGGAAGCCTTTGTTATTAAACAACTGTTGAATATCACTGTTTGATCCTTGGCACATACAGTGAATTTTCTTTGAAAGATGGAACATAGAATTCATTATTAAAACCTAGTGTCTTTTTTTTTATTTTTTGAGATGGAGTCTCACTCTGGTCACCCAGGCTGGAGTGCAGTGGCACGATCTCGGCTCACTGCAAGCTCCACCTCCCAGATTCATGCCATTCTCCTGCCTCAACCTCCCGAGTAGCTGGGACTACAGGCGCCTGCCACCACACCCGGCTAATTTTTTGTATTTTTAGTAGAGACGGGGTTTCACTGTGTTAGCCAGGATGGTCTCGATCTCCTGACCTCGTGATCTGCCCGCCTCAGCCTCTGAAAGTGCTGGGATTACAGGCATGAGCCACCGTGCCCAGCCCCCCTTTTTTTTTTTTTTTTTTGAGCCACCGCACCTGGTCTTTTTTTTTTTTTTTTTTTAAGACAGAGTCTCGCTCTGTGGTCCAGGCTGGAGTGCAGTGGCACAATCTCGGCTCACTGCAACCTCCACCTCCCGGGTTCAGGCAATTCTCCTGCCTCAGCCTCCCAAGTAGCTGGGATTATAGGCGCCTACCCACACCACGCCTGGCTGATTTTTTGTATTTTTATAAGAGACCAGGTTTCACCATGTTGGCCAGGCTGGTCTTGAACTCCTGACCTCAAATGATCTGCCAGCCTCAGCCTCCCAAAGTGCTGGCATTATAGGCGTGAGCTGCCGTGCCTGGCTGTAAAACCTAGTGTCTTAACACATTGAACGTCAAGTCATGGTGTAGTGAGAAAGATCATGATTAAACATATCAGAGGGCCAGCCATGGTGGCTCACACCTGTAATCCCAGTACTTTGGGAGGCCAAGGCAGGCAGATCACCTGAGGTCGGGAGTTTCTAGACTAGCCTAACCAACATAGAGAAACCCCGTCTCTACTAAAAATACAAAATTAGCCGGGCATGGTGGCACATGCCTGTAATCCCAGCTACTCAGGAGGCTGAGGCAAGAGAATCACTTGAACTTGGAAGGCGGAGGTTGCAGTGAGCTAAGATTGCGCCATTGCACTCCAGCCTGGGCAACGAGAGTGAAACTCTGTCTCAAAAAACCATATCAGAGTTCAAACTTGACTTTGGCATTTAACCTAATACTATGAGCCTTAGTTTGCTCATCTTTAAAATGGCAGTCATTATATACTTTGTAGTAGTAAGCGTTGGGAATAATGTTTTAGTGTACATTAGATGGTATTACAAATCACTTAGTGCCTGGGTCATAATAGTTATTCGGTGAAATGGTTATGATTGTTATTCTCTACTTTCAAACACACTCAATATATAACAACCCATCATATAACTAACCATCAACCCAAATAGCCCCAATTCATGGAGGACAGACAATATCCCTGCCTAATTCTTCTTTGCTGATAATTCCTTTTTTTTTCTCCATCTTGCTCCCCTTCTGTCAGTTGATTTATGAAGACTCTATGGATCTAATCGCAAAGCTACCTTGTGTTGCAGCAAAGATCTACCGAAATCTCTACAGAGAAGGCAGCAGTATTGGGGCCATTGACTCTAACCTGGACTGGTCTCACAATTTCACCAACATGTTAGGCTATACTGATCATCAGTTCACTGAGCTCATGCGCCTGTACCTCACCATCCACAGGTAAGCTAGACCTAGCAACCATAGCCACTAGGTGCCTCAATTGGTGGGAAATTTTTTTTTTTTTTTTTTTTTTTTGAGTCAGAGTCTGGCTCTGTCCCCCAGGCTGGAGTGCAGTGGCACCATCTCGGCTCACTGCAAGCTCCGCCTCCCAGGTTCACGCCATTCTCCTGCCTCAGCCTCCCGAGTAGCTGGGACTACAGGCGCCCGCCACCACGCCCTGCTAATTTTTTTGTATTTTTTTTAGTAGAGACAGGGTTTCACTATGTTGGCCAGGATGGTCTCGAACTCCTGACCTCGTGATCCGCCCACCTCGGCCTCCCAAAGTGCTAGGATTACAGGCTTGAGCCACCGCGCCCGGCCGGTGGGAAATTTTTTTAAAAGCTCCTTTATGTTCTCATCTTCTGAGAACAGGTGATAGGCAGCAAGAAGACAGAAACGTGGCATAAAGGATGATACAAGGCAAGAAAGGGGTCTAGTAAGCAAGGTCAGGAGGCCTAAAGAAATTATTGTAACCATGCTAAGAACAAGATGGTGCTTCTGGCTGGGAAAAGGTACTAGCTGCTCACATTAGATGGTCCTTCAGCTTTCCAGGAGCTCCCTCTTTGGGGCCATTGCTATTAAAGCTAGGTTGGAGTCATGGAGCAGAGCATACAGGCATCATCAACCAGTAACCTCTCCAGCTCTGTGGATGAGTGAACAAAAGCTGGTAATGAGATTAGGATGCTTTTTTGGTTTTTTTTTTTTAGATGGAGTCTTGCTCTGTCGCCAGGTTGGGGTGCAGTGGTGCAATCTTGGCTCACTGCAACCTGCACCTCCAGGTTCAAGTGATTCTGCTGCCTCGGCCTCCCAAGTAGCTGGGACTACAGGTGTGTGCCACCACGCCCACCTAATTTTTGTTATTTTTAGCAGAGACGGGGTTTTACCATGTTGGCCAGGATGGTCTTGATCTCTTGACCTCATGATCCACCCGCCTTGGCCTCCTAAAGTGCTAGGATTATAGGCGTGAGCCACTGTGCCTGGCCAAGATTAGGATGTCTTTTACAAGAGTTTAGGTATAACTGACTGGCTATAGGCTGGCATGAGCCCATAACTAGGCTAGTAAGTGGCAAATAAGAGAACAGCAAGGTTTCCATAATCTGCTCTTTCTTTCTCCCCTTGGCTCTCCCTTCTTACTTCCCCACAGTGACCATGAGGGCGGCAATGTAAGTGCCCATACCAGCCACTTGGTGGGCAGTGCCCTTTCAGACCCTTACCTGTCCTTTGCAGCAGCCATGAACGGGCTGGCAGGGCCTCTCCACGGCCTGGCAAATCAGGTAAGACTATTCTTTTTATTTTCCTGCTACATGTTTTCCTTACCCCATGCTTTGTTTCTGATCTTGCCATTCTCTTCTGGCATATGTATTAACATTCCCTTTTTTCCCAAACCTTACCCATAGGAAGTGCTTGTCTGGCTAACACAGCTGCAGAAGGAAGTTGGCAAAGATGTGTCAGATGAGAAGTTACGAGACTACATCTGGAACACACTCAACTCGGGACGGGTAAGCAGAGATGCTTAACAACTGGGAAAGAAACCAAGACCCAAGTTCTGCAATTTGGAAGAATTAATAAGAAAAGAATGAAAGATGTCCCTAAATTAGAGATTTTTTTTTTTTCTTCATTTATCTACCTTGAAGAATTTAGAAAAGAATTTCTAGGTGGGTACAATGGCATGCACCTGTAGTCCCACCTACTTGGGAGGCTGAGGCAAGAGGATTGCTTGAGGCCAGGAGTTTAAGGCTGCAGTGTGCTAAGATCGCTCCTGTGAATAGCCACTACACTCCAGCCAGGACAACACAGCAAGACCCCGTTCTCTAAAAAACAATTTTAAATAGGTTGAGTGTGGTGGCTCACGCTTATAATCTTAGCACTTTGGGAGTCCAGGGTGGGTGGATCACTTGAGCCCGGGAGTTTGAGACCAGCCTGAGCAACATAGACCCTATCTTTTTTTTTTTTTAAGACAGAGTCTTGCTCTTGTTGCCCAGGTTAGAATGCAGTGGCGCAACCTCAGCTCACTGCAACCTCTACCTCTCAGGTTCAAGCGATTCTCCTGACTCACCCTCTGGAATAGCTGGGATTACAGGCATGCGCCACCATGCCCAGTTAATTTTGTATTTTTAGTAGAGACGGGGTTTCTCCGAGTTGGTCAGTTGGTCAGGCTAGTCTAGAACTCCCAGCCTCAGGTGATCTGCCCACCTCGGCCTCCCAAAGTGCTGGGATTACAGGCATGAGCCACCGCACCCAGCCAGACCCCATCTTTGCCAAAAAAAAAAAAAAAGCCAGGTGTGTTGCTGTGCACCTGTGGTCCCAGCTACTCTGGAGGCTGAAGTGGGAGGATTGCCTGAGCCTGGGAGGTCGAGGCTGCCATGAGATGTGATCATGCCACTGCACTCCAGCCTGGGTGACAGAGTGAGATCCTGTCTCAAAAAATAAAAGAATTTCTACTGAGAATACTATCTTTTTTCCTCACTCTTTACAGGTTGTTCCAGGCTATGGCCATGCAGTACTAAGGAAGACTGATCCACGATATACCTGTCAGCGAGAGTTTGCTCTGAAACACCTGCCTAATGACCCCATGTTTAAGTTGGTTGCTCAGCTATACAAGATTGTGCCTAATGTCCTCTTAGAGCAGGGTAAGGCCAAGAATCCTTGGCCCAATGTAGATGCTCACAGTGGGGTGCTGCTCCAGGTAAGTCCTCCTTTCCCTCTTTTCCCTCTAATTTGTACCAAACCCTATTGTTATCTGCCATGCACAAAGTCAATTAACTCCTAGTCAGAGCAAGGAGTTCCCTCACAGAGCATTTTGATAAAGTTGACTATGAGAGGGTTGGGGATTGGGGTTGCTCTGTTTTCAGAATCCCAATTGCTATACTTTTCTCAGTGTCATTTCTATTTAAGGTTGACTGGGCTAAGTCCTTGGAGAAAAACGGAAAATTGAGCTTTTAAGGTTTCTATCACCCAGGACTTGTACATGCCACTGCCTCTGCCTTAAACAAAATATTTTTCTCTTCTACCTTACAGTATTATGGCATGACGGAGATGAATTACTACACGGTCCTGTTTGGGGTGTCACGAGCATTGGGTGTACTGGCACAGCTCATCTGGAGCCGAGCCTTAGGCTTCCCTCTAGAAAGGCCCAAGTCCATGAGCACAGAGGGTCTGATGAAGTTTGTGGACTCTAAGTCAGGGTAAAACTGGAGACTGGGGGAAAGTGACTACCAGAAAGTGAGGAAGCCTAAATAAAAAGTATACTTTTGTTTCAGGGGGCCTTTAAAGACTTAAGGTTAAATTATATCTGAGGCACTGATATGTTTGAGGTTAAAATATAAATTAAGACTTTAAAAGATGAAAAATGGTCCCTTCCCTAATAAGCTCCCTTCCCCTGCCTGGTATGAGTTGCCCATCATAGGCATGGTCCTGGAGGATGACCAGGACTAATGCATGTGGTATGAGTAGGTTTGGCCCCCTCACTATCTCTAGAGTGAGAATCTGGCTCCTGTTTCCATGGGTCAAAGCCGGTTGCAGAGAATCTGCAGTCACTTCAGAGCTTTAGCTTCTTCTCTGCCAAGCCCTCAATAAGCCAGCAAACCAGGACTCTGCCCCTTCTGTTTCCATAGGAATCATGTTGGATAGTCATCTGTACCAAGCCCCTTGGCCCTCTCCCATGCACACAAACACCTCCTAGCAAGACCTGTTGGTTAGCTGGACATGGTTTGGCAATTTTTTTATACTACCAAGTGACCATAAAGGCATGGCATTTGTTGTGACCGGCACCCCATGTTTGATTTCTTTTTTAAAAACTATCCAATTAAAATTAAGGTCTGGGAGTGTTCTGTTTCCCATTACTTTAATACTCACCTCCTCCCAGACTTTCTACACCTGTTACACCTCAGGCTGAGGATGTTCTAGACCTCCCTCTCTTGGTCCCTACTAGAGACCTCTCAGCAGATCTGTGGGCCCAGTCATTGGGTTTTATCAGTGCTTAATGTGAACTAAGTTTTTTACTTCCACAGAATACAAGCCACTACCTTCTGACCTCCCCACCCCGCACCAACCCCCATCTTTTAATATGCTGTGGGGCATAGAACAGGGACTCTGGAATGACCAGCATGATATTTTCAGAGTCTTGTCCCTGGGGTATTAGCACCTCTTTTTGAACAGAGAATTGATTCAAGATTGGACATGGTCTCCTCTGATTATCAGGTACTGGGGCTGAGGGCATTAAAAATAGTAAGCCTTGGCCGGGCGCGGTGGCTCACGCCTGTAATCCTAGCACTTTGGGAGGCCGAGGTGGGCGGATCACAAGGTCAGGAGATGGAGACCATCCTGGCTAATACAGTGAAACCCCGTCTCTACTAAAAATAAAAAAAAAAATTAGCCAGGTGTGGTGGTGGGCGCCTGTAGTCCCAGCTACTCGGGAGGCTGAGGCAGGAGAATGGCGTGAACCCGGGAGGCGGAGCTTGCAGTGAGCCGAGATCGTGCCACTGCACTCCAGCCTGGGTGACAGAGTGAGACTCCATCTCAAAAAAAAAAAAAAAAGTAAGCCTCCCTCCTCGTCCCCTGCCTCAAGAAATTGCCTCCTTAATTATCAACATCTTTTTCCTCCCTTTCCCTGAGAGCTCACAGTACAATGTTTGTTTCAGAAGCCTCATTAGCACAGGTTTTCAGCAACTCAGAATGCTCTACTTCTTTTTCTTTGAGAAAGGATTTTGATACACTCCTGCTGTGCCCCCATCTTTCCTCCAAACTCCTGCCTGTGTTTGTGTGGATACCCAGTCCCAGAACCACACTGTTGAGTTGGACACACTGTAAACCCCTGGGTAACTGTGAAGTCATGATGTAGACTTCAGGTTGTTCTGTACAAAATGCAAAATAAATGTTTTTATTAACAATGCTTGAGCCTACTATTAAATAAGGCCTGGAAGAATCTTTATTATGAGGTAAAGACTCTGGCTAGCAAGATCCTGAACTTAGTGGGTTATAAGTAAAGTAATCTGTATCCATTTATCTTTAGGCAGGTTTGGCTTTCTTTTACCTTAACCAGAGGAAAGCCTCCCTGAGAAATTTCCAGAGGAGATTTCTGTCCTTCCTCAAGGTTAGGAAGTCCTTGATGTTTAGCCCCTAACCTTGCTAATTTTGTTGTAAAGTAACATACTCAAGGGCTATAGCTGAGATTCTCACTTGCTTATGTGACTAATCCAAGAACTGGTCTAGCCCACTGAGAGAAAGGAACAAACTGTACCAAGGACGAATGGGCTAGTACTGCTACCTCAGGACCAGAGCCGCTAGAGGGCTCTGGTACTTCTTGGAGTGCCTGCTCTTTACAGCTTCTCTGAAGGAGGTCCCAAAAATAACAAGAGGTGGTCCTGAGGGCATCACATATATGGGAGGTCCGAGACCAGATGATTCTGTCCTGAGATCCCTGCTGCAACTGACCTTCTGAAAAAGTCTATAAATAGACAAGGGGGTGGGTACTAGGTCCTGGCTTGTAGAATGTGCTACTATAGTTAGCAGGGACACTGTGTCCAAGAGGCCTTCTTACACCTTCACTCCCCCAGGAAGAGAAGCCATAACTTCCTTCTACTCTACTATATCTACATTATTGCCCCAAGAAACAATATAATAAAGCCAAATTCACACTGTCACAATTTATTGAAATTTTATAAAAACTCAGGCCAACTGGAAGAATAAGGTACAACTCAAGAGTACAAAGACAACTCCGTTTCCATTCAGTACTTTTCTCCTTGGCTGTGGTGGTAAGAAAGCCCCTTGCTCTCTAGTAGCCAAGCAGCATGGACTTACAGTCTTAAAATGAGGCTTTATGTATTTCAGGCTGGAGGCAGGTTGCCTTTTCTCCTGAGGAATCTCAGGCAGTGTAAAAGTTACTTACCACTCAGTACCTCTGTGCCAGAAGAAAAGCTCAATTGATTCAATCCTTAGAAAAGTTACTATCGTCCCCTGGTCAGACACTAAGGTGTCTTGATAAGGTCCAGAGACAACCACATAGTCCTTATTCTAATTCATAGTGAAAAGGCTGCAGGCATATAGTGCTCCTACGATGGGCCTGACCCTTTCCTAAGCACATCTCATTTCCACATCCTTTGCCTTCTCTTTCCCCCAACATTTCCAGCCAGCATAGAACCCAATTTCTGGGGAATTGAGAGGAGAAACAGTATTATGAACACAGACTCCTTTCAATTAGAACAGGAGCCAAACCAAATAAATAAGAGAATTGCATAGGGAAGTGGGGTAGAAGGGAGGTCAGGGAGCAATCCCTTGCCTCAAGTCTGGTGCACCTCATGGAACATCAGTTCACGGGGGATGGCTGTTTCTGGACCAAACTTGGTGGCTGCCCGACGCTCAAAGGCAGCAACATTCTGTTTGACAACCTCATCAAAAAACATGGTGGCCAGCTGGGAGTGCAGCAGAGAACGAAATTCAAAGGAAATCTGGGAATGGGTAAGAGACAGTCAGAAACTTCCAGACCATGTTGGATAGTCCCTGGCCAAATGCAAGGAAACTGTTCCTCAGTGCCTTTTCTCCCCCCTCCCCATCCAGTTCGTTGGATCCCCATAAGAGCCCTAACTTGGGACTGAGCACAGAGTACAAGTCTGACACAAGCTCAGACTGACTTGGGAAATGCTAGCTATACTTAAAGAATAACCCTGTCAGGTCCATGCAGTGGCTCACGCCTGTAATCCCAGCACTTTGGGAGGCCAAGGCGGACAGATCACCTGAGGCCAGGAGTTTGAGAGCAGCCTGGCCAAAATGGTGAAACCCCATCTCTACTAAAAGTACAAAAATCAGTCGGGCTTGGTGGCGGGCTCCTGTAATCCCAGCTACGTGGGAGGCTGAGGCAGGAAAATCGCTTGAACCCGGGAGGTGGAGGTTGCAGTGAGCCGAGATCGTGCCATTGCACTCCAGCCTGGGTGACGGAGCAAGACTCCATCTCAAATAAATTAATAACCCTGTCACAGTACCCCAACCCTTCCTCATACCCAGTCCTCGTCCTCTGCTACACAACCTCCTGACTCACCGAAAAGTCCACAGTGCAGGTTCGGGGATAGGCAGGAATACCAGGGCTGAATCGCCAAATGGTCTCTAAGTGGTTGAAGAGCTTGCCATCAGTACAAACAGCCTAGAATAGGGTAATCAGGTAGTTAAATAACATTACTAAGTATAGGATACAATATAAAGGAATTGAAAGCCATTTTCCTTCTTTTCTGGTACTAGGGAAATACTTGACACATGGACATAAAGTCATTACAAGGAAGGCCAAAATAGCACTTTTATATGAAACTGCTAAAAACAAAAAATCTTGTCAATCCCTCCCATACAGGCCTCACCTTGACCATGTGAGGTTTGACCATGGAAACTGCAGAGGTGTAACGTTCCATGACAGGTGGAAAGCCAACCTCCAGCTGGGCTTTCAAGTGACCCGTACGGCTGGATACCACCAGAGACTTCTTACACCAGGGCACAAACTCACGATACTCCTGGACATTGGACACCACCTCATACATCTCCTGCATTGAGTACCTAGGAGAAGAAGAATCACAGGCCAAGGAGCTGCCAGCTGGGTCAGGTTCCTCCTTGCTATAGGTCCCTAATTCATACCTTTGCCCACTAACCATGCACCTTCAGGAACCAGAGATCCCAAATAAGCCTGGATGAATAACTTCCCAAAAGCAAATGTGTAAATCCTTATGATATTGTTATCTTATATTTTGCAGTTTACAGAATGCTTTTGCATTCATTGTTTATTTTGATTTTAAGAGGGACCATCTAGGGAGAACAGAGGCTGTCAATTTTACTGGTGATCACACAAGGATCAGATACCAACTCTTAACAATTTTTTAACAATGTGGCCTTAGGTAAATTACCTGTGTCTCCATTTTCTCACCTGATTTATATAGGTTTATTGTGAGAATTAAATGAGAAATATCTATGTAAAACATCTAAGTCAAGCTGCTAGCATGTAGCAAGTGCTCGATAAGTTAGCTATTATGCTCAAAGTATACTAAAAAGGTTACGCTGCAAATTTACACATACTATGTACCCATAAAAAATTTTTTTAAATGGTCACCAGAAAAATACACCCTGTTTTTTGTTTGTTTTGTTTTTTGAGACAGTCTTGCTCTGTCGCCCAGGCTGGAGTGCAGTGGGGCAATCTCAGCTCACTGCAACCTCTGCCTCCCAGGTTCAAGCGATTCTCCTGCCTCAGCCTCCCAAGTAGCTGGGATTAAAGGCGCCCGCCACCGCGCCAGGCTGATTTTTGTGTGTGTGTGTGTGTGTTTTTTTTTAGTGGAGACAGGGTTTCACCATGTTGGCCAGGCTGGTCTTGACCTCCTGACCTAAAACGATTGGCCCGCCTCAGCCTCCCAAAGTCCTGGGATTACAGGCGTGAGCCACCGCACCCAGCTACGCCCTGTTAAAGTATAGTCCAACCCTAGTCTCATTTCACTTAAGCACATGCACAGCAACCAAGAAGGAAGAAATTAAGGTCGGGAGGGTGGCAGGGGAGGATTGAGGATCAGTATTGTAGCTGGGGAGGGGGATGGCTAGGGATGAATCTTGCCCACCAATGATACCCTGACATTCTTGCCTGGACATGGTTAATTTGGAGGGAAAGGGGAAGTGGAAGGATGCAAGGCAGAGAATGCTTACCCCATGATTCTACGCTCGGAGTAAGCCTTTCGCTTGTTGGTGAAGGGAGCAGCAAATCCCATGAAGGAACGGCTGGAAGGTAAGCCAGCCTCAGCCGCCAAGATCTGGGCAGCCCGAGGAAAGAGGAGGCTGCAGGAGGTCAGAAACCTAAGGCCAAAGGAAAGAGGAGCCAACCTTAGTTGGCTACAAAGAACTACAACCTAGTTCTTTGTAATCCTCTATCATTTGTAGGTGAAGGAGAAGAAGAGTGCATCCCAGACGAAGGTCGTCCAGACAAGCTTTCCCCCCAGCACCTGCTGCAGCCTGCTAGGCTCTCTCTGGCCAGGGAGTCACGAGTGCAAAAGGTCGAGGGCAGCTAAGGACAGGGCTGGGGGCGGGGGGGGGGGGGGGTGAGAAAAAGCGGGGTGTGTGGGAAGCGCCAGTTGCCTTTGACTGGGCCTACGCTACTGCTGAAAGCTAAGACTCTTAAGGAAGCATCACTGTCCCCGGGGACCCCAGGGCGCCCGCGAGGGCCCAGACTCTAGAGGTTGGACACTCACCCCGAGAACTTCCCTTCTCGTACAGCTTGCAAAAGCATTATCCAAAGCTCTACATTAGCTCCCAGGGCATGATTGCTGCCAGTCCCCGCCGCGCCTGCATCCCAGTATAGCACCCCTCCACCGCGGAACCCCGGGGTCCGCAGCGACCCCCTGCCCTCAGCCGCGGTCGCCTCCCTCTCACCTCATTGGTCGCGGCGGCCGCAGAGGGCCTGGGGGCGGGGCTGGGTGCGCGCCCGGGCGGAGCGACAGCGGGCAGCAGCGCTCGGCTGCCGCGCGCGTCCCAGCCGGGACCCGCCGCGAGCCCGCCCAGGCCATGCGCGCGACCCTGCCTGGCCCTCTAAGTTCTGACGCGGGCTGCGCCCTCCTCACTCCAAAGGCAGAGCGGCAAGAGGCAGCGGCCGGGCTGGTTCGGGACCTCGGAGCGCAGGGGCGACGGGAGGCGGCAGCACCTCTCGCCTTGCTCCCGTCCAGGCTGCCGGGTAGGCTAGAACTGAAGCCGGGACCGCTGCTCCCGCTGATCTCGGTACCCCCACGTCACGCTGTTGCCATGGCTCGGGCCTGGGAGAGGAAGGAAGGAAGGAAGGGGACAACGCCGCCTGTCGGGAGATGTAGTTTCACACCTCTGGCGAGAAAGGGCACTGGGGTGTGCGTTTGAGAAGCTGCAAAGATGGTTCAGGGGACTGAGGTCGCCTGTGGTCACAGGACCCGATACGTAGGCACAGAGGCGACTTCGTGGGCGTGTCTACCGCAGATATCTGTAGATCCTCTGAACGCCGCTCTTAGCGCCTTAAGTTCTCTAGAGGGACAGGGTGAATAGGATAAATGTATATATGAAAGGGAGTTTATTAGGAAGAATTGCTTCACAGGATCACAAGGTAAAGTCTCATATTAGGCCATCTGCAAGTTGAGGAGCAAGGAGGCCAGTGGTGGATCAGTCCAAGTCCCAAAACCTCAAAAGTAGGGAAGCCGGCAGTGCAGCCTTCAGTTTGTGGCCAAAGCCCTGAGAGCCCCTGGCAAACCACTGGTGTAAGTCCAAGAGTCCAAAAGCTGAAGAACTTGGAGTCTGATGTTCGAGGGCAGGAAGCATCCAGCACGAGAGAAAGATGAAGGCCGGAAGACTCAGCAAGTCGGCTTCTTCCACCTACTTTTACTTTTATTTATTTATTTATTTATTTATTTATTTATTTATTTAAGACAGAGTCTCGCTCTGTTGCCCAGACTGGAGTGCAGTGGTACGATCTCAGCTCACTGCAACCTCCGCCTCCCAGGTTCAAGCGATCCTCCTGCCTCACCACCCCCGCCCCGCCCCCCTCCCCAGTACCTGGGATTACAGGTATGTGCCACCACACCCAGCTAATTTTTGTATTTTTAGTAGAGATGGGGTTTCGCCATGTTGGCCAGGCTGGTCTCGAATGACCTTAGGTGATCCACCCGCCTCGGCTTCCCAAAGTGCTGGGATTACAGGTGTCAGCCACCATGCCTAGCCCTGCCTACTTTTTCTAGCGTCGCTGGCAGCGGATTGGATGGTGCCCACCATTGAGACTGGGTCACCTTCTTCCAGTCCACTGACTTAAATGTTAATCTCCTTTGGCAACACCCTCACAGACACTCAGGAACAACACTTTGCCTCCTTCAGTCCAATCAAGTTGACGCTCAATATTAACCATCACAGAGCCTTTATCATATTCAGCCTTGTTTATAGTTAGAAGCACTGTTAATCTTTGTAGCTTCCACAAGTGGTTAGTGCTGAGTTCTACATTTTTTTTTGAGACGGAGTCTCGCTCTGTCGCCCAGGCTGGAGTGCAGTGGCGCAATCTCGGCTCACTGCAAGCTCCGCCTCCCGGGTTCACGCCATTCTCCTGCCTCAGCCTCTCCAAGTAGCTGGGAGTACAGGTGCCCGCCACCACACCCGGCTAATTTTTTGTATTTTTAGTAGAGAGGGGGTTTCACCGTGGTCTCGATCTCCTGACCTCGTGATCCGCCCACCTCGGCCTCCCAAAGTGCTGGGATTACAAGCGTGAGCCACCGCGCCCAGCCTGTTCTACATTTTTGGGAAAGGAGATTAACATTCCAAGCTCTGGGCTAAGATTGCATAGTTTTTACCTTTAATTTTTGTAGAAAGAAGTCGAGGTAGGAAGAACCAGATATTCTTAGGACAGAGAACCATCTTTGTCTGAAAAGTGTGCACTTGATGAAGAGTGAGACCTCACAGACAGAAACCCAGGCAATTAAACATCACTATACTACTTTTCATGACTCAAGGAGAAGAAAAAATGCTCTTGGCTAGGCATGGTGGCTCACTCCTGTAATCCCAGCACTTTGGGAGGCTGAGGCAGGTGGATCACTTGAGGTCAGGAGTTCAAGACCAGCCTGGCCAACATAATGAGACCTTATCTCTACTAAAAATACAAAAATTAGCCAGGTATGGTGGCGGGCGCCTCTAATCCCAGCTACTCAGGAGGCTGAGGCAGGAGAACTGCTTGAACCCAGGAAGTGGAGGTTGGAGTGAGCTGAGATTGTGCCACTGCACTCCAGCCTGAGCAACAGCAACAGAGCAAGACTCCATCTCAAAAAAAAAAAAAAAAAAAGAAA
>NW_026652288.1:48701928-48706847 GCF_009828535.3 Hylobates moloch
CATAGTGAGACCTTGTCTCTCCAAAAAGAAAAAAAGAGAGAGACTAGGCCGGGCGCAGTGGCTCACACCTGTAATCTCAGCACTTTGGGAGGCCGAAGCAGGCGGATCACGAGGTCAGGAGATCGAGACCATCCTGGCTGACACGGTGAAACTCTGTCTCTACTAAAAATACAAAAAGTTAGCCGGGTGTGGTGGCGGGCGCCTGTGGTCCCAGCTACTCGGGAGGCTGAGGCAGGAGAATGGCGTGAACCCGGGAGGCGGAGCTTGCAGTGAGCTGCGATCCCGCCACTGCACTCCAGCCTGGGTGGCAGAGCGAGACTCCGTCTCAAAAAAAAAAAAAGAAAAAAGAGAGACTAAGACTAGAACTAGGTGGGTGCAAGAGAATGGTGGTGCCTGCTGTTGAGTTTTAAGAAATTCATGCTATTACAGTACAAGCCTTTCCTCTGCTTGCTTTCTAAATCTTCAGTCAAGCTCTCCACTTTCAGGAAATCTTTCCCTGAGAAGTGTTGTATGTGGTGGTTATGCGAAGGGGCAGGGGATGAAGTAAATAAAGACTGTGTTGCAGCCAGGCATGGTGGCTCATACCTGTAATCCCAGCACTTTGGGAGGTGAAGGTTGGTGGATCACCCAAGCAGCTCGGGAGTTTGAGACCAGCCTGGGCAATATGGTGAAACCTTGTCTCTACAAAAAATACAAAATAATTTAGCCAGGCGTAGTGGCACATGCCTGTAATCCCAGCTACTTGGGAGTCTGAGTTGGATCACCTGGGCCCAGGAGGTTGCAGCTGCAGTGAGCCGTGATTGCACCACTGCACTCCAGTCTGTGTGACGGGAGTGAGACCCTGTCTCAAAAAAAAAAAAAAAAAAAAAAAAGACTGTTGCAATGCTGGTCTAATTAATGTGGAAGAAACATCTGGTCTAGAAACAGGGAAACTCTTGGGCTGCGCACGGTGGCTCACGCCTGTAATCCCAGCACTTTGGGAGGCCAAGGCGGGCGGATCACGAGATCAGGAGATCGAAACCATCCTGGCCAACGTGGCAAAAACCCATTTCTACAAAAAATACAAAACACGTCCAGGCGCAGTGGCTCACTGCATGTAATCCCAGCACTTTGGGAGGCCGAGGCGGGTGGATCACAAGGTCAGGAGATGGAGACCATCTTGGCTAACATGGTGAAACCCTGTCTCTACTAAAAATACAAAAAATTAGCTGGGCGTGGTGGTGGGCGCCTGTAGTCCCGGCTACTCGGGAGGCTGAGGTTGAGGCAGGAGAATGGCGTGAACCAGGGAAGCGGAGGTTGCAGTAGGCCGAGATCACGCCACTGCAGTCTAGCCTGAGCAACACAGCGAGACTCCGTCTCAAAAACAAAACAAAACAAAATAAAACAAAACAAAAGCCAGATGTGGTGGTGCGCACCTATAGTCCCAGCTACTTGGGAGGCTGTGGCAGAGAATCACTTGAGCCCGGGAGGCAGAGGTTGCAGTGAGTGGAGATTGTGCCACTGCACTCCAGCCTGGGCGACAGACGGAGACTCTGTCTCAAAAAAAAGGCTGGGCGAGACAGCTCATGCCTGTAATCCCAGCACTTTGGGAGGCCAAGCAGGCGGATCACCTGAGGTTGGGAGTTCAAGACCAGCCTGACCAACAAGGAGAGACCTCATCTCTACTAAAAATACAAAATTAGCCAGGCGTGGTGGTGCATGCCTGTAATCCCAGCTACTCGGGAGGCTGAGGTAGGAGAATCACTTGAACCCCAGAGGCAGAGGTTGCGGTGAGCCTAGATGGCGCCATTACACTCCAGCCTGGGCAATAAGAGCAAAACTCTGTCTCAAAAAAAAAGTTTAGGCCGGGCGCGGTGGCTCAAGCTTGTAATCCCAGCACTTTGGGAGGCCAAGGTGGGCGGATCACGAGGTCAGGAGATCGAGACCACAGTGAAACCCCGTCTCTACTAAAAAATACAAAAAATTAGCCGGGCGTGGTGGCGGGCACCTGTAGTCCCAGCTACTCGGAGAGGCTGAGGCAGGAGAATGGCGTGAACCCGGGAGGCAGAGCTTGCAGTGAGCCGAGATTGCGCCACTGCACTCCAGCCTGGGCGACAGAGTGAGACTCCGTCTCAAAAAAAAAAAAAAAAAAGTTTGAGCCCATCTTCTCTGGATTTCAAGTAAGCAAGAGCCATTGGGTGATCATCAAAACCCATTTTTAATAAGCTGTTCTGGCCGGGTGCGGTGGCTCACGCTTGTAATCCCAGCACTTTGGGAGGCCGAGGTGGGCGGATCACGAGGTCAAGAGATCGAGACCACGGTGAAACCCCATCTCTACTAAAAATACAAAAAATTAGCCGGGCGTGGTGGCGGGCGCCTGTAGTCCCAGCTACTCGGAGAGGCTGAGGCAGGAGAATGGCGTGAACCCGGGAGGCGGAGCTTGCAGTGAGCCGAGATCGCGCCACTGCACTCCAGCCTGGGCGACAGAGCAAGACTCCGTCTCAGAAAAAAAAAAAAATAAGCTGTTCTACCTCTATAGCAGTTAGTACTACCAATTCAAAATAATTATTGACCAAATGAATATGTTTTATTATTTACTGTGGGCGGCAAGCCACCCAGGCGCCAAGGCAAGAGACTGAGGACACGAGCTGTTCCAGTATAATAAAATATAAAACAAGAATAGTCATACCAGATATAGATCTTAGATATGATTATATATGAATATCATTAATCATTAGTTGGTAGTAATTACTCTTTATCCCAATATTATAATAATCCCTGCTCTATAATCATAACCTAGGAAAAACCAGGCCATACAGAGATAGGAGCTGAGGGGACATAGTGAGGTGTGACCAGAAGACAAGAGTGTGAGCCTTCTGTTATGCCCGGACAGGGCCACCAGAGGGCTCCTTGGTCTAGCGGTGACGCCAGCATCTGGGAAGATGCCTGCTGCCAGGCGGACCATGGTCTAGCGGTAGCAAAAGGTGTGAAGGAACAACACCCGCTACTTAGCAGACCGGGAAAGGGAGTCACTTTTTCCCCTGGGGAGTTTAGAGAAGACTCTGCTCCTCCATCTCTTGTGGAGGGCCTAACACCAGTCAGGCTTTCCCACAGTTATCCGGAGGCCTAACCGTCTCCCTGTGATGCTGTGCTTCGGTGGTCACGCTCTTAGTCCACCTTCATGTTCCATCCTGTACATCTGGCTCTGCTTTCTAGATAGCAGTAGTAAATTAGTGAAAGTACTAAAAGTCTCTGATATGTAGAAATAATGGCGTAAGCTGTCTTTCTCTTTGTCTTCTCTCTCTCTCTCTGCCTCGGCTGCCAGGCAGGGAAGGGCCCCCTGTCCAGTGGACACGTGACCCACGTGACCTTACCTGTCATTGGAGAAGACTCACATTCTTTACCCTGCTCCTTTTGCTTTGTATACAATAAATAACAGCGAAGCCAGACATTCGGGGCCACTACCGGTCTCCGCGCATTGGTGGTAGTGGTCCCCCAGGCCCAGCTTCCTTTTCTTTTATCTCTTTGTCTTGTGTCTTTATCTCTACACTCTCTCGTCGCTGCACACGGGGAGAGACCCACCGACCCCGTGGGGCTGGTCCCTACAATTTATCTATTTAATTTTTGAGACGGGGGTCTCACTCTGTCACCCAGATTGGAGTGCATTGGTGTGATCTCGGCTCACTGCAACCTCTGCCTTCCAGGTTCAAGTGATATTCCCACCTCAGCCTCCCAAATAGCTGCGACCACAGGGGCACACTACCACATTTTTGGTAGAGACAGGGTTTCATCATCTTGCCCAGGTTGGTCTCGAACTCCTGAACTCAAGCAATATGTCCACGTTGGCCTTCCAAAGTGCTGGGATTACAGGCGTGAGCCACCATGCCTGGACTATAAATGTGTTTTGTCAACTTTTCTTTTTTTTTTTTTTTTAATTTTGAGATAGAGTTTTGCTCTTGTTGCCCATGCTGGAGTGCAATGGCGCGATCTTGGCTCACTGCAACCTCGGCCTCCTAGGTTCAAGCGATTCTCCTACCTCAGCCTCCCAAGTAGTTGAGATTACAGGCATGCACCACCACACCCGGCTAATTTTGTATTTTTAGTAGAGACGGGGTTTCTCCATGTTGATCAGGCTGGTCTTAAACTCCCAACCTCAGGTGATCCGCCTGCTTGGCCTCCCAAAGTGCTGGGATTACAGGCATGAGCCACCGTGCCCGGCCGCCACCTTTCCTTTTATCCTCTTCCGTGAAACCCCAAGTCGGGTGATGATCTCACTTATTTTCTTTCCTAATATCTCTTCTTTTCACTTCTGCACTCCCGAGTGAGCCTGTTAAAATGTCCACATCCCCCAGTCCTCTTCTCCACTACTGTAGTACAGTGCCTCCTTCCAGTTCACAAATAGTAATCTGGAGCCACCTTCAGATGGGCACATCACCTTAAGGACAGATTTACTCTTTCCAATTCCACTCTCTTGTCCAGCCCCACCCGCCTCTGACTAAGGGCTTATACATGTGAGACAGCTGCTTTGAATGAGGAGTAAGGATCTGGTTGGTTAAAAGACAGAAATTAACAGGGATACATAACTGAACTGTGACCTCATTATCACTCTGCCTTAACCGAGTTGACTGCTACAGAATCCCCAAGGTCCAATAGGCCTACCAAGCCAATTTGCTTGCTTCCCCTACTAATTAGTTTAACTAATTACTGCCATTTAAACTTTCCTAGTTTAGTCCCTATACTTGAAACAACCGATTTCTTCCCATGTCTCCACCATTCTACATCAATAACTTCCTTCAAGTACTGACTCAAAACACACCTCCTCCAGCAAGACCCCCTTGACTGAATCCTTCCTTCAACACTACTCTGAACACATAATGCCATTTAATCTAGCATGTATCCTATATTCTGTAGTTGTTTCACATGTATTTTTTTTTTTTTTT
>NW_026652288.1:48706947-48756280 GCF_009828535.3 Hylobates moloch
GTTTCACCGTGGTCTCGATCTCCTGACCTCGTGATCCGCCCGCCTCGGCCTCCCAAAGTGCTGGGATTACAAGCGTGAGCCACCGCGCCCGGCCTGTTTCACATGTATATGTATGTTCATCTACTAAGTTATAAGCTCCTCACAAAGAGACACCATTACTTCTAATTTTTGACCTCCCGACCAGTTAGTACAGGGCTGTACATCGGGTGAGTCCTCACATTTAGTCCTCACATTTGTCAGAAGAAGGAAAACTGAGGCTTAAAAATAGGCAGCCATCTGTCTAGAGTTACCCAAATATGAATACTTGTAGTTCAATCCAGAAGGACTGTCCATATAAGAAGGTTTTATCACCACTTCTGGCCTCCTCCTCCCATACCCTGTGTGTCTCCCTGAGCCCTGAAAGTATCAGTGTTCCCTACCTCAAATCCTTTTTTTTCCTACTGGGAAATCCTCTTTCGGTGCTCTAAATAATATTAAAAATAACTCTTCTAGTCCGTCCTCCTCCCTCCAGTTGCCCAGAGAACCAGGCTGGCAACCTCTCTTGTTCACCTCCATCCCCTAGCCAGATCCCGGCACGTGACCCCAGCTCAACCCGTGACTCCAATTCCTCAGGTTACCTAGAGTTATTTTGGGCAGTGGATACCATGTATGCCCCTCCTCCTTATCCTCTGGGCCATATCCTAGTTTAGCCCTTCCTGGAAGGCCCATCATACCCAATAGCCAAGTCCCAACACCCGTATCCATTTGATCCTTTGCTACCTTTGGTTTCTTTTTTTGTTTGTTTGTTTGTTTGTTTTTTTTGAGACGGAGTCTCGCTCTGTCGCCCAGGCTGGAGTGCAGTAGCGCAATCTCGGCTCACTGCAAGCTCCGCCTACCGGGTTCACGCCATTCTCCTGCCTCAGCCTCTCTGAGTAGCTGGGACTACAAGCGCCCGCCACCACGCCCGGCTAATTTTTTGTATTTTTTAGTAGAGACGGGGTTTCACTGTGGTCTCGATCTTCTGATCTCGTGATCCACCCGCCTCGGCCTCCCAAAGTGCTGGGATTACAAGCTTGAGCCACCGCGCCCAGCCTTGCTACCTTTGGTTTCTGCTGCTTCTTCTTCATCATCATCAATCATCAAATATTAAATGCCTGTTTCTCTATACTGATATTCTCGAGCTTAAAAAGAACTATACCTGGCCGGGCATGGTGGCTCATGCCTGTAATCCCAGCATTTTGGGAGGCCGAGGCGGGCGGATCACGAGGTCAGGAGATCGAAACCTCCTGGCTAACATGGTGAAACTCTATCTCTACTCAAAGTTAGCTGGGCATGGTGGCGGGCGCCTGTAGTCCCAGCTATTCGGGAGGCTGAGGCAGGAGAATGGCATGAACCCCGGAGGCGGAGCTTGCAGTGAGCCGAGATCCCACCACAGCACTCCAGCCTGGGCGGTGACAGAGCGAGACTCGTCAAAAAAAAAAAAAAAAAAAAAAAAAGGTGAAATGAGAAACAAAGGTGTACAATTTAACCAGATTGTGGCAGTATAAACTAAGTATGTAAGTGTTATGGAGAACTAACAAAAGGAAAAGAGCCTATGAGCCAGGGGAGACATCCTGGAAGAGGTAAGTTTAAATTTCTTTGTAATTTTTGTGTGTGCATGGAATCACGGAGTGATTGCTCCTAAGCAATATTTTAACTTTTATTTTCAATATGGTAAAAATTTTTAAAATTCTAAAAGGTATATAGTGATAGGTAAATTTCTCTCTCATTCCTTATTTCCTGTACCCCCGTTTTTCTTTCCAGGAAAAAAGGACTGTTACTAGTGTCTTAAGTATCTTTCTAGCAGGAAAGCAAAGGAAGGCTTTTTTTTTTTTTTGACACGGAGTCTGGCTCTGTCACCCAGGCTGGAGAGCAGTGGCTCGATCTCGGCTCACTGCAACCTCCTCCTCCCCGGTTCAAGTGATTCTCCTGCCTCAGCCTCTCCAGTAGCTGGGATTACAGGCATGCACCACCACACCAGCCTAATTTTTTATATTTTTGGTAAAGATGGGGTTTCACCATGTTGGCTGGGAAGTCTTTTTTTTTTTTTTAAATAGAGTTTCGCTCTCTTTGCCCAGGCTGGAGTGCAATGGCGCGATCTCGGCTCACTGCAATATCCACCTCCCGGGTTCAAGCAATTCTCCTGCCTCAGCCTCCCAAGTAGCTGGGATTACAGGCGCCTGCCACCATGCCCGGCTAATTTTTTGTATTTTTAGTAGAAACGGGATTTCACCATGTTGGCCAGGATGGTCTCGATCTCCTGACCTCGTGATCCGCCAGCCTTGGCCTCCCAAAGTGCTGGGATTACAGGCGTGAGCTACCGCGCCCGGCCAGGGAGCCTTTTTTTTTTTTTTTTGAGACAGAGTCTCGCTCTGTCGCCCAGGCTGGAGTGCAGTGGCGCACGATCTGGGCTCACTGCAAGCTCCGCCTCCCAGGTTCACGCCGCCATTCTCCTGCCTCAGCCTCCCAAGTAGCTGGGACTACTTGCGGCCGGGAAGGCTTTTTTGAAATGTATTTTCGCCGGGAGCGGTGGCTCACGCCGGTAAGCCCAGCTCTTTGGGATGCCGAGGCGGGTGGATCACCTGAGGTCAGGAGTTCGAGACCAGCCGGACCAACATGGTGAAACCCCGTCTCTACTAAAATACAAAAATTAGTTGGGCAGGGTGGCGGGCGCCTGTAGTCCCAGCTACTTGGGAGTCTGAGACAGGATAATCATTGAACCCGGGAGGCGGAGGTTGCAGTGAGCCGAGATCGTGCCACTGCACTCCAGCCTGGGCGACGAGAGTGAAACTCCGTCTGAAAAAATCAAATAAAATGTATTTTTATTTTTTAATTTTTTTCCTCTCCCCGCAGTGGAGGACTTTTATATATGAAGCCTTGACAGGACGCCAGCATGCTGCCCTTCGTCCATTTCGGGTTCTCTTCAATGTGTATTGAGTTGTGAAACTCTAAACAGGACCCTGGATCACCTTTTATAAATTGTATCAATTTTTCAATCTCCACTTTTCGTCTTCCTCCTTTTCCGTTTCTGGGTTGAGATGACCTCCATTCATTTCTTCTCTAATTGACTGCTCTCTGGCCTCTCCATTGGAGGAGGGGAAGCGCCACATGCTGTTCTGGGGAGAAATTGTTGAGTGTTTTCCACTTTAACCTTGCAATGGAATCAGTAAGGAGTTGCAAAATGCCCCTTCTGTTGGTCTTGGCGGCCTTTTTCCAGCTGCCAGTTGTCATGGCCTCTTTGTGGGTGTTTTCTGCAGTAGAATCCTCCTTGGGGTTTCTCTGCAGTTTGAGCACTTTTGCTATTTCTTCTCTACCCAACTCACGCCTCCGCCAGTGGAGACACACGCTTTCCCTCCCTCTGGGGCTATTGCCATACATAATTCCCAGTTCTCCACCCGCCAGCTCCCCCTAGTCTGTGGGGGATTTCGGGGTGTGGAATCGCTGACGGGAGGAGTTAGCTCGGGCGGGAGCATTGTGGGCTGGGTAAGATCTGGCCAGCCGTTCTCGGTCCTCAGTTTAGGAAGCACCGCGGGACCAAGGCCCAGGTTTCCGCTAGGGTCTTGTGGGGAACCCCTTGGGCCGCCAGACTGGAGCGGAGAGCACAGCGCGGCCAGCTGCGTGAGCCAGGGAGCCGGCGCGCGAGTTCGGAGGTGCAGGGGCTGCTGGGGCAGCCAGGGTGGGGCGGAGGGCGCTGCGGCCGGAGTCCGTTTGCGCGGGGAGCGCCGGGACCAGGACGGCCGCCAGGGAGCGCTGCGACCTCCAGCTCGCCCGCCCCCCGGTAGGCGGGGCCGCGCTCTCCCTGCAGCCGCCGCCGCAGCCGCCGCCTGGGCCGCTCCGTGTCCCCGGTGGAGCCGCCGCCGCCGCCGCCGGGAGCTCGATGCGGACGGAGCCCGGGCCGAGCCATGGGGATCCTCAGCATCACGGACCAGGTCAGCCCTCCTGCCCTTTCCCGCTTACTCCTTCCAGGGCTCGGCGCTGCCGCCACGCGAGCCCGGGGATGTGCGGCCTAGGCTGGGCCCTAGCCCGGGGCTCCCGCAGCTCCCGCCCCGCCCCATGCTGCGCTCCCCTCAACCGAGCTGGTGTCCTTGGGGACCTGGCAACCGGCGGAGGCACCGCGGGAGCCCGCTCCAGCCAGAATCCCCAGAGTGGAGCCCCTCCACGGACTCCCCCCACTCAAACCTGGGTGCTCCCCCACCCCCACCCCCACACTGGTTCCGCTCCGGCTCCAGACTGCTCTCAGAATGCCGGTTCTCTCTGCAGCCGCCCCTGGTCCAGGCCATCTTTAGCCGAGATGTGGAGGAAGTGCGTTCCCTACTCTCGCAGAAGGAGAACATCAATGTGCTGGTGAGTTGGGAGCAGGGAGGATGGCGAGACCGGAATCCTGGCTCCCGTGTTCTGGACCCCTCCCCACCGGTGGGGCGGCTCCGTGTCTCCTCTGCTCAGATGAGGCCGCAGTTCTTTCCATCCTGGAGTGAAAGCCTACTCTGCATTTGGGGATGGAGAGCAGGTCAGGCTTGGAGCCCAGATCACTTGGGCTGGGGATGCCCAGGAACGTTGTTCTCTTCTCAACCTCCGGAGTCTGCAGCGCCCCCACCCCTCCTGGAAAAAGGAGCCGGCTTCTCAGCCCATTGGCCCTGACTCCACCCTCCCTAGGTGCTTGCCTTTGACTCCCAGTACCGGGACTTAGGACGCTGCAGAAACTATGGGAAGAGGTTGTGGGGAAGGGCCTGGAGCTCTGAGGCTTGGGCTGGGGTTCTTGATAGCCCCCTCACCCCGCGCCCATAGTCCCTCCTCTTTTTTGCCTTCCCAGGACCAAGAGAGGCGAACTCCATTGCATGCTGCTGCCTACGTAGGCGATGTCCCCATCCTCCAGTTGCTACTGATGTCAGGTGAAAGTGGGGAGCTGGAAGGTGTGGCACATAGGGAGGGAAAGGAGGGGAGGAGTCTTTTTTGATATTCAAGGATTGCTCTCCTGGGCTTGGTCCAGGCGAGGCTCCAGCTCCATTCAGATTTCCTGGCCTGATTACTGGCTTCCTTCATACCCCCTCCCCACCTTCCATCAAAATAGGAAATTATATCCCCACAGGTGCTAATGTCAATGCTAAGGACACACTGTGGCTGACCCCTCTTCATCGTGCTGCTGCCTCCCGAAACGAGGTATGCACCCCACCTTCTTTTACCCTTTCAAAAAGGATAAGTTGCTTAAAGGTGGAGGTTAAGGGTTAAGGAGCCTCAGTCCTCAGCCCTACAAGCTGTTCTACCCCAGGTAGTGAGGAGATCAAATCTTGGCCCCTCCCTCCTACCCCTAGAACTGGCCGGTAAGGGGGCTGAGTGCTGCCAGCTGATGTGACTCAGGGAGAGCTTAACACTGGGCTGGCAGACTGCGGGGGCCCTGCTGCCAGGCCTGAGTGACTCATCCCTCCCTGGGGGGCCACCTTGAGTCTGATTCCCCTCTGGGCACTGAGATTTCTTTCCTTGTGATGGGGGATGGGTATAGTAATCTGTTGCATCCTTGGCCCTCAAGCAGCTTGAAAGTTGACAGCACAGGGGCCAAACGTATTTCATCAGTTGGGTCCTTTATCCTATTCCCATCAGCCCTGAAGACAGGGAAAGGGGGACCTCCTCCTCAGTTCATCACTTCCCTGGCTCCAGCCACCAGGGGGAGGGGCCGAGGCCAGTGGGAATGAGGTGGGTGGTGGTTAGGAGGGGCATTTTAGCTCGGGAACCAGTATCTGTTTGCTTACTGAGATACTGAAAATAATTTTGGTGCCTATGAGAAGGCTAAAGAGGGTGTTCAGGGCAAGATGTAGCAAGAGCATTTAGTTTTCCTAGAAGTAGTGGGGGTTGGGATGTGTGGATCTCCACATGTGGATTTGTTTGGGAATGGATGTATGTGTGAGTGAAGATTTTCAGGGTCTAAGTTGGTGAGTCAGGTGGCTTGAAGAAGAGCAAAGGGTCCTTGTTTTAATCAGCAAGGTAAGGAAGAGCTTAAGTTCTAAGAAGATCCAGAAGATGGGAAGTAGGTATTCAGAGGCTAGGTATGTTGGAAAAATGAGAAGAGACTCTGCTGGGGAAAATGGGGCTGTAGATGCTATGCTGACCTATTCCTCCTTCCATTTCCTGTTGTTTTACCTCCTGCTCCCACTCTCTCTTTTGTCCCCTGCCCTCAACAGAAGGTGCTGGGGCTGCTGCTGGCACATTCAGCAGATGTGAATGCCCGGGACAAGCTGTGGCAGACACCACTGCACGTGGCTGCTGCCAACCGGGCCACCAAGTGTGCTGAGGCTCTGGCACCCCTGTTGAGCAGCCTCAACGTGGCTGACAGGAGCGGGCGCAGTGCTCTGCACCATGCAGTGCATAGTGGGCATCTTGAGGTGAGGACTGTTCCCATCCAGGCCCAGCTGGGGCTTTCCCTTTTCTTACCTTCCTACTCACCTTTCTCTGTTTCTGGGCCCTCAAGCCTGAAGGAGAAACAGCCCGGATGGTTATATAAACACTTAAGCTCAAGCACTAAATGAATGGTCAGACTAGATTAAAATTCTTAACTTGGACTTCAGGAGGTTGATAAAACCTTGGATTTTGTATGGAAAATATTTGCATACACGCCTTTCTGAAGAGAGTCCATGTCTTTCAGCACATTTGCAAAGACTTACAAGAGTTTAACAACCACCAGATCACCTGAAGAGACTCCCTTGTTTCCCTTAAAGTTCCAAATCTCTCCAGTATCTCCTCCTTAAGTGCCTGCTTCTGCTGTTCCCTCGAGTCTTCCAGGTTGTTTTGCTTATGGAAAAAGGCATTAGGCTGCCTCAGCCTTTTCAGGAGATGAGGCCTCTGCTCTTAGGTAGGTTGAGGGCACGAATCTGGCTCTGAACAGGTGTCTTTCATATCCTGATACAGACAGTGAACCTGCTCCTCAACAAGGGAGCCAGCCTGAATGTGTGTGACAAAAAGGAGCGGCAGCCTCTGCACTGGGCAGCTTTTCTAGGTGAGAGAGAATACACGGGAAAATCAGAAATTTGACATTTAGGATTCCTAGGGCAGGGATATGGGGTTGCAGCCTTTGAAGAGAGGAGTGCAGGGCCTTAGAGTTTACCTTCTACTTCCTTTAGAGTGTCTTCTCTTTTCTCAGGGCACTTGGAGGTCCTGAAACTGCTGGTGGCACGGGGAGCTGACCTCGGCTGCAAGGACCGCAAGGGCTATGGGCTGCTCCATACAGCTGCTGCCAGTGGCCAGATTGAAGTGGTGAAGTACCTGCTTCGGATGGGAGCGGAGGTCAGGGCTTTGAGCTCTGGGGTTGGGAACTATGGGCAGCAAGTAGGAGATTATAGTCTGTTACGGAGATACGAGGTATTGGGATGTTGGTGTAGTTTTGGGAAGTTGGAAGGACGTGGTGGAGAGGGTCTGAATAATGCTTACCTTAACCATAGTACCCTTAGTACCTTAGTACCTTGGGTCAGAAACCCGAGAGGAACTGAGGCAGTCGTTGGATTTCTGGGATCTGTAGGCTATATGTGCTGGCTTCTACTTTGTTTAAACTGATACCGCCTTACTGTCACCCCTGAATATCCAGATCGATGAGCCCAACGCTTTTGGAAACACAGCTTTGCACATCGCCTGCTACCTGGGCCAGGATGCTGTGGCTATTGAGCTGGTGAATGCCGGAGCCAATGTCAACCAGCCGAATGACAAGGGCTTCACGCCACTGCATGTGGCTGCAGTCTCCACCAATGGCGCTCTCTGCTTGGAGCTATTGGTTAATAATGGGGCTGACGTCAACTACCAGGTGCCTGAAGGGATAAAGCTTAGACCAGTGGGGAGCGAAACTTGGATCTAGGGGTCCTGACTGTATCTGGATAGCTCTCTTGGGGAATTATCCACTTGCTTCCTGGGGTAATCAGACCTTGCCAGGGACTCAGGAGAGAGTGGGCTAAGAAGGTGCCATATGACCCTTTTGTCCTTAGAGATATGTCCTTGGAAGGGAGGTAGGGCATTCTCTGTGCTTTGCACTGAAAAAAAACAAAAACAAAAACCCACCATGTTTCCACAGAGCAAAGAAGGGAAAAGTCCTCTGCACATGGCTGCAATCCATGGCCGTTTCACACGCTCCCAGATCCTCATCCAGAATGGTATGGACCTGGGAGACTTTGTGCTCTCATCCCCTCCTCCCCCAAGGAACTCATTTCTAGAATCTAGGGAGATTCCTAACTTCCTTCTCCTGCCCTCTTCCAGTAGGATAGGCCCTTGGAACTCTGACCAAGGGACCTGTGGAAATGGCCCTGCTCTGCCCGGCCCAGTCTCCTAAGGCCTAGAAACAGGATAAAACATGTAGAATCCTGGGCCTGGCACCTGATGCATAGTAGAAACTCAAATCGTGGCTAGCTCGCAAAAGTGGTCTTAAGCCTGAGGTCTGCCTGAGCTTGTGTGTGTGCATCCCCTCACAGGCAGCGAGATTGACTGTGCCGACAAATTTGGGAACACGCCACTGCATGTGGCTGCTCGCTATGGACACGAGCTGCTCATCAGCACCCTCATGACCAACGGCGCAGATACCGCCCGGTGAGTCAGGGCCCCGACTCCACTTCTGGGCTGCCCAGGTCTGCACAGACTGCTCACATCAACCATGGAGGCACAGAGAAGCTTGCCAAGGGGCACCTTGGAGAACCTCCTGCCCTGACTCTAGGGTGGTGGGGGGGCACAGAAGAGGTCTTACTTGGTCCCTCCTTGACCCAAGGACTGAGTCCCTCAACTTCTCTCTAGGCGTGGCATCCATGACATGTTCCCCCTGCACTTAGCTGTTCTCTTTGGATTCTCTGACTGTTGTCGTAAGCTTCTCTCCTCAGGTATGTGCTGATGGGCTGGGGATTTGCAGGTGTATAGGAGAGCAAAGGCCTTTCCCTCCCTGCTGAACACTCTCAGATGTGACCTGTGGCTGTTCTGTGCCTCCAGGTCAGTTGTACAGCATTGTGTCTTCACTCAGCAACGAGCATGTGCTTTCAGCTGGGTTTGACATCAATACACCTGACAACCTTGGCCGTACCTGTCTTCATGCTGCTGCTTCCGGAGGGTAAGTTCTCTTTCTCTCTCCCATGCTTTGAGCAGGGAGCTGGGCAAAGGTCTGGGTCCCTCATTCTTGCCTGCCCAGATCTATTCCCCCTCTCACAATGAAAGCAGTCGCAGCAGAAAGGCCTTGCTAGTTCCATCCATCCTTAGCCCCACCCTAGGCCTGTGGCTTCCCTTTGAGGCTGTAACTCTCTTAACACATCCTTCTTTTAGGAATGTTGAATGTCTTAATTTGCTGTTGAGCAGTGGAGCTGACTTGAGGAGGAGGGACAAATTTGGCAGGTATGCTAATATGCAGGGGTAAACATAGGGAATGTCTGATTAGAGAAACAAATGGTAGAGGGAGGAAGGGTTGAGATTGGAGAGTTAAATAAGGAGAATATTACAAAGCAGCATTTGGCTGCACATCTGATTGCATTCGGATCTGTCTCTGATTCTCTTCCTCACCCTCCTTCACTTCTTCCCCAGGACCCCACTGCACTATGCAGCTGCTAACGGTAGCTACCAGTGTGCAGTAACATTGGTGACTGCTGGGGCAGGTGTCAACGAGGCCGACTGTAAAGGCTGCTCTCCCCTCCACTACGCTGCCGCTTCCGACACTTACAGGAGGTGAGGCTACCAGTCTGGTCCTTCTCAGCCCCATTCACCTCCCTGAGCCTGGCCCTAACTTTCTCTCTCTCTTCCCCAGAGCGGAATCCCATACACCTTCCAGCCATGATGCCGAAGAGGACGAGCCACTGAAGGAGTCCCGCAGGAAGGAGGCCTTCTTGTGAGTAGCAGAGAGGGCCCCTGGGATGTGCTTTCCTGAACCCATGCAAGCTCTGGCCCTACTGTCCTCCTATCTAATCTGAACCTCTACCCTACACTGCTGCTGTCCTGCCAGTCAGCCAGCAGTGTGTCTTGAGCCCTCTGGGTATAGTCCAGAGTGGGCAAAGACAAAAGTATGAGATTGAAGCTCAGGAGCTTCAGGGAAAAAAAAATCCCAAAAGTATGAGACATAGTTCCTTCCCTGAAGGAATGGATTTTTTTTTTGGAGACAGAGTCTCACTCTGTTGCCCAGGCTGGAATGCAGTGGTGTGATCTCGGCTCACCACGCCCGGCCGGTCTTCTTGAGAGGATTAGAAAAGCTAAATGTACAAAATAATTTGTTTATTCCACAAGCATTAATTGAATATTTACTTACTAGGTTCCAAGTACTGTGCTAGATACTAAGGATAAAAGATGAGGCTGGGCGTGATGGCTCAAGCCTGTAATCCTAGCACTTTGGGAGGCTGAGGTAGGCAGATCACCTGAGGTTAGGAGTTCAAGACCAGCCTGACCAACATGGTGAAACCCCATCTCTACTAAAAATACAAAAAATTAACCAGGTGTGGTGGCGCACGCCTGTAATCCCAGCTACTCAGGAGGCCGAGGCAGCAGAGTTGCTTGAGCCAGGGAGGTGGAGGTTGCAGTGAGCCGAGATCACGCCACTGCACTCCAGCCTGGGCAACTGAACAAGACTCTGTCTCGAAAAAATTAAAATTAAAAATAGGCTGGGTGTGGTGGTTCACACCTATAATCCCAGCACTTTGGGAGGCCGAGGCAGGCAGATTATCTGGGGTCAGGAGTTCGAGACCAGCCTGGCCAACGTGGTGAAACCGCGTCTCTACTAAAAATACAAAAATTAGCCGGTCATGGTGGCAGGCACCTGTAGTCCCAGCTACTCGGGTGGCTGAGGCAGGAGAATCACTTGAACCAGGGAGGTGGAGGTTGCAGTGAGCCAAGATCAGGCCAATCCACTCCAGCCTGGGTGACAGAGTGAGACTCTGTCTCCAAAAAAAAAAAATAAATAAAATTAAATAAAAATTTAAAAAGAGGCTGGGCGCGGTGGCTCACGCTTGTAATCCCAGCACTTTGGGAGGCCGAGGCGGGCGGATCACGAGGTCAGGAGATCGAGACCACGGTGAAACCCCGTCTCTACTAAAAATACAAAAAATTAGCCGGGCGTGGTGGCGGGCGCCTGTAGTCCCAGCTACTCAGAGAGGCTGAGGCAGGAGAATGGCGTGAACCCGGGAGGCGGAGCTTGCAGTGAGCCGAGATTGCACCACTGCACTCCAGCCTGGGTGACAGAGTGATACTCCGTCTCAAAAAAAAAAAAAATTTAAAAAGGATGAATTGTCCCAAATTTCTGTCTTTTGAAAACTAATAATCTATTGGGAAAGCTAAATAAAAGGACACTTATGCATACTAATGTAAGATGTTAATGACAGGGGAAACTAGGTATAGAGTATGTGAGAACTCCCTATACTATCTTCACAATTTTTTTTTCTTTTTTTTTTTTTAATTAATTTATTTTGTAGGTCAGGGATCTCTTTATGTTGCCCACACCGGTCTCGAACTCCTGGGCTCAAGCAATCCTCCTGCCTCAGACTCCCAAAGTGCTGGGATTACAGATATGAGCCACCACACCTAGCCCAAAATTTTTCTATAATAATATTCTAAAACAAAAAGTTTATTTTTTGCTGGGCATGGTGGCACATGCATATATTCCCAGTTACTCAGGAGGCAGGTGCAGGTAAGGCAGGAGGATCATGCAAACCCAGGAGTTTGAGGCTGTAGTGCACTATGATCATGCCTATGAATAGCCACTGCACCCCAGCCTGGGCAGCATAGTGAGACCCCGTCTCTAAAGAAAACCCCACAAAAATCAGCTAGGCACAGTGACTCATGCCTGTAATCCCAGCACTGAGGTGGGAGGATTGCTTGAGCCCAAGAGTATGAGACCAGCCTGGCTAACACATAATGAGAACCCATCTCTATTTTATTTAATTAAATTTATTTATTTATTTATTTATTTATTTGAGATGGAGTCTTGCTCTGTCACCCAGGCTCTAGTGCAGTTGCGTGATCTCAGCTCACTGCAACCTCTACCTCCGGGGTTCAAGCGATTCTCCTGCCTCTTCCTCCTGAGTAGCTGGGATTACAGGTGCCTACCACTACGCCCGGCTAATTTTTTTTTTCTTTTTTTTTTTTTTTTTTGAAGACCAAGTCTCACTCTGTTACCCAGGCTGGAGTGCAGTGGCATGATCTTGGCTCACTGCAACCTCCACCTCCTGGGTTCAAGCAATTCTGTCTCAGCCTCCTGAGTAGCTGGGAATACAGGTGCACGCTGCCACACCCGGCTAAATTTTTGTATTTTAGTACAGATGGGGTTTCATCGTGTTGCCCAGGCTGGTCTCGAACTCCTGAGCTCAGGTGATCCACCTGCCTTGGCCTCCCAAAGTGCTAGGATTGCAGGTGTAAGCCACCATGCCCAGCCTAATTTTTGTATTTTTAGTAGAGACAGGGTTTCGCCATGTTGGCCAGGCTGGCCACGAACTCCTGACCGCAGGTGATCTGCCCACCTCAGCCTCCCAAAGTGCTGGGATTATAAGCGTGAGCGACCGAGCCAGGCCCCTGTCTCTATTTAAAATAAGTAAATTAAAATTTTTTTTTTTAAGATTTATTTTTTAAAAAAGGACACTAAAATCCAAGAGGCTCAGCTGTTACCTTCAGCAAGTTACTTCTTTATGCCTCAATTTCATCATCCACAGTAAGGATAAAAATAGTATCTACTTCATAGGATCTTTATGAGGATTAAATTATTTAATATACACGAAGTACTTAGAACTGTGCTTGACAGTAAGTGCTACTTTATTATTATTACTACTACTACAACTACTACTAAGGTATGAGAAGACTGCCAAGGGAGCACAGAGGAAGAGGCACCTTCCCCAGGGAAGGCTGGGAAAGGCCTCACAGAGGAGAGAAGCTGGGACTGAGTTTGAGATGAACAGGACTTATTCGGGTGGGCTGGGAGGAGAAAGCATCGTAGGGCAGGGGTTGGCGTGCCTGGAGGTGGGGAAAGCATGTTGGTCAGCGGAAGGCTGATAACTGAACATCATGCTCTAGGTTCTCTAGGAGAGCATTCAGAGGATAAAGGAGGGCATTGAAGCCAGAGGGGTTCAGGGCAGACCTTGAGAAGGTAAAGTGGGTCTGGAGCTGGCATTGGAGAATGGGTAGGATTTAGAGAACCTACCTAGAGCTGAGGATGGGTGGCGGCCAGGTAGGCCTGGAGGGGTTCCCTTGGTCCTCTCCTCTGGCCCTCCCAGAACTGTGCCCTCCTGGGCTGGGCCTGTCCCTGCCTCACAGTCTACCCCCGGCTCCTCAGCTGTCTGGAGTTCTTACTGGATAACGGTGCAGACCCCTCCCTGCGGGACAGGCAGGGCTACACAGCTGTGCACTATGCAGCCGCCTATGGCAACAGACAGAACCTCGAACTGGTATGTGTTGGGGCCCGGCCTGCAGGAGGGGAGGCAGGGGCGGGGCACAGGGTTTGTGGATTCCGAAACTAAGGGTTCAATCAAATGTGGTCTTTAGATCCAGAGGCTTAGTGGGGATTACTGCGAGTCGGGGACTGAGGTACTATCTTGGGAGTTCCAGAGTCTCAGCACCTACTTTCCTGTCCTTTGCAGCTCTTAGAAATGTCCTTTAACTGCCTGGAGGATGTGGAGAGCACCATTCCAGTCAGCCCTTTGCACTTAGCTGTGAGTCCCACGTCTTTTTCTGTTGCCTTCCTTGTCCTCCCTGTTCCCAGGCCCTAACAAAGGTGCCAGCACTTGTGAAGTTATCCTTGCTTCTGCCTTTTTGTGGGAGAGGGGATAAGCCCAGTGCAGGCTAGGAAGCCTTGAGGGGCCCAAGGAGCTTGTCGAGGACTAAGACCTTGAGCTTCCCAGGGACCCCAAGAGCAGAGAAGGGGAAGGGAGGAGCAGGGAAGGTCCCGAGCTGTGTGCACTGGTTGCCTGCGCCCCGCCAGGCCTACAACGGTCACTGTGAAGCCTTGAAGACGCTGGCGGAGACGCTGGTGAATCTGGACGTAAGGGACCACAAGGGCCGGACCGCACTCTTCCTGGCCACGGAGCGCGGCTCTACTGAGTGTGTGGAGGTGCTTACAGCCCACGGCGCCTCTGCCCTCATCAAGGAGCGCAAGCGCAAGTGGACGCCCCTGCACGCTGCTGGTTAGTGCCCACTTTAGGCTGCTGCCCTACCCTTGCCATGCCAGATCCCTCCTGGATGGGAATGGGGCTGGAAAGTGGAGTAGGGTGAGGAGAATGGAGACTTCAAGCCCTGATTCATAGCTTCCTATCCTCAGAGATTTCTCCATGGCCCAGGTCTTCCTATAACATTGACCCCAAGTCCTTTAGGCTTGACCTTGCCTCCCTTCTTCCTCCTGGCCCTGCCCTGACACGGGGTCCCTTTCCCCTAGCTGCCTCTGGCCACACTGACTCCCTGCACTTGCTGATCGACAGTGGGGAACGAGCTGACATCACAGATGTCATGGATGCCTATGGACAGTGAGTGTGGGCCAGGGTGGGGTGCAGGTTTTCGAGTCCTTGCGGGATCCTCACTTCTCCTCCTGCCTTTCTGTAGGACCCCACTGATGCTGGCCATCATGAATGGCCATGTGGACTGTGTACATCTGCTGCTAGAGAAAGGATCCACAGCTGATGCTGCTGACCTCCGGGGCCGCACCGCCCTCCACCGCGGGGTGAGTGAGCTTCTAGGGGGGATTGTTTGCACATGGGCCTCAGTGTGGGAGCATGGGACTCACCAGCAGTAGGGAATCCAGTTGTCTAGGAGGCAAGCCAGGATTTTGTGCCCAGTCTTTTTTCTTTTTTCTTTTCTTTTTTTTTTGAGACAGGGTCTCACTCCCATTGCCCAGGTTGGAGTGCAGTGACACTATCACAGCTCACTGCAGCCTTGACTTCCTGGGCTCAGGTGATCCTCGCACCTCAGCCTCCTAAGTAGCTGAAACTATAGGCACATGCCACCATGCCCAGCTAATTTTTGTATTTTTTGTAGATATGGGGTCTTACCATCTTGCCCAAGCTGGTCTTGAACTCCTGGGTTCAAGTGATCCCCCTACCTTGGCCTCCCAAAGTGCTGGGATTACAGGCACGAGCCACCAGGCCCACGCTGTGCCCAGGATCTTATTGAGCTTTGTGCTTGCTCCAGGATGAGTCCCTGATGTCCCCAGCTGATTTCCCTGATATCTGTGCTTTATTTATTATTATTATTATTTTTGAGACAGAGTCTCGTTCTGTCGCCCAGGCTGGAGTGCAGTGGTGTGATCTCGGCTCACTGCAACCTCCGCCTCCTGGGCAATTCTCCTGCCTCAGCCTCCCGAGTAGCTGGGATTACAGGTGCCTGCCACCACGCCCGGCTAATTTTTGTATTTTTAGTAGAGACAGGGTTTCACTGTGTTAGCCAGGGTAGTCTCAGTCTCCTGATGATGAGATCCACCAGCCTTGGTCTCCCAAAGGGTTGGGATTACAGGCGTGACCCACTGTGCCTGGCCAATATCTGTGCTTTGTAATCACGTACAACTGAGTGCTCACCACCCAGACTCTACCTGGGATACCCTGCTGGCCCCAACCCATCGCATAATGTCGCCACAACCTAGATCCTCTTCCGTGACCACCTGTCCTAAGCTGCCTCCTCCTCCCATAAGATTTTTTGATCCCTTGGTCTCCTTCTTCTCTCCATTTAGTCTTTCACTCCAGAGCTCCAGTGTTAACTCTTAGTATCCTGATTGTCTGTTGGCATAGAGAGAGTCAAGGAGGGAGATGTGGGTCCCTAATACTTAGAATTGTTGTTGTAAAGGGCTGGGCATGGTGGCTCACATCTGTAATCCCAGCACTTTGGAAGGCCAAGGCGGGCAGATCACCTGAAGTCAGAAGTTTGAGACCAGCCTGGCCAACATAGTGAAACTTCATCTCTACCAAAAATACAAAAATTAATTGGGTGTGGTGGTGCATGCCTATAATCCCAGCTACTTGGGAGGCTGAGACAGGAGAATTGCTGGAACCCGGGAGGCGGAGGTTGCAGTGAGCCAAGATCGCACCATTGCACTCCAGCCTGGGTGATAGAGTGAGACTCCGTCTCAAAAAAAAAAAAAAAAGGCCTGTAGTCCAGTGCGGAGAGGTGAGGCAGAGAATGGGTGAACCGGGGAGTTGCAGTGAGCCAAGTTGGCCATATACTCCGTCTCAAAAAAAAAAAAAAAAAGACAAGGATTGAGGCCAGTGGCTCGCGCCTGTAATCTCAGCACTTTGGGAGGCCAAGGCAGGCGGATCATGAGGTCAGGAGATCAAGACCATCCTGGCTAACATGGTGAAACCCCGTCTCTACTAAAAATACAAAAAAAATTAGCCGGCTATGGTGGCACCTGCCTGTAATCCCAGCTACTCGGGAGGCTGAGGCAGGAGAATCGCTTGAACCCGGGAGGCAGAGGTTGCAGTGAGCCGAGATTATGCCACTGCACTCCAGCCTGGGCGACAGAGCAAGACTCTGTCTCCAAAAAAAAAAAAAAAAAGACAAGGATTGGAGCCCTGGAAGTGGTTCTTACTCCTGAGCCAGACTCCAGCAACAGGCCAGTGGAAAAGGAGGAGCTTTTCATCCCCCTCACACCCCTCTGTTACTCATAGGCAGTGACTGGCTGTGAGGACTGCCTGGCTGCCCTGCTGGACCACGACGCATTTGTGCTGTGCCGAGACTTTAAGGGCCGCACGCCCATTCACCTGGCCTCAGCCTGTGGCCACACTGCAGTACTGCGGACCCTGCTGCAGGCTGCCCTTTCCACAGATCCCCTGGATGCCGGGGTGGATTACAGCGGATACTCGCCCATGCACTGGGCCTCCTACACTGGTACTAGACTGGGGCCTCCACAGGCACAGGAGTGTGTGTTGGAGTGTGTGTAGAGGAGGACAGGTGGGTTGTCGGGGGGGACCTGGGTTGATCTGAATCTGGAAGTAGAATGGAGTGTCAGGACACAGGACAGACAGGGAACCTTGCCATTTTTTTTCCATCACTATTCCTTCCTCATGCCCAGGACATGAAGATTGTCTGGAGTTGTTACTTGAACACAGCCCGTTTTCATACCTGGAAGGAAACCCCTTCACTCCTTTGCACTGTGCAGTGTAAGTCCCTTCTGCTGCGTCAGCCCTTCTCGCGAGGGCCCATGACTTGAGCTTAGGACAGGTAGCCTACTTCCCTTGTCCTTCCTGATGACCCCTCCTCCCTCTTCCTCTAGGATTAATAACCAGGACAGCACCACAGAGATGCTGCTGGGAGCTCTGGGTGCCAAGATTGTGAACAGCCGAGATGCCAAAGGACGGTGAGTGATGGAAGACTTGGGAAGAAGCCCAGTTGCCTCTCGCTTCCTCTTTCTGCTTGGGCAGTATACTCTTCCCTATTTTAATCTACCCTGATCCCCGCCTTACAGGACCCCCCTTCACGCCGCTGCCTTCGCGGACAATGTCTCTGGGCTCCGGATGCTGTTGCAGCATCAAGCCGAGGTGAACGCCACTGACCACACTGGCCGCACTGCGCTCATGACGGCGGCTGAGAACGGGCAGACCGCTGCTGTGGGTGTGTAGGGGCCACTTGTGGAAGGGAGGAGCTCCCCTGGGGCATTTGCAGGATGGGTCAGTCCTGCCTGTGGAGGCTGGCTGGGGCTGGGGTTCAGAAAGCAGGAGGGTTGTCTTTGGATGTCTCGCCATCTGCAGACGGGATGCAAAGTGGAGAGCCGGGATGGCTGCTGCTCTGGAGGGAGGGGTCAGTCCCTCTATCACATTTCTCTCGTAGAATTTCTGCTGTATCGAGGGAAGGCAGACCTTACTGTGTTGGATGAGAACAAAAACACGGCCCTCCACTTGGCTTGTAGCAAGGTACTCACCTGAAGTGATTGGGGGACTGCATAAGGGGCAGAGCTTGGTGAAGAGAAGTAGGTCTCGGTTGCAGAGGGGACTGGCGCAGAAGTGAGGATTGTCCAGCCTATCTAACTGGTGGGGCAGCTGTTTGTCCTCCTGTTACTCTCCCCAACTCCTGCCCTGCACCCTGCCACGTTTCTACTTCACAAGTCTCCACTCTCTGTTCACCTCCCTCAGGGCCATGAGAAATGTGCCCTCATGATCCTGGCAGAAACCCAAGACCTTGGCCTTATCAATGCTACCAACAGTGCGCTGCAGATGTGAGTGCCTGGGGAAGGGGGCTTCTGGCTGGGGGAAACCAGTGGGTGATGAAAGAGTGGCCGCTGTTCAGAGGCTCTCTGGAGCCCATAGTATTTGTTCAGCACCCTTGCCACCCTCTCTGGAGGTGGAAGGGCAGCTTAGCATCAAGCTCCTTCTTTTTCCTTTTTTCCAAGGCCACTCCACATTGCTGCCCGGAATGGTCTAGCTTCTGTGGTACAGGCCCTGCTGAGTCGTGGGGCCACAGTGCTGGCTGTGGATGAAGAAGGTGGGTGGGGTCTGGGGCCCCCTGCCTCTCTTGGGTTTGGGGTCGGGGACATTCTTCAGGAGGTGACTTCTTAATCTTGCTATACATGGGATTTTCTTCCCAAGGGAACTCTTCGGAGCAGGGAGCCCACACCAGTACTCTGGAGTCTCAGAGGGGAGCCAGCAGGGTCAGGAGGGCTCCACACCCTAGGCTTTGACTCCCATGCCCGCCCTTTAACTCGTACTTAGAGAATCTGCCTGTCCGCCTTCCTGGGCCCTTGTCACCCTTGGATTCTGCCCCTGCTGGATACCTGCCTGCCTTGGCTCCCTCCACAGAGAAGAGACTTCAGAGCTTGGGGGGGGCTGGCTGGGATACAGGACTCCATACCTCAGTTCTCCTTCTTGGCCCTGCAGGTCACACCCCAGCACTGGCCTGTGCCCCCAACAAAGATGTGGCAGACTGCCTGGCCTTGATCCTTTCCACCATGAAGCCTTTCCCACCCAAGGACACCGTCAGTCCTTTCAGCTTCAGCCTGCTCAAGAACTGCAGCATTGCAGCTGCCAAGACGGTGGGTGGCTGCGGCGCCCTGCCCCATGGGGCCTCCTGCCCCTACAGCCAGGAGCGGCCCGGCGCCATTGGGTTAGATGGCTGCTACTCTGAGTAGCCCCCTCCAGTGTCCCTCCCCCGCCGGTGGCTTGATATCTAATTCTATTTATTTAGAAAAAGTCTAAACATTTAGGGCACTTTAAAGGAGAACACGACTGGGTGGAGGGGGCGGAGGGGAAGGAAGCCCTGGGGAGCAGCTGCTCACCCCTTTGCCACACCATCTTGGCCTGGCAGGGGTCTGGGACTGACAGGGAGCACCCCAGGCCCTTGGTACCCCCAGGGCGACCCCTTCTGCCAAGTGTCCCAAAATGATTGCTAAATGCCTGGCTCCCCCACTCTTTGACTCCATCTCTTGGTTCCCTCTTTCTGCTGCCAGCTCCCCCGACTCTTCCCTGGGGACTCCTCTCTGTGTCCCCCTTCTCCCCTGCCCCTCCTGCCAGGCAGATCCCTACTTCTTCCATACCCATCACTGCCTCCCTGCTCGGCCGGTCCCTCCATCCCCGCAGCAGTGAGAAGCCTTAATTTCTGGTACTGTGTGAGCACTCTGGGGGTGTCCCCCTCCCCCTTCAGGGGCAGCTAGAGGATGAGGGGGGAGGATATTTAGCACTGGGGCCTGGAGCTTTTTCCCCACTTCTGTACCCTATCACCCCTAAGGTTCAAATGCAAAACACTTGAAGCAGCAACTACTGTACCTGGGCCCCAATCCTGCACTCTCCCCTGGCTCCTCATATGCAAATCAAGGGCTGGTTCTGCCCCCACAGCCTGCCCCCTCCCTCTTCCCTCCCACTCCTAGCCTGGCCCCTAACCACGCACTTTAACCTTGCTTCTTTCTTTTATCTTCTTTTGGGAGGGCAGAGCCTGTGGTCATTCCTGCCCTGGCTCTCCTTTCCTTGAACTTTGAGGCTTGTCATGAATTTTTAAGTAAGCGTTTTATCCTTTAGGGGAAGAAACAAATTAATTTTCTGCCCATTTCAAAACCACAGCCCTAGTATGTCCACTGTGTTTCAGGCATGTGTTTGCATGTATATGGAGGGAGGGACCATGTTCTTCCTCCTGTGCCCCCAAGCCCATAGTTTATCTGTGCTCCCTATCTGCCTCCACCTTCTGTTATGTCCAAGAGTACCCACTGCCCCAGTCACTCCTGATCTGAAGCCAAAGATGGTAGGAGGGGCAGGGCTGACAAGGGACCGTGGCTACTCGGGACCCAGGCTTCCCCTCCAGTGTGAGGAAGAAGCTCTGACCCAGAGAGAGATGAATAGGTACTGGGGCTTGGTCCCTGCCTTCCCAGCAGGGAGGAAAGATGGGATTGAGCTAGGGGCTGCACTGTTAAGATTTCTAAAAGTCGCACCCCAAAAGCCAAACTGGGCTGGAGTGAAGAGGGGGCAGTTTTCTCTCTAAATGTAGCATTGAATTTGGCCCTGGTCCCTTTAAGTGCTCTGTCCACCCATCTCCTAGTGCAGCCTCCTGGACAGTTGGACCCACTCCTGCAGCCCAGTGTTCCCTTCCTCACACTCAATACCTCAGCCAGGGGCCAAGACACAGAACTTGAATAGAGGTCATGCCCCCTCCGCCCCCACAGTGCATCCTTGCCCAGTTTGGCTGCCATCAGTATTGTCCCCTGACAACTGGACAGGCTTCGTTTACACAGTACAGGGTCTCCCCCTGAGGGGGGATCCTTCAGCCTCCCTCCCCTACCCAAGTTTGCTTTATTCACAGTCTTACCCATCTTTTAGTTGTATACCCTGAATGTCTTGCCACCCTTGTCAAGGGTGGGCTGAGGGGAGGGGGGCGTCCCAGGGACCCCCTTCCTCCCCAACAGATACCTTTAACCATACCTCATGCTGGTTTCCAGAAGCCTGGGGTGTTGTCCAAGTCCTTATCTTTTCATGATCCCTTTTGATCCCCTGTCTCTCTGTGTCTTGCTTCTCCCAACCCTCAGTTCCTAAATCATTTCAAGGCTTCCAAATGACCATTATTGATGAGAAGGATTGTGCAGCTTTTAGTTTTTATTTTTATTTTCAAAGCCAAAGGGCCTTGTGACGCCCCTCTTGCCCACCTCCCTCCACACCGTGTCCTCCCCTATATGACAATCAATGTGACCTCTCTTAAGGGCTGCAGCCCCCATCCCCAACCCTGCTGGCTCTGCAAAGCTTGCCTTCCCTTCAATTCTCTCTCCTGAAATCTTCCCATTCCACCCCCTCCCTCTCATCTTGGTGCTGGGAATTAGGTGGTGGGGGGCAAGGGGAGTGAGGAGATGGGTCCTCCAGAGAGAACTTGCGGGGTGAGTCGTGTTCTCCTTTCGTGACGTTTGGCGATGGCGGGAAGCATCTGAGTGTCAGGAGCCCCGTTGTCTTGCTAGATGAGATTTCTGGGGGCTGTCTGCTCCCTGCTGCCCTCAGCGCACTGTCAGCAGTGCTGGGAGGTGGTGGGGAGTCCTCTGTCCCTCCATGTGTGGCTGTGAGGAAGCCTGGGGGACAAGCAGCCTCCTCTCCTTATGCCAAAGGAAACCCCACGCCCCACCCTGGGCTCCCCAGCCCTAGTGTTTTTTGAAGCATTTTGACCATTCTCATGGCCACTGCATATTTATTTTAATGTTAAGATTTTTTTTAAACCTCTTTGACTTAAACGGGTGTGGAGAAGTAAAACAGGCAGAATGCCCCCCAGTCTTCATGGGGGAGGGTGGGGAGGGAACAGCGCCTTCCCTTTGCCCTCCCACTCCCCCCTCTCCCCACCACAGCTCTAAAGCACTTGCTTCAAGTAATAAGCACTTTTGTGAAAAGGCCTATTTTAAGCGAGGACCCTGGGAGCAGCCCCAGGTCCCAGCAAAGGAAACAGAGCGAGGGCAACATAGGAGACAGGGAAACAGACGTGTGAATCAGAGGGTGAGATGGAAAAAGCCAGTTTTTAGTTTCTGATTTTTGGGGAGCTATTTCTGATTGGGCGGTGGCTCTGGTAGGGTCATATACTATCCTTCAGAAAAATGAATGGCACAAACTGTGGGTCCCAGGAAGGACCAGCAGACCCGGGTCACTGCCACTGTCCACTGAGACTGACGGGCCACCTCCCCCACCCCGTGGCCCCCTGAGCCATAGGACTGCTGAAAACCACTGAATGTACAGCCCAGGTTGGGGTGGGGAGCAGCCCCTGGGGGAGGGGGCTTCTCCTTTTGTTTGGTGCTGTGGGGGGTGGGAGAGACGAGACTGAGGGACTGCCACCCCATGTAGATGTGTTTCTTGGGGTGGAGGGGCTGAGGAGGGCCTACCTCCCTCTCCAACCCCAGCCATGGCCCCTCTTCCTTCCTCACCCCTATCCGTTTTGACTGTAAGTCCAGCTCACCTTTGCCTTCAATATGTAACCAAAGGAAAACTCAATACTGTTTCCACCACTGTCTGCCCACCCGAGCACCTTCTTACTCCCTGGACCTAGAAGGGGAGAAGAGGCTGGGGGTGGGGTGGATGGGGCCAGAGTGAACGGTTCTACAGCTGTATCCCCAAAACCTCCTCCAGGGTCTTAGAAGGGGTCCTGCGAGGTGGAATTGGGGCCGGGCTGGCAGGGCTGAGTTTGCGCACTGTGTATCTTATGCACATGAGTGTTTTTGTCTAAATGACTCCAGTGACTGCTCCAGCGGGGAGGCCCCTTCCTCCTTCCCTCTCAGCCATTTCTCACCCGCTTCCCATACCCAGTGTTCATCCCCTACCTCCCCTTCCCACCGCAAAGGAAAATAGCCTTACAGACCCTAGCCCAGAAACCCTACTCCTGGGGCAAACCAGTATGGGCCCCCATCCCGCCTAGTTTGAACCCTACCTTTTAAGAAGGAGGGATAAGGAACAAAGCAGCCCCTTCCCCTCTAATTGTGGTGGCTCCAGCCTTCTGCAGCCTTGACCCAGGTTGGGCAAGGGCGGAGGTGAGGAATCTTTGAGGACCAAGCCCAGTGGTCTGGGAAGCGGGAGGTAGAGAGGGAAGGGTCTGCCTTGGGGGCTCCCTCCTCCCAACCCAACCCCTAGAGAAGCGACCAAATCCCAGAGATGGGGTGAAGCTGGGGTGGGGAGGGTCTGCTCTTTGAATTACTTGAAGGTACTGACTCCAAGGCTGCTGTTGCCCACTTAGGTGTGAGGGGGACACTGTCACTGCATTTGGGAGGGCAGAGGGTGGCGGGTGACCAGAGGATCCACCTTGGCCCTCACCCACTCCTGCTAGGCCCTTTCCCTGGGGAATCTGGAAGCCTGACTTTGCCCCCAGGGAAGTTGGGGAGCGCCTTCCCTCCCTTCTCCACCCCTCACTCTGGGCACCCTCTCCAATTGCACTAAAGTAGCTGTTGTGCCAGTCTGCCCCCCACAAGGGGGGAGGTCTCTGCTTCCAGTCTTCTTCCCCCGCTGCCTCTGCTCCCACCCTGGACAATCTCCTTATTTCCCTTGTGTTCCTGGATAGCTCAGCTTTGTATGTGTGTTTGGGGGGTGGGGGTGGGTTCTGGCTGGAGTGGGTTTGGCAGGGGTTTGGGAAGGGTTAGGGGAGGATGGAGGATGAAGTCTCCTACCCCCTTCCCCAGCTCCAGGCCACAGAAGCCTGGGAAGGGAGGGTGCCTACTCTCGCTGCTGTGTGTCTTGCAGATGTGCCAAAATGGGGGTGGGTGGGAGGGGAGGGTGCCTGGCAGAGCAGCCCCTGGGGTGGCTCTCTCAAAGCAATATAGTTCCCCTGCGGGGGACAGCAAGACAGGGGAGAGGGTTGGGGTGGGGACCTGGGGGTTCCCCATGTACAGCTGTGTATATTCAGGGGTGTTCTCTGTCTGGTACCCGCTGTGGGCATCTATGTGTGTGTGAACCTCCCCTTCCCCATGCCCTGCATGACCTGTGATGCTGCAGACACCACCATCCTGTGTGCAGGTGTGTGTTGGGGGGCACGGAGGGGCATGTTCCATGTCCTGTTGCACCCTCCACCCTGTGACCCATGTACTCGGTTGTAGGAAGTAAAGAGAACTGAGCACAATTCACTGGATTCTAGTGGAATCTTTCTCTAAGCAATTTTCCCATTCCTGCCTCTCCCTGCCCCGGAACCACCTGTGGTGCTAGTGTTGGGATCGGGGGCGTTTAACGCTGGTGGGCAGCAATAAGGGGCCGATGTGCCCAGATGCCTGCATCCCCAGGGTGCCGAGGGCAGCAGGAAAAAGTGGGGACCTCGGTGCATTTGCCCCACCCCTCCCCTCCCTGGGCTAAAGCACAATGTTCTCCCTGCAGATTAATGACCCTGCACCCTCCAGGCCCCTACTCACATCCTCCCCCAACCGGCTTCGGGTCCTCCCACCACACTCTGGTTTTCTATGCTGTTTTGGTGCAAGTACAACTGTCGTAGTCATGGCTTTGGGATGGGTTCTGTTTATTAAAATCCTATTGCTCCTACTGGCCCTGTGTCCCGCCTCCATTCCTGTGGTTGGGGGGAAGGAAGGGCAACCCGACCCCTTTCCACTGGCCCCGTCAGCCCTCAGTGGTCACGGGCAGTAGCCGCTCCTCCAGCAGGGCTATGGCAAGCATGAGGCCGCCCCCCAGCAGCAGCCCCAGCCCCTGCAGGAGCACATGGGGCGTAGGCAGGGGCTCCGGAGGACGAAGCAGGGCTGGTAGCTGAAAGAAAAAGAGGATGTCAGGATTCTGGCCTTGCCCCTGACCTCTCAACACCAGAGGAAGGGTATCAGAAAGCATCAGCAGCCCCCACCCAAACACCTCAGTCCCTTGTTTCTCAGACTTTTGCGGGCCTGTGGTCTGACACCCTTCCAGGAGCTAATGGTAGAGGCGCAGGGACTGCTGTCTCCCTCTCCACTCCCGCCTCCCCACTGCCCTTGATTTCTCTGCTCTACCCGACATCTCTCACCATGTCCACAAGGGCCACATAGAGGAAGACCCCAGCAGTGACCCCAAACACCCAAGGAGTGAGGGGGACAGGGCCCAGGCTGAGCCCCACCCCCAGGACTGCACCCCCCAATCCCAGGGCTCCAGACACGAGACTCAGCAGCAGCAGCCGCCGAAAGGACAGCCCTGACTGGAGCAGCATGGCAAAGTCACCTATTGGAGACAGAGGACAGGATGGGAGGGAGTAAGCTGGGGTGCCCCTCATCCATGCCACCCACCAGCCTCCAAGCTCTACCCCTTGGAGCTATCTCCTTTCTGGAGTCCACCCCACCCTGCTCCTGCCATTCCTACCCAGTTCGTGGGGCAGCTCATGGCAGAAGACCGCTAAGGTGGTACTGAGGCCACTGGAGAAGCCATCAGAGAAGGCAGCACCTGGGGCCAGCAGGGTCGGAAGTTGTCAGTCCAGAAGAAAAGTCTCCTCAGAAGCAGGTTCCTGTGTTCCGTGGTCCTCCCATCCTCTCCCCATTTTCCTAACAGCCCTCTCCTAGCCCCAGCTGATAACTAGGAGCCCCAGCCTCCCCTTGGACCTGCTTCCCTCCGTTCCCACCCCTCGCACCTATGGCCAGCCCATCAGTGAGGTTGTGTAGACCATCTCCCAGGAGGACCATCCACGTGATATCAGTGCCACCCTGGTGCCCATGACTGTGGCCTTGGTGCCCAGGAGGGGCCAGGGCTGGTGGGTGCTGGCTGTTCTGCTCCCTCTGGCCCTGAGCCCCTGGCTCTGCAGGAAGAAGCACAGGACAGTGTTGGTGGCTGCAAATAAGGACTGTGAGCTTGGAAACTACTCTTCAAATTTTCTCCTCTAGTCACCTGGAGCTGCCTGTAGGGGCTGAAGGGCCATCCCACTGCCATTCTCCGGGTCCAAGTTCCGTGTTTCGAGATTCCTTCGTTTTCGCCTGCAGCATCTCTGAAATAGGAGGGCATCCCTCCTGGTGGAGGAGGCAGCAGAGCCAGGGACTAAGGGGAAGCCAGGCCACAAGCTGGGAAGATGAACACCTGGTTCCACCTCTGGCACCTGGGACGTTCTTTGGCCTCTACCTTCTTCCCAAGTTGGCACCTCCCCTCTGTTTCTTGTTGACTTGAGCTCAGAATAGGATGCCATTTGGCCAGAAATCCTGGGTCTGTGCTTAAGGAGCTGCTACCCACTCCCTGTTAGCTGATAGGTCCCGCACACCAGGCAAATGTCAGAGATCCAGGAGCACACACTGCTCCTCATCTCTTGGCTTTTTGGCCCAGTTTGTTGTTGTTGTTGTTGTTGTTGTTTCTGAGATGGAGTCTCGCTCTGTCACCCGGGCAGGAGTGCAATGGTGCCATCTCGGCTCACTGCAACCTCCATCTCCCAAGTCAAGCAATTCTCCTGCCTCAGCCTCCTGAGTAGCTGGGATTACAGGCATGCACCACCACGCCCCGCTAATTTTTGTATTTTTAGTAGAGACAGGGCTTCACCATGTTGGTCAGGCTGGTCTCGAACTCCTGACCTTGTGATCTGCCTGTCTTGGCTTCCCAAAGTGCTAGGATTACAGGCGTGAGCCACCGCGCCTGGCCTGGCCTGGCCCAGTTTTTGACTGGGACTCTGGTCTCAGCAGAAGGAGGAGAAAATGGTATCACTCACTGGCCTGAGCCCTCGGTGCCGCAAAAGCCTCAGCATGTTCTCCAGCACAAAGAGCAGGAAGAGGCCTCCGAGCACTGACAGCCCCGGGCCCAGGTCCTTCTCTGGTAGTCCGCCAGGTCCTGCGTGCCGCCCTTCTTGTGCCTGACAGAGAGAAGGTCAGGGCAGACCCTGGAAGCCCCTATACCCAACAACATCCCCTTGCATGGGTGGTGGCAAGCCTTCGCTCATATGCTCTACTAGAAGGCAGCACACTGTGGGCTGAAGCCAGGATCCAGGAATGGGATGTGGGAGCTGATGGAAAGGGGGAGGGGATGTCCTATGGCTGGGGACACCTTAGATCCATGGAGGCCAGGGGTACAAGGAAGGGGCTTCACATACATGCGGTAGCAGGTGTAGCAGTGCATCCCCACAAAGAGTGCCCACGGCCAGGGCCCCCAGGAAGCCCAGCAAGGGCCGCAGTAGACGAGGTCCCAGGAGCCGCAGCAGCAGCAGGGATAGGGGAGAAGGGAGGCTGAGCAACAAGACTGCCAGGGTACTCTGAAGCAGGGCTGGGGAGAATCAGGGGCTGAAGTTAGGGCAGGGCAGGAGGAGGGTCCCACACGTAAGGTGGGGCAGAGAGAACACTACAAGGAGAGGCAGGACCCCAGTGAGCCTCCTTCCTTGGCATGGGCCCCACTTCCAGGATTCAGGGTGCCCCCCACCCACTCCTACTTGCTGACCAGATAGTAGATCCCCTGGGGGTGCAGGGGCCGGAGCTCCGATGCAGACGCGGCTGTCGATCTGATAAAGCAGGGCTGGGCACAGCAGAGCAAACTGACGAGGGGTCAGGGGAGCAGCGGGGCTCAAGCCAAAATTGACCAGCAGCTGGGAGCCGTTCAGACACTGGGGAGTCGAGGGTCATACATTGGAGAATCACCAGGAACTATGACTCAGATCGTTAACACCTGGCCAGGTGCAGTGGCTCACACCTATAATCCCAGCCCTTGAGAGGCCCAGGTGGGTGGATCATCAGAGGTCAGGAGTTTGAGACCAACCTGGCCAACATAGTGAAACCCTGTCTCTACTAAAAATACAAAAATTAGCTGGGGATGAGCCGGGTGCAGTGGCTCACACCTGTAATCCCAGCACTTTGGGAGGCTGAGGTGGATAGATTGCCTGAGCTCAGGAGTTCAAGACCAGCCTGGGCAACATGGTGAAACCCTGTCTCTACTAAAATACAAAAAAATTAGCTGGGCATGGTGGCATGCGCCTGTGATCCCAGCTACTCAGGAGGCTGAGACAGGAGAATCGCTTGAACCCAGGAGGCAGAGGTTGCAGTGAGCCGAGATTGCGCCAGTGCACTCCAGCCAGGGCGACAGAGTGAGACTCCATCTCAAAAAAAAAAAAAAAAATTTAGCTGAGGATGGTAGTGAACACCTATAATCCCAGCTACTCTGGAGGCTGAGGCAGGAGAATTGCTTTAACCCAGGAGGTGGAGGTTGCAGTGAGCCGAGATCATGCCATTGCACTCCGGCCTGGGTGACAGAGTCAGACTCGGCCTCAAAAAAAAAAAATTATATTTAACACCTGTCCTTCCATTGCATAGACTCCTGGGTCTCTCCCAGGGTCCCCTTTGCTCCTACTGGCAGGTACCTTGGGGACTGGGGCCAAGGGTACTTATAATCAATGTGCATTATTAGTGAATATTCAGTCCAATGCAGGTATTCAATTCGATGCAAACTGGGTGCTAGTGAGCATTGTCATCATTTTCCCTGCAAACTCTGATCATTTCAATCATTTTGTTGATTTGATAAGCGAAGCTGGTTGGAAAACTAGAGCTCTCCATGCCAGAATCTTAAAAGGGAAAAGACCCTGAAATGCCATCTAACCTCCCTCTCAACAGCCCTGTTGATGTTCATCCAGCCTCAGCTTGAATGCTTCCTGCAATGGGCACTCACTGGACCTCTATCAGGGTTAGGCAGCTTTGTCTGCCCTCTGGTGTAAATGGAACATATTCTCTGTCTTTCTGGATGAAGACAGCCATCCATTCCCTGCAGGTCTCCTCTCCAGGTAACCATCCGGATTCTACCCTGGGCTGCTTCTCTAGATTCTCTGCTTTGCCATCTATTCCCCCAAACTGAGTCTTGGAGCTCTGGATATGGGCTCACCTGCTCTGATCCCAGAGGGAACATAGTTCACTATTGAAATAACATCCCCTAAGACCACAATGGGATTTTTTTGTGTGTGTGTGTGTTTTTTATTTTTATTTTTGAGACAGAGTCTCGCTCTGTTACCCAGGCTGGAGTGCAGTGGTGCGATCTCGGCTTACTGCAATCTCTGCCTCCTGGGTTCAAGTGATTCTCCTGCCTCAGTCTCTGAGTAACTGGGATTACAGGCATGTGCCACCACGCCCAGCTTTTTTTTTTTTTTTTTTTTTGAGACGGAGTTTCTCTCTTGTTGCCCAGGCTGGCGTGCAAATGGCGCCATGTCAGCTCACTGCAACCTCTGCCTCCCGCGTTCAAGCGATTTTCTCACCTCGGCCTCCTGCATAGCTAGGATTACACACACCCGTTACCACACCCGGCTAATTTTTGTATTTTTTAGTAGAGATGGGGTTTCATCATGTTGGCCAGGCTGGTCTCGAACTCCTGACCTCAGGTGATCCACCCACCTCGGCCTCCCACAGTGTTGGGATTACAGGCGTGAGCCACCACGTCTGGCCCATGTTGGGATTTAAAAACAAAACAAAACAAAAAACTACTGACTATTTAAACATTTCAGGCCATCTAATCCCATGGCTCCTTCCCCTCTAGAGACTGTCAGACTCACATCCTCATGCAGGTGGTCAGCCAATGAGTGGTCCAGCAGCAGAAGCCTGTGAAAGAGGTCCAGGCCCGAGGGGGCTGGCCCACGGGGTAGGTGAGGGGCCTTTGACTCTTCCAGGTCACCCCACCCTGAGGGACCCAGAGGCATCCCTGCCCAGACATCCACACTCAGCTCAGGGTTCTGTGGCCTGGAATGGGTGAGACAGCAAGTCAGCCTCCCTCGTGTTCTCTATCAACCCGCTTTGAGAGGCTCCCAGGGATTTTAGGGGGAATGGGGGGACTAGCCACTGACTGGAGATCCTGGGACCCAGAAACCATAGAATGTCATTCTTAGGAAGATCTGTGAGTTGTCCATTTTCTGCCACTAGGGGGGACAGAAAAAAAAGGAGGACAACCAAAAGGGCTATGAATGGCTGGGCATGGTGGCTCACGCCTGTAATCCCAGCACTTTGGGAGGCTGAGGTGGGTGGTCACCTGACGTTGGAAGTTCGAGACCAGCCTGACCAATATGGTGAAACCCCGTCTCTACTAAAATTACAAAAATTAGCCAGGCGTGGTGGTGTGTGCCTGTAATCCCAGCTACTCAGGAGGCTGAGGCAGGAGAATTGCTTGAACCCGGGAGGCGGAGGTTACAGTGAGCCAAGATCACACCACTGCACTCCAGCCTGGGCGACAGAGCGAGACTCTGTCTCAAAAAAAAAAAAAAAAAGAAAAAAAAAGAAAAGAAAAAACAAAGAGCTACGAATTTGGAGCCAAATCAGCCCAGAGACACTGAACAGTGATACTAAGAGCAAGAAATTTAAGGGTTTAGAGATTTGGAGGAGGAGAGAATTAGAAGGCAACGGAGGGCTAGGGTGGTAGTTCACATCTGTACTTTGGGAAGCTGAGGCAGGCAGATTGCTGAGCTGAGCCCAGGAGTTTGAGACCAGCCTGGGCAACACGGCGAAACCCTTGTCTCTATAAAAAAATTTTAAAAATTAGCCGGGCGTGGTGGTGTGTGCCTGTGGTCCCCGCTGCTCAGGAGGCTGAGGTGGGAGGATGGCTTCAGCCTGGGAGGTGGAGGTTGCAGTGAGCTGTGAATGTGTCACTGCACTTTAACCTGGGTGACAAAGTGAGACCCCCCAGTCTCAAATAAAGAGAGAGAAGGCAATAGAAACATGAGAGGTTTTGAAGAGATACCAAGGAGCTGGGTTCTGAAGAATTTGTAACTCCAGGGATCTCGTGAGGAAGCCAGAATGAGGCAACTGGGGGCAAGCACTGAGAGGACCTGGGGGATGTGGTCCTGTGGAGTGGAGGAAGGAGTCAGTACCTGTGCGTGGAATTGTCTGCAGCTGGGGGTGCAGCCCGTCCAGTCAGAGGCCCATGCTGTCCCAGGCGAAGCCCCTGAACTCGGCCTAGCCCCAGGCTGTGGAGAAGCCGCGCCAAGCCCCCTGCAGTCAGCGTCCCATTCTCTCCGTACAGGCCAAACAGCTGGGCCAGGTAATGGTTCTGCTCCTGCTCAGCAGGGCCCAGGTTGGGGACTGAGCCCCCTACCCAGCCCAAGACGACCCACACACAGAAGCCGGCCAGCAGATGACTCACTGGGGACCCCATCATTGGTGAGGGGAATGGCTTAGGGGCTCAGGTTCTGGCTCCTATTCTCCCCGAAACATCCTGAGGACTGTGCCCTGGAAGAATGAGGAATGGGCTGGAGCTGCTGCTCTGCTCTCCAGCTCAGGTCCATGGGGGAGCCAGAGCTCCTTGCACCTGCTCCCCACCGAGTCCAGCAGCAGCCCCTACTGCAGCCTTCTTTCTCCCTTCACACTGCCTCCTTTGGGAGCAGCCTCTTGTTTGCCAGTTTCTGGAGCACTTCCCTGACTCAGAGCTCTCCTCATACTTCATCCAAAGCTAGCCGTCCATTCCTTGTCCCCTAAACCCCACCCCTCAACTTTGCCCCACCTCTTTATCCCCCCTCAATCCCCAGGGTCTCACCCCTACTGGCAACATGAGAGCTGTCACCTCAGGTCCCCTATTAGGCCTTGCCGTGGACGTTAAGCAGTTCCTGAGTCAGGGAGGGGGGAATCCAGGCTTAGCCTCCAGGTGTTCAGGTGGATCGGAGGCCACGTCACATAGAAGGCTGAGATGGACACGCACCCCCTCCTAGCCCACCTGCCTTGGGGCGGGGTCAGGGGTGGGGCCAGTGTGTGAAGGCTCACATAAGACAGGAGTTAATGGTTCACTGGTCTCTGGGGTGGGGGTCAAAGGTCAGTCTCTGCTGGGCCCCTGAGTAGGGAGGGGCCACCCTCTGCCCTGGGAAAGCCACATGGCTAAGGAGAACCTGGGCCTAGTCTTTTTCCTCTTAAATAATTCACCCCATCCTTAACACGGTTAGTACCATTTTAGCCCTTTCCCGCATGTACTTCCACCCCACCTACCTTACAGTCTAGCACTAAACTTCATCTCCAAGCCCCATCCCCATATTCCTTGGGAAGGTTGGACCCAGGTGTCCCTAACCTGGGGATGAGGGGGGAAAAGGCAGATCAGTGGCAAGCCGAGATGCATGCATGGGAAATAAACTGTTCTTAGCAATTTCTCACCCCAAGAAGAGAAAGAGCCAGAGCTCTAGGGATCGATGACCAAGAAAGGGGACGCCCTGCGGGGCGAGAGGAAACAAGGATGTGGGCTCTCCTCTGATGTCTGACCTGGCCTAAAATCAGGCAAAGTCTGATCGGGGTGACTGGTCCAAGGGGTTGAGGTTGGCATTACCTGATAGCAGGAGACAAGGACACCCAGAGGAAGGGGGACACAGCCTTCTTGGTTCCAGCTGGGGGGGCAGGCAGGCAGGCGGGCAAGGGTCACTTGCAGGGAGGGGGTAGGGGAGGGACACTACCTTAAAGGGGCAGGTCTGCTTTGCCTGGGCCTCCTTACCTGTAACCTATCTTCCTTCCACCTTTTAGGGACACCCCACCTTCCCAAATGCCTAGTTGCTAACCTCTTCCTTTACCCACAAAAAGCAAAGGAGTCCAACACAGAGTAAAGTGGTAACATTTATTAGGAAGGAGAGACTTCAGTTAGACTCCCATGTCTCACACAGAAGAAACAGATGGTAACTGCCATTTCTTTCTTCTTTCTTTCTTTTTCTTTCTCTTTCTTTCTTTCTTTCTCTTTCTTTCTTTCTTTTTTTGAGATGGAGTTTCGCTCTTATTGCCCAGGCTGGAGTGCAATGGTGCAATTTTGGCTCACCTCAACCTCTGCCTCCCGGGTTGAAGCGATTCTCCTGCCTCAGCCTCCTAAGTAGCTGGGATTACAGGCATACGCCACCATGCCTGGCTAATTCTGTATTTTTAGTAGAGACGGGGTTTCTCCATGTTGGTCAGGCTGGTCTTGAACTCCCGACCTCAGGTGATCCACCCACCTCGGTCTCCCAAAGTGCTGGGATTACAGGCGTGAGCCACTGTGCCCAGCCAGTAACTGCCATTTCTAAAGAGGAAAGAGAGCAGGCAGAGGGTCCTGACTCCCAGGGGACAGGTAGTTCATCTGGACAATGAGGGAGTATGAGATTAGGGTGGATAAGGACACTGCTCACCACCCTCCACGGAAGTTCAGTGGCTAAAATACTACACCAGCCAGCCAGCGGAAGGCTATCTTGCTCTCCAGGAGACACTTGGGATGTGGTTGGTGGCAGGAGGAAAGAATGTCATGCTATCTCTTGCTGCTCCTCCGAGTTTCTTTGCCGTTACTAACAGGGTTGCTGGAAGGGCCAGGCGGGCCTGCAGGTGTGTGGTTGGGCTGGCTTCGAGTGATTCGGGTGCTGGGAGGGTGGGAGGGAGTATGAGGGGGATGTGGGCCACCACCAGGACCTGGTGGGGCACTCAGTCCATTCCCATTCTGGTTCTCAGAGGCTAATTGTGGGAGGAGAAGAAACAAAGGAATTAGTTAACATAGGAAAGGGGTCCATCCCAAGGCCTGCCTCCATGCCCCAAAGAGTGGCACAGTCTTCACCATGCACCACTGCATCTTAATGCCAACTGGACCAAATGCAAAAGACTGTGGGCTGCGAGTATGAATGGAGCTCCAGAGAAGACTCACACGATCATTTAGGAAGTTGCTACATGAACCTCGGTATGGTATTTTTCTCTTGTAGTTATCTCACTATTATTGAGAATCAGACCTAGAATTAGCTGTTTAGTTCTAGGCTCAGGGACCTCTGACAAAAATGTCCCTTTACTGGGCCAGGTGCGGTGGCTCACACCTGTAATCTCAGTACTGTGGGAGGCTGATGCAGGTGGATCACGAGGTCAGGCATTCGAGACCAGCCTGGCCAACATAGTGAAACCCCGTCTCTACTAAAAATACAAAAAATTAGCTGGGTGTGGTGGCAGGCACCTGTAATCCCAGCTACTCAGGAGGCTGAGGCAGGAGAGTCGCCTAAACCTGGGAGGCGGAGGTTGCAGTGAGCCGAGATCGCACCATTGCACTCCAGCCCAGGCGACAGTGTGAGACTCCTTCTCAATTAAAAAAAAAAAAAAAAAAAGGCCCCTTTACCAAAAGTGATTACAAAACTGGAGAACAATGGCAAGGGGAAGGGCCTGAAGTCTCTGCGTTAAAATATGAGGCACTTAAAAAAAAAGGTGTGTATGCGTGTACCATAATGATAATGTTCATTTTAGAAAATATAGATAAGCATCAGTGAAAAGATTATTACACATAATCTTACCCACCAAAGATAATAACAAGTCACATTTTTGTGTATATAAATATTTATTTTCAAATTTTTACTGTTTTAGAGATGGTCTCACTTTGTCACTCAGGCTGGAGTGTAGTGGTGTGATCATAGCTCACTGCAGCCTCAAACTCCTTGCTCAAGCAATGCTCCTGCCTCAGCCTCCCAAGTAGCTAGGATGATGGGTGTGCACCACTGCATCTGGCTTATATTTTCAATGTTTGAAGCCAGGTGCCTGGGATGATTTGTTTGAGCTCTCATAACTCTGGACGTACCACGTCATTGAACTTAAGCATGGCGTATTATAATCATTATCTCTCTCCTGGATAAACCACAAGCCCCTAAAGGCAGGTAGTGTGTTTTATTCCGTGGCAAATAGTAGGTGCTCTAGAAACATTTGTTATATGAAGGCAGAGGTTTGCTTCTTGCATACAGTAGGGACTATGAACCTTAAATGGCAGGGAAGTTATAGCCTAGTGGTTTTTTTTTTGTTTTTTTGTTTTTTTTTTTTGAGAAAGAGTCTCAATGTCACGCAGGCTGGAGTGCAGTGGCATGATCTCAGCTCACTGCAACCTCCACTTCCCAGGTTCAAGCCATTCTCCTGCCCTGGCCTCCCAAGTAGCTGGGATTACAGGCTTCTGCCACCACATCTGGCTAATTTTTGTATTTTTAATAGAGATGGGGTTTCGCCACATTGGCCATGGCTGGTCTTGAACTCCTGACCTCAGGTGATCTGCCGGCCTTGGCCTCCCAAACTGCTGAGATTACAGGTGTGAGCCACTGCGCCCGGCCAGCCTAGTTCTTAAACCATATCTCTACTGAACCCTGCTGCTCCACTGGACTAAGATACCTGCAGCCCATGGCTGGGTGTGGTGGCTCATGCCTGTAATCCCAGGACTTTGGGAGGCCGAGGCGGGCAGATCACCTGAGTTCAGGAGTTCAAAACCAGCCTGGCCAACGTGGTGAAACCCCATCTCTACAAAAATACAAAAACTAGCCAGGCATGATGGCGGGTGCCTGTAATCCCAGCTACTCAGGAGGCAGAGGCAGGCAAATTCCTTGAACCCAGGAGGCAGAGGTTGAAGTGAGCCGAGGTCACGCCATTGCACTCCAGCCTGGGTGACAGAGACTCCATCTCAAAAAAAAAAAAAAAAAATTAGCTGGGCATGGTGGCAGGTGCCTGTAATCCTAGTTACTTGGGAGTCTGAGGCAGGAGAATCAGGAGAATCACTTGAACCTGGGAGGCGGAGGTTGCAGTGAGCCGAGATCACACCATTGCACTCCAGCCTGGTTGACAAGAGCAAGACTTCATCTCAAAAAAAAAAAAAAAAGAGGGGTCTGGGAGAATTGGGTGAAGGAGGATACACTGAGAAAAGAGAGATTTGGAAAAGGAATGAGGGAAATGCATCTTTCTAGGCTGAGGAGAGTGGGAGAGCTAGGAGGACCAGTGGATGGAAGGGAACAGATTTACCTGGAGAAGCAGCAGAGGGTCCAGTGTTAGGCTGGGAAGCTGAAGGGTTGCTGTCGTTCTGCACCTGAAGGCACAGATTACATATTCAGATCCTGCTCCCTCCCATGCTTCTTGTCTTGATCTGCCCTCCTTTCCCACCATTGTGGCCACAGGACTCACCGCCTTGTTGGGTGCCTGCTGGGTGCTGTACTCTGGGTTTGGCTCACTGAAGTTAGGAACCTCAGAATAAACCATACAGAATCTGCAATGGGAGAAAGTAGCTAAAGCCTTGGATTCACCCTCTGGGCCACTGCTAGAGGCCTCAGAAAAGTCCAGATAGGTTGGGTGTGGTCACTCACACCTGTAATCCTAGCACTTTGGGAGGCAGAAGTGGGAGGATCACTTCAGCCCAGGAGTTTGGGACCAGCCTGGGCAACATGGCAAAACTCCATCCCTATAAAAAATACCAAAAAATTAGCTGGGTTTGGTGAAGCACGCCTGTAGTCTCAGCTACTTGGGAGGCTGATGTGGGAGGATCACCTGACCCCGGGAGGTCAAGGCTACAGTGAGCCGAGATCATGCCACTGTACTCCAGCCTGAGTGACAGAGACTGTTTCTCAAAACAAACAAACAGAAAAAGTCCAGAAATGAGGCCTGGACTGCACACCCTATGCTGCCTCCTTGCAAACCCCTTTGCCCTGGTGCTTCTTCATGCCAATCCCCAAGACAGCACTTACTCTCCAATCTTCTGCAGATCACCCCCACGGCCAGTATATAGTGTCAGACAACCTTTGAAAACTGAAGCGTACCTATGGGAGCAAAAAAAGCAAAATTCAGAGTACTCAGAAGTGTTATAGGGACTGTTAACCCCACTCTTGATTGTTGTTGCCTTTGGAAGGCCAGAAGTCACCAGCTGGCTGACCCTTTGGTGAGCCGGATAATGTCCCCAGGCTGGATCAGATTGCCGACATCGTCCCAGACAGAGATATTGATGCTGCCTGTTTTGTCCGCCACTTTGCAGGTCCGAACCTCATGCCCGTCCTTTGTCTTGGTCACTCGGCCTGAACGGAACAGATAAATCGAGGTGGGAGGATGGTCAAATAAATGGGGTGGTAGCTGTCAGAAGGATGAGACTGTGGATATTGGTGGAATGAGGGAAAAGGTGTACAAACAGGGGAAAGCCCAAATCCCTGGGGAATAAGGGGTTGGGATTGTGGAAGGGGTGGTGGAGGGTGGGGGTGGGAGTTCAGGGGCCAGCACCATGGAGAGGGCCCTGAATGGAAAGAGGCCCGCGTGGCACAGGAGATCTAGATCTGGCAAGAGTTCTATCTACCCTATACCTGACTGCAACTTTCTGTCCCAGGGTGGAAGAGAGAGATGGGGAGTGAGGAGTGTCTTGCAGCTTGCCTTGCCATCCCTATAGCAAGTTAAGAACGCAGACAGCGTTCCCCTCCTGCCCCCCACCCCCATCCCGCGAACCGGCCACCCCAGTATAGACACCTGTCTCCAGCACAATGAAGATAAGGTTCAGATTCTTGAGCCCAGGCTTGATATCCTTCACAAAGGTCTCCGTCGTCATGCTGCCCGAGCCTCGGCACCCCACTGGATGGGGAATAGAGGATGAAGGCTCAATGCTTGGATCCTTTGCCCCATGCTCCACTTCCCAAGGCCTACCTACCCCATTAGGCTGGGGTCAGGCAGCCTCAACCCCTCTAACCCTTCTAAAAGATTAAAAAAGAACATCCCCGGAGGCCTCCAACTTCAGGATCAGAATTTGGGGGTCTCTGGACAGGCTGCTTTGGGGCTGGAAGGCCCCCTGCCGGGATGCTCTTTTAGTCTCAAGCCGTGAAGTGGCGGAGCCGACGTAGACAGGGGTAGGGAACCCGGTGCACAGCCAGGGAGTAGAATCTTACTGGCCAGACCTTCCCGAACCCTCATCCCGACAATCCAGGACTCGGTCCATCCCCTCCCCTACCCGCAGCCCACCACCCACCCAGTCAGCCGGCAGGACTGTGCACGCCGCTGAGCAGCCCGCAGGGGGAGCCACAGGCTCCGCTGCCGCCGGATGCTGCCCGGTGGAACGCGGGAGTGCGGACATTCCCGGAAGTTTCCCCCGGCTGGCCTCCTTCGGCCAATCAGCACCGTCCGGGCGCGCCCTGCGTCCCGCCGCCTGCCCGGCCCAGCCAATCGGGATCAGAGACTCGTGCACCGCGAAGGGGGCGAATTTCAGGTATTAAAGGAACCTTGGAGATAGTTGGCTCTGCAGGGGGAAAAATCCACCACTAGAAGGCGCACAGGGTCCCCAATTTTCCTTAACTTGACTAGGGAGAATGCACTTAGGTTCTAAGACGTTTCTTTCCAAAGAGTGACACAATGGGAAAAGGAGCAAGGGCTTCGGAATCCTGGCTCCATGCTTCACTTCTTTTCTCGACTATTTAAACATATGTAATTCCAATTCCGCTAGGCGCGGTGGCTCACGCCTGTAATCCCAGCACGTAGGGAGGCATAGGCTGGAGGATAGCATGAGTCCAGGAGTTCCAGACCTGCCTGGACAATATAACGAGACCCCATTCTCCACAAAAGGGAAAAAAAAAGACAAAAAATATGTAATTGCATCTTACGAGAAAACGGAAGTTATATAAAAAAAGTGCCTTGCACACAGTAGGCACACACGGTTTCCTCCCTTTTTATTGCTCTAACCCTTATTATCTTTGTTCCTGATTTGGAGTTCTCATCTTTAATGCACTACCCAGCTTGGTCAAGTCTCTGGGAAAAGTGGCATTTACACCAGAGACAAAAGGCAGGCTCACCCTTCTTGGAAGAAATGGAACCTGCGGCAAAGAGAGAAACATTTGTTAGTCCCTTTTTTTTTTGAAACAGGGTCTCGCTGTGTAACCCAGGCTGGAGTGTAGTGGTGCAATCTTGGCTTACTGCAACCTCCCACCACAGCCTCCGTAGTAGCTGGTACTACGGGTTCGCACTACCACCCTCGGCTAATTTCTGTATTTTTTTTGTAGAGACAGAGTTTCGCCATGTTTCCCAGGCTGGTCTCGGACTCCTGACCTCAAGCGATCCGCCCACCTCGTCCTCCCAAAGTGCTAGGATTACAGGCGTGAGCCGCTGCACCTAGCCATACTACTCTTCCCCGCCCCGCCCCACCGCCCCACCCCGGCAAAGGAGTCTTGCTCTGTCGCCCAGGTTGGAGTGCAGTGGCGCGACCTCGGCTCACTGCAATGCAACCTCTGCCTCCCGGGTTCAAGCGATTCTCCTGTCTCAGCCTCCCGAGTAGGTGGGATTACAGCGCCCGCCACCACGCCCGGCTACTTTTTTTGTATTTTTAGTAGAGACGGGGTTTCACCATGTTGGCCAGCCTGGTCTCAAACTCCTGACCTCGTAATCCACCCGCCTCGGCCTCCCAGAGTGTTGGGATTAAAGGCGTTAACCACCGCGCCGGGCCATACTACTCTTATCTTACTTATCTCAGAGTCCCGCTAGAGGACAGCAGAAAGGAGGCCTGAAACTGTAGTTCCTTTTGGGACCTGTCAAATTGTTCACAAAAGGTAGCTAGCTCTGTATTGTTGTGTATAAACAAACTACATAAAGATATGTGTGTATGTGTGTATTAATGTGCATTAGCATTTGCTTAGCCAATGTGCACAATAAATACCATACTACTTAATACCAGATTAGTCTAGGAAGTCATGTAATTGTAATGCCTTGGTTTGCTTAATTAATCCCTTATCTGCTCACGGATCTCTTTAGGCTCCACATTGACTTCCCTTGGATCCCAGGTTCTCTACCGCCCACATGCCTAACACCACGGTGTTGTAAGCTAAGGAAATCAAATCCCAACTCAGGAAGAGGGAAATTTTTTCTCCCTTCCTTCCTCTTAGCTGTTTTAGGGAACTCCACAAGTGTTCGGGGAGCCATTGTGGATACGGCAGGAGAGCGCCTGGGAGAGAGGCAGACAACCCGTTGAGCACCCCAGATCTAAGCTTTGCGGTCAGACTCCCTCACTCCCCACCCCGCGGCCGCCTTGTTTTTGTTTGTTTGTTTGTTTTGTTTTGTTTTGAGACGGAGTCTCGCTCTGTCGCCCAGGCTGGAGTGCAGTGGCGCAATCTCGGCTCACTGCAAGCTCCGCCTCCCGGGTTCACGCCATTCTCCTGCCTCAGCCTCCCGAGTAGCTGGGACTACAGGCGCCCACCACCACGCCCGGCTAATTTTTTGTATTTTTAGTAGAGACGGGGTTTCACTGTGTTAGCCAGGATGGTCTCAATCTCCTGACCTCGTGATCCACCCGCCTCGGCCTCCCAAAGTGCTGGGATTACAGGCGTGAGCCACCGCGCCTGGCCGGCCACCTTGTTAACTGCAATATCCATTCCCATGACAGGAGTCAAGGGGTTACGAAGCTCTGGGATGCTGACCAGGGCTCTGGAAAAGGGAGAGGGGCCGGACCTGCAGCAGGTCACGCTGCAGGCCTGCCTCTCCGCAATGATCTCGCACCAATCTGCGTCAGCTCTAAGACACAAGTCACCTGCACCCCTCCGAAGCGAAGCGTGGCCGGCCAGGCCCACACGTTTTTGCCGGGAAGAATATAGAGTTCTCCCTCCCAAATGGCTATATAGTCCTGGTTGCGACTATATAGACTCTAGACTAGACTTCCTGTCTAGGGTGGAGGCCTAGCCAGCCTTGGTCCCTCCTCGTACGCCGCTCCTGGCTGCTGGTGTAGGGGCTGAGTTAAACAAAGAGGCGGGGTTTGGTGACGAGCTTCCGCCGGGTTGCGTAGCAGCGGTGGGCGGGGCAAAGGATCCGTCTAAGACGGCAACGAGTGGTGGGAGTCTTCTTTCCCCTCCTTCCCCTTTCCCTTCCCTTCCCGGGAGAGGCTGGGACCCGGCACCAGGGCACTACTGTGGCCGCTGCGGCCTCAGCTCCAACTGGGTCAGGTTGAGGAGACTCCAGGCCGCGTCCAGGGCGGTGCGTACTGCGCCTGCGCGATCTTCCACCTAAAAGAGGGTGTGGGAGAGGAGGAGGTGATGTCCCAGGGGTATTGGGGCGGGGGGTTGAAATACTGGGGTTCGGGAGGAGGGATGGTGGTAGAGATAAAAATGTGAGAAGGGAGCAGCACTGGCGAGGAGTCGGGAGGTGAGAAAGGGGCTCTGGAGATTGGGTTGTTGGGGAAGGTCCATTGGAATAGGGGAGCTTTGAGAAGTGCGGGAGGGGGCCGGGGCTAGCTGGAGGACCGGCACCTGCAGACCTGGGGGAACAGCGTGGTGTTTAAATGCACAATGATTGACGGGCCAGAAGGGGAGGAAGGGAGCGTTCCGGGGGCCAGCCTGGGCAGGGGCGGTGGAACCTAAACCCCCGCCCTCAAAGCGCCATAGCTTGGCTCCTCTCCCATGCCTTGTCTTTGGCAGCCTTGTCCTCTCATTCCTTCCCCGCTCCTCACCCCCTCCCAGCCCTCCATGAAGGAATCGCAGATTCTTTACATCCCTGCGCTTCGTTTGCAGCCTGGCTCTCTGGCAGGGTTCACACACCACACACTGGAAGGCCTTCCCTAACTCAGGACTTTGGGAAATTGGGGAGTGGGGAGGAGGGGGCCAGAGGAAGAGCAGAAAGCCAGGAGGGGTGAAGGCGTTTTGCTTGAGGGACTGACAGACTGCTTCCCCATTCAGAAACTTCATTTCACCTAATAGCAAGTGGGGCTGTTAATGAGGCCACTGTTCTTGGGGACTGGCCCGTGATAGTGTTATCCCTTTCTATACAGGGGTTTTAGAGTCTGACAATAGGGCAAGAGCCTGATAGTGTTGTTGGCTGATAGTTTTGCCCCAAATAAGAATGTAGTGGACTAGTGGTAGGGAATGTGAGTGATGCAATGTTAAGCCGACCGACCTGTGGCTAGGCCTGCCTTCTAGTAAAAAGAAGGAACAACCTTCTTTCAAGCGTTTCCTCTCCGACTCTCAGTACTCTAAATTTATTTTGCATTTTTTTTTTTTTTGAAACGGAATCTCACTCTGTCACCCAGGCTGGAGTGCAGCGGCACAATCTCGGCTCACTGCAACCTCCTTCTTCTGGGTTCAAGCGATTCTCCTGCCTCAACCTCTTGAATAGCTGGCATTACAGGCACCTGCCACCATGCCCGGCTAATTTTTTGTGTTTTTAGTTGAGACGGGGTTTCACCATGTTGGCCAGGCTGGTCTCAAACCTCTGACCTCAGCCGGGCGCGGTGGCTCACGCCTGTAATCCTAACACTTTGGGAGGCCGAGGTGGGCAGATTGCCTGAGCTCAAGAGTTCGAGACCAGCCTGGGCAACACGGTGAAACCCCCGTCTCTACTAAAAATATAAAAAATTAGCTGGGCATGGCTGCTTGCACCTGTAGTCCCAGCTACTTGGGAAGCTGAGACAGGAGAATTGCTTGAACCTGGGAGGCAGAGGTTGCAGTGAGCTGAGATTCCACCACTGAACTCCAGCCTGGGCAACAGTGCGAGACTCTGTCTCCCCATGCACCCCTCAAAAAAAAAAAAAACCCTGACCTCAGGTAATTGGTCCACCTCGGCCTCCGAAAGTGCTAGGATTACAGGCATGAGCCACTGCACCCAGCCTTATTTTGTATTCTGTTGCTACATATAATCTTACTTGAGGATAACAGTATTCAGTATTCTTTCATATTTATTTATTTATTTATTTTAGAGACAGGATCTCACTCTGTCACCCAGGCCGGAGTGCAGTGCTGCGATCTCTGCTCACTGCAACCTCTGCCCCCTCGGCTCAGTTGATCTTCCCCCCTTCAGCCTCCTCAGTAGGCGGGACTACAGGCACTCACGCCATCATGCCCGGCTAATTTTTGTATTTTTTGTAGAGACAAGGTTTCACTGTGTTGCCCAGGCTGGTCTCAAACTCTTGGACTCAGGTGATCCACCCACTTCGGCCTCCCAAAGTGCTGGGATTACGGGTGTGAGCCACTGCGTCCAGCCTCCTTTCATATTTATTATTTCATTTGATTTGCAGACAATATGTATAAGGGGTGTGCGCGTGTGTGTGTATATATATATGTGTATACACACACACACATATATACACGTTACATTACGCCGGGCGCAGTGGCTCACGCCTGTAATCCCAGCACTTTGGGAGGCCAAAGGTGGTGGATCACATGAGGCCAGTTTGAGACCAGCCTGGCCAACATGTTTGAAACCCCGTCTCTACTAAAATATAAAAATTGGCTGGGCGCGGTGGCTCACGCCTGTAATCCCAGCACTTTGGGAGGCCGAGGCAGGCAGATCACGAGGTCAGGAGATTGAGACCATCCTGGCTAACGCAGTGAAACCCCCGTCCCTACTGAAAATACCAAAAAAATTAGCTGGGCGTCGTGGCGGGCGCCTGTAGTCCCAGCTACTTGGGAGGCTGGGGCAGGAGAATGGCGTGAACCTGGGAGGCGGAGCTTGCAGTGAGCTAAACTCGCGCCACTGCACTCCAGCCTGGGCAACAGAGCCAGACTCCGTCTCAAAATAAATAAATAAATAAAAATTAGCCTGGCATGGTGACACATGCCTGTGATCCCAGCTACTCAGGAGGCTGAGGCAGGAGAATTGTTTGAACCTGGGAGGTGGAGGTTGGAGTGAGCCGAGGAGATCGCATCACTGCACTCCATCCTGAGCGACAGAGCAAGACTCCATCTCAAAAAAAAAAAAAAAATAGGCCAAGCATGGTGGCTCACGCCTATAATCCCAGCACTTTGGGAGGCCGAGGCAGGCAGATCACAAGGTCAGGAGATTGAGACCATCCTGGCCAACAATGGTGAAACACCATCTCTGCTAAAAATACAAAAATTAGCTCAGCATGGTAGCACATGCCTGTAGTCCCAGCTACTTGGGAGGATAAGGCAGGAGAATCGCTTGAACCCGGGAGGCAGAGGTTGCAGTGAGCCGAGATCGTGCCACTGTACTCCAGCCTGGCAACAGAGCAACACTTTGTCTCAAAAAAACCCCATATATATAAAACATATTTATTATATATATAATAAATATATTATATATAATAAATATGTATATATTATATATATACCTTATATTAATATATAAGGCAGGTATCATGTTCCCTACTTGACAGTTGAAGAAACAGAAAAACTACAGCAGGATTACTTGACTTGTTTAAATGTGTAGATTTGGGGGTGGGCGCAGTGGCTGGTGCCTGTAATCCCAGCACTTTTGGGAGGCTGAGGTGGGAGGATTGCTGGAGCCTGCCCAGGAGTTCAAGACCAGCCTGGGCAACCTGGCAAAACCCCGTCTCTACCAAAAATACAAAAATTAGCCAGGCATGGTGGTATGTGCCTGTGGTCCCAGCTATTTGGGAGACGGAGGTGGGAGGATTGCTGGAGCCTGGGAAAGTGAGGCTGTAGTGAGCTGTGATCATGCCACTGTACTCCAGCCTGGGCAATAGAGCAAGACCCTGTCTCAAAAAATAATAATAATAATTTATGTGGGCCAGGCGCAGTGGCTCACACTTGTAATCCCAGCATTTTGGTAGGCTGAGGCAGGTGGATCACCTGAGGTCAGGAGTTCGAGACCAGCCTGGCCAACATGGTGAAACCCCATCTCTACTAAAAATACAAAAATTAGCCGGGCATGGTGGTGGGTGCCTGTAATCCCAGCTACTCTGGAGGCTGAGGTAGGAGAATCACTTGAACTCGGGAGGCCGAGCCTGTAGTGAGCCAAGATCACGCCATTGCACTCCAGCCTAGGTGACAGAGCGATATTCTGTCTCAAAATAATAATAATAATTTGTGTGAAAGCACTTTGGAAACATTAAAGCAGCATCCTCAGCCTTTTTGTGGAAGATAGTTTTTCCACAGACGGTGGGCGAGGGGATGGTTTTGGGATGGAACTCTACCACCTCAGATCATCAGGCATTAGATTCTCAGGGAGTGGGCAACCTAGATCCCTCACGTGGGCAGTTCACAATAGGGTTCGTGCTCCAATGAGAATCGAATGCCGCTGCTGATCTGACAGGAGATGGAGCTCAGGCCTTAATGCTCGCTTGTTTCCTGCTCACCTCCTGCTGTATGACCCGGTTCCTAATAGGCCACAGTCTGGTACTGGTCCATCTGGGGATTTGGGGACCTCTGCATTAAAGCATCATCCTGTACACACAATGTATTATGGATCTATGCGTTTTGCTTTTTTTTTTTTTGAGTCAGAGTCTTGCTCTGTCGCCTAGGCTGGAGTGCAGTGGCATGATCTCAGCTCACTGCAACCTCCGCCTCCTGGGTTCAAGCAATTCTCCCTGCCTCAGCCTCCTGAGTAGCTGGGATTACAGGCACCCGCCACCATGCCCGGCTAATTTTTATATTTTTAGTAGAGATGGGGTTTCGCCTTGTTGGCCAGGCTCATCTCCAACTCCTGACCTCAGGTGATCCACCCGCCTTGGCCTCCCAAAGTGCTGGGATCACAGGCGTGAGCCATCGCACCCGGCTGGATCTATGCATTTTGTAGTCACAGATTTGGAATCATTATTACTGGTAGTTATGTGCACTGAATAAAAGAATCTTAAATCTCCAACAACTCCTCTTCTCTACTTTTCCTCTTGTCCTCTTCTTTTTTTTTTTTTTTTGAGATGGAGTCTCACTGTGTTGCCCAGGCTGGAGTGCGGTGGCGCCGTCTTGGCTCACTGCAAACTGCAGCTCCCGGGTTCACGCCATTCTCCTGCCTCAGCCTCCTGAGTAGCTGGGACTACAGGCGCCTGCCACCTAGCCCGGCTAATTTTTTGTATTTTTAGTAGAGATGGGGTTTCACTGTGTTAGCCAGGATGGTCTCGATCTCCTGACCTCGTGATCCACCCACCTTGGCCGCCCTAAGAGCTGGGATTACAGGCATGAGCCACCGCGCCTGGCCTCTCTTGTCCTTTTCTTTCCCCCTCCCAGCTATGTTCAAATCTACTGGACCCTGTGTGTGTGCTTCCTTAGCTGGTGAGCTCCCTTCTTAGAAGGTAGTCTTATTTGCCTAGCACTGAAAACTGTAGTGCTTAATGGAGTTGTCTTATCCTCCCCAACTGCCAGATCCATCTGTCCAGTCTCCTTGCCAAGTGGAGGTAGTTCTCCTGACTCTCCTTTCTCTTCCTTGTTCCTATTACTAGAGTACTCCTGATTGTGACATCACATTCATCCCCTGGGCGATGAAGCTTGTCACTGGGAAGGAAGACTCAGTCGGAGAATAGCCAACAAGATGGGTTACTGGGAGAATCTCTTCAGTAGCACTGAGTGGAGGCATCAGGGGGTTGGAGCCTTGTGAACAGGGAACCTGCCCCCCAACACTTGGAAGGTAAAGAGCTTTGATTCAGAATCCCATTCCAGGCCTCAACCCTCTTCTCTGTCACTTGGGATTCCTTCTGCCCTTGAAAGCCCAGTTCTTTTTTTTTTTTGAGATGGAGTCTCGCTCTGTCGCCCAGGCTGGAGTGCAGTGGTGCAATCTCGGCTCACGGCTCACTGCAAGCTCTGCCTCCCGGGTTCACGCCATTCTCCTGCCTCAGCCTTTCCGAGTAGCTGGGACTACAGGCGCCCACCACCACGCCCGGCTAATTTTTTTGTATTTTTAGTAAAGACGGGGTTTCACCGTTGTCTCGATCTCCTGACCTCGTGATCCGCCTGCCTCGGCCTCCCAAAGTGCTGGGATTACAAGCGTGAGCCACCGCGCCCGGCCGAAAGCCCAGTTCTTAAAACTTCTTTCTGCAGAAAGCTTTCTGTGATTAATCTGTACCATTTGTTCTTTTTTGTATATTTACAACTTACATAAATTATTAACTTTTACTTGTTAATAATTTTCTTAATACGTTTATGTGTTTTTATGTGTTTTTTCTCCTATGTACTCATTGGGCTCAAGCCTACACCTTAGTTTGAGGACAAGGATTATGTGTTTCTTCTTTTTCTTTTTTTTGAGACAGAGTCTTGCTCTGTCGCCTAGGCTGGAGTGCAGTGGCATGATCTCAGCTCACTGCAACCTTAACCTCCTGGGTTCAAGCAGTTCTCCTGCCTCACCCTCCCAAGTAGCTGGGATTACGGCTAATTTTTGTGTTTTTAGTAGAGATGGGGTTTCACCATGTTGGTCAGGCTGGTCTCGAACTCCTGACCTCAGGTGATCCGACTGCCTTGGCCTCCCAAAGTGCTGGGATTACAGGCGTAAGCCACTGCCCCTGGCCATGTATTTCTTCTTTATGTCTCTACTGACAAGGAGATTATGTATTTAGGATGATGAAGTTTGGGGTAACCACACAAATAGTGCTTGGAGCTGGTGACCAGGTCATTGCTGGCCTTTGATGCCTGGCAGGCCTCTTTTTAGACATTAGATGAGTTCTTGAAGAATTCTATCATTCTGGATTCTTTCGTAAATTGAATAAATTAAAACTAAAGAGGCCTAACTTTAAAATCCCTATGTGGTTAATCCAGTATGATCCACGGCATTCTGGAATGATCCTCGGCATTCTGGAATTAGAACCTTAGAACCACTCATCTCGCAAGTGAGGAAACTGAGTTTGGAAGAGGGAAGAAGGGAAGTGATTTCAGTCTAAGGGTTCTATTGCTTAAGTAAAGAAGATCACTTCCCTTCACTTAAAAAGTCAAGAGCTACTTGGAGAGAGCAAGGTCAGTTAGTGTTAAAGCCAGGATACCTTTTATAACATAATTACTCATTAATTTATCTTTTTTTTTTTTTTTTTTTTTTATTTGAGATGGAGTTTCGCTCTGTCGCCAGGCTGGAGTGCAGTGGTGCAATCTTGGCTCACTGCAGTTTCCACCTGGGTTCAAGCGATTCTCCTGCCTCAGCCTCCCGAGTAGCTGGGACTATAGGCACGTGCCATCACACCCAGCTAATTTCTTGTATTTTTATTAGAGACGGAGTTTCACCATATTGGCCAGGATGGTCTCGATCTCTTGATCTCGTGATCCACCTGCCTCAGCCTCCCAAAGTGCTGGGATTACAGGTGTGAGCCACCACGCCGGGCCTATTTTTGTTTTATATGCTCAATCTCAGAACCTTAGAATCATAGAACTTATAGAGCACCTTAGAACTTATGTAGCCCAGGATGCTTCATTTCATGTAGGGAACTGAGGCCCAGAGAGGCTAAGTAAGTTGTCCAAGGTCAAACATTTGGTTAGTGATAGAGCTAGAACTAGGACTTGGGTTTCTGGATTCCTAACACAGTTGTTTTTGTTTGTTTGTTTGTTTGTTTGTTTGTTTGTTTGTTTTTCCAGAACTATTTATTGGGAGACAGGGAGATACGATGAAATGTTTTAGGGACACCTGTGAGATCCTTTGCCAGCTAATTTTTTTACTATATTGAAGTTTCCAGGAGTCATCTGTTTCCTTAGATCAGGGCAGGTTATGGGGCCCTTTCCCTATATGTTTAATTGTAGTGATCAGAGCTGGAGAATCCTCAGACATCTGCACCTTTGTTGTATTCAGGGCACAGCGGAGAGAGAATGGTAGGTGGGAGACTGCATACTTATACCTGACTTTTGCCCTTATGTTTTTGCCACAAAATTGGTGGCAGTATGCCCAGTTACCCAAAATGTAAATCGTGGGTTAGAATGACTTCTCTAATGGTTCTCTAAGCATGTGTGCATGAATGAATGTGCATGGTTTCATCTATGCTTATGGATTCAAGAAATCCTGAATAAGTGAAGATAAATGTCCTTTAGGAAAAATGTGAATTCCTAGCTTTCTCTAGTGGGAGACCACAGAAAACAACCACAGCAGTAAGTTAAAAGGGCATAGAAAGGGGTCTGATAAGGCTCTTGTATTCCTTCATAAAAATTATTCTGTTATAATGCTGACCGGGAATAGAGAAATATCCCAGTATAACACTGAGGAGGTAAAGTAGCATAGTTACCTGTTTTGGATTTGGCCTGTGGAATAGGAGACTGGGAATGCAGTTTTCATGTTGGGTTTAGTATGGTCAGATAAGGGAGGTTGGCAGAACTCTTGTAAGGCCTCAAGGGACACTTCAGTGCTACTTCAGTTCAGCTCCCCAGGTTTGAGTAAAACCTTCTAAGGCCTTTTCCTATCCTACACCCAAAGAGAATATCCAGGAAACTGCTTCCAGTGGCTGTGGTCACTGGCTATGACTCTTGAGGTCCCTGTGGTTTCAGTTTTACTGAGGGTTTCTGCCCCAGGGCAGTGAGCAGCTGAATTCTTTTGAGGCATCCCCCCCCGGAATGATAACCTTTCCTTATGACAACCCACTGCAGTGTTAAGAGTCCCCAGAGATTAGAAGGAATAGTCAAGTAAACCTAACCTGACAGATTTAGATTGTCTGCCTGGGGGCAGTGCAAGGCAGCCTAGTCTAGAGCTAACTTCCAAGGTTGCATATAACCATGTCGACATTGGTTTCCTGGCGGTGCAGTGGCTCACACCTGTAATCCCAGCACTTTGGGAGGCCGAGGCAGGTGGATCATGAGGTCAGGAGATTGAGACCATTCTGGCTAACACAGTGAAACCCCATCTCTACTGAAAATGTAAAAAAAAAATTAGCCGGGCATAGTGGCGGGCGCCTGTAGTCCTGGCTACTTGGGAGGCTGAGGCAGGAGAATGGCATGAACCTGGGAGGTGGAGCTTGCAGTGAGCTGAGATCGCACCACTGCACTCCAGCCTGGGCGACAGAGCGAGACTCCATCTCAAAAAAAAAACAAACAAAAAAAACACTAGTTTCCCGTAGATGACCAATAGGAAATATTCTAACCAGATTAGAAATCTAAATTTCCCCTTAATTCTTTTTTTTTTTTTTTTTTTTTTTGGGGCTCCGCCCTTTGCCCCGGGCGGGGGGGGAGGGGCCAATTCCCGGCCCCCTGCAACCCCCCCCCCCCGGGTTCATCCCTTCTCCTGCCTCCGCCTCCTGAGTAGTTGGGG